>NW_027532747.1:2438053-2480665 GCF_008692635.1 Crocuta crocuta | reverse complement strand
GGTGTGGGGAGCGGCGGGCCCGGGGGCGGGAGGGGGCTGGGGCCCCGCGGCGGCGGCGGCGGCCCGAGAGCACCACACCCCTCGGCGCGGCCCTTTCTCCGTCCCTCTCCTGTCCTTCGTCGCTGCCGCCTTCCGGCCGCGCAGTGCCCTGGACCAGCCTTACCTGCAGTGCTTGACAGCTCGGCTAACTTCTACTCATCCTTCAAAACCCAGCTCTGGTCGTACCGTCTTTGTTGCCTTTCTCAGTCTGTGGCCTCCGGCGCAGGAGCCGGGTTTTGTGCTTAATCTCTGTACACACGAGCCCCAGCATAGGGCTCAGCACAGAGTAGGTAGTCCGGAAATGTTTGTCGAATGAGAATGTCCTATTTCTTTTACTTTCTCTGTGCCCCCTCCTCCCACCAGGTTGCATCTCGCGAAGATTTCTAGATGCGGGGGATCAAACAGTGAGCAAAACACAACAGGTCTTGTCCCCGTGGAGCTGACAGGCCGGTGACTCTCAGGGCCACGCCCCCACTCTGTAGCCTCGTTTCTCCAGGGTCCTACCTTTTTCTCCCGAACCTCTTTGTCTTAGTTGAACGCCCCACACCGTGACATAGTTTACTCCCCCCCCACTTGCCTTAGACACATAAAAGGCAGCACTTTACCCCCTCAAGTTTAGCTGTTCCCGATGTTTCCCGTTCTTCTCCATTTTTGTGTGTTTTCCTTGAGCCACCCTTGCCTCCTCCTCTCTTACCCCATTTGATTCGTTTTGCTGGTTCAGCCTCCAGGGCTTCTGAGCACCTCTGCTCCCTCCCCCCTCCAGAGCCTGGATTGCTCAGGTGTCACCTTTTGTCTTAGGTCGGCCTCGAAACTGCAGCCCCAGCCCCGAGCCCAGCGCCTTCTGTACTCTCCTCTGCTTTACTTTCCTCACACCCTGTATCTCACCCGGTCGTGGTCTGTGTCTCCCGCCAGCATGTGGCCATGGTGAGCACCGGGCATCGTTCACCAGGTTGCTTGCTGCGCGCTCCTGCTGCTTGGTGTGGGGCTTGGTGAGTAGCCCGCGCTCCGGCAGTGTGACTAAGTGGCGAACACGAAGCAGGTAGGGCCGGGAGCCTTGGCATCCACCCTTCTGCGTTCATTCAGGCCTGCTGCCTTGCCTGGTTAGGAAGGGGGCTACGGACCTCAGTCCCACCGCTCTCTGATCTTTTGCCCTAGACCTCTTTTTAAATTCTGGCCATCGGCCTCTTTTGTGAGTTGACCTGCAGATAACGAGGTGGGTGGGATTCCATCATGGGGCTGGGCACGGTGGGGCCCTGGCAGGTGCCCCCAGAGCGGGAGCGGGAGGAAGGGTGTGCTGTGGTGTGTGGTGCCATGTGCAGGAGCCCGGACAGCTGACCTGTCGGATCAGGATGGGCCGCAGGACCGGGCTGAGTAGGTGGAGGACAGAAACGCCAAGTTGTTGGCAGAGCACAGTCCATTAGTCCCTAATTAGTCGGGTTTGTTAGCTCTGCTTGAGATGGTTGGCTGGTTGCAGTTTTATTTTACCTGCTTAGGTTGGGCTGCAGGTGGGGGTGCGGTTTTTGGAGGAGGTAGACGACAGACGTTTTTTGAATGAAGATGTAACGCGTTGGGCAGATCGGCCCCGCAGGCGATCGGTACCCTTTGGGGGGAAAGGCGTGGAAGGAAGGCATGAGGTGGTTGATTCCAGGGAAGGAGCTGGGTGATAGCCAGGTGGCCCTGAGTGGCTGTGGCTTAACAGAGAACCCAGAGGGAATCTGTGGCGCTGTTCTAACCTCATATGCAGGACGGGAGGCTCAGTGTGGTGTAGTAAGGTAGGGCGGGTGGGCGATCTTGGAAGTTGGTGGGTTGCAAAGTTTTAGCGCTGCTCCAGGGCGCCACCTGCTGTCCTGGATGTGCTTGGCGTCCTTGTCCTCCTGACTGTGCTTCATCTTAAAAGCACGGAATGGGACTCTGGACTGAAGTAATTCTTTCCAGAAACTAGTTGGCAAAAATATATTGCATATGATGGTTCAGAATTTCAGAAAGAATCGTTTAAAGAATTCTTTTTACAGTTTATTTATTTAGAGAGCGTGCGCATGTAAGTTGGGGAGCGGCAGAGAGAGAGAGAGGGAGACAGAGCATCCCAAGCAGGCTCTGCAGTGTCAGCGCAGAGCCCAATGTGGGGCTGGAACTCACGAACTGTGAGATCATGACCAGAGCTCAAGTCAGGTGCTGAACCGACCGAGCCACCCAGGTGCCCCAGGAAGAAACTTTCAGAAAGGGGAGAGTCATGGCTGTGAGTTTGTGTTCGGAGTGAAACTGGGGCTTTTGGACCACACCTTCCAAACTGGGGGAATTGGTTTCTCCAACAATACCCTGATCTTGTGTTGTGGGTCTGCCTCCCCATCTGGCCTGTTGTTGAGACAGGATATCTAGGCGGGGTGGGGGGGATAAAGGAGGCACTGGAGCCCAAGGGGAGGGCGAAGGTGTGGGGGACGAGCTTTTCATACTTGGTGGGTTCTGGACATCTTTCCATTTTAGTATTTTCAGACCTACCCTCAGCGGCCCAAATTGACCTTACGAAAGACATCTTAAAATCTTGAATCTTTCTGTCCAGACATCCTGTCTCCATTCAGTCAGGTCCTCTTTTATATTTTTCAATATGAAAGTTTTAGTTTTTTTCCTATAGGTCTTGCTAATTTTTGTTAAAGTTATTCCTAGATAGTCCATAGTCTTCATTTGGAAAAAAAATATCTTTTAATTATACCTGGTATATAGAAAAGCCCTCACTTAAAAGGTGTTTTTTTAAATTTATTTTTTTAATGTTTGAGGAGCGGGGGCTGTGAGCCGGGGAGGGGCAGAGAGAGAGAGGGAGACACAGAATCGGAAGCAGGCTCCAGGCTCCAAGCTGTCAGCACAGAGTCCGATGCGGGCCTTGAACCCACGAGCTGTGAGATCATGACCTCAGCTGAAGTTGGATACTTAACCAACTGAGCCACCCTGGTGCCCCAAAAAAGCCCTCATGTTTTTAATGTGTTTCTTCTTAGAGTTTTCCAATCGTGTCTTTGCTAGATGGCAGGTTTTCTTTTAATTACATGTGTATTTTCTGACATTTGACTTTGTTGGGTCTTAGGTAGTTTGTCCTCCGACGATAGCAAGAAACTGTGACTTCAATGGCTTCACTGGTGGCTTATGATGACTCCGAGTCAGAGACCGAGGCTGAGGCTGAGGCAAGTTCTGATGCTGCCGGCCAGATGAAGGACTTCTCAGATGTGGTCAAACCTCATGCGCAGGACTTTGCCTTGGAAGGTCCCGATGAGACGGAAGGGGCAGCGGTGCCCACGCAGCTTGGTTTTCGTGAAGACCCGGCTGGCCATCGTCTCCCGCTGGTTCGGCTCTGGAGAAGTGACCCGGGATCTTGCCCCAGCCAGAGGCTGCAGTGGCCCAGAGCAGAACCCGAGGTCACCTTCCCCGCAGGCAAGCCTCTTCGGCCTTCCCTGTGGACCAGCCACGTTCCAGCCGGCCATGCGCCCCTGGCGGCTGCCCACTTGAAGCAGGTGAAACTCTCCCGGGGAGCTTACGACTCCCCCGCGTTGTCGTTCTGTGCCCAAACCAAATCTGAAACCCCAGGTGGAAACGGCAGCTCTCTTCAGAGGAAAAGGTGTGAGGACTGTGTCGTTCCCTATACCCCCAAAAGACTAAGACAGTCGCAGGCATTAAGCACAGAGACAGGCAAGAGTAAAGACACGGAGGCACAGGGCCCGTCTGTAGGGCGTGCCCCAGCCCCCCTCTCTGTGGCCCCCAGAGTGTCTGAGTTTATTGAGCCGTATTTGGACAGTCAGTATAGAGAAACGACGATTCCCAAGAAAGTGCTCTTCCACCTGAGAAGCCACAGGGGCCCCGTCAACAGCGTTCAGTGGTGTCCGGTCTTTGCTAAGAGTCACATGCTTCTCTCGGCTTCCATGGACAAAACCTTCAAGGTAAGACTTGAGTGACACCCCTTCTTTGGGGCTCTTGGGATGTCCTGCTGGGACATAGGCTGCTGGGGTGTCCTGTCCTTCACAACAGTGAGGTGGGGGTGCTGTGCACTTCTGTGGGGGAGTTTGTGTCACTCTCTCCGTTGCATTTAAAAGTGCTTTCTCGGTGGCCCACCCAGGATTGCTGGTTCCTTCTGTCCCCTCTTCCCCGATGCTGCCTCTCTGAGGGCACCAGACGGTACTAGTCCCCGTCCTTTGGGGGCACTGAGGACACGCAGGCGCACCTGGGGCCCGGGGGAGGGGAGTGAGGCCGCTGAGCGAGGGCAGTGAGAGGGAGAGGAAAGCAGGCCCAGGACAAGCCCCGGGCCCCTGCGAACCGCACTGGGTGTTGAGCCGTGTGCCCACTCCGTGCCAGGCGGCATGCTGGCCGCTGGCTTGAGGGTGTGCAGCATGGCAGAGGCCAGGGACAAGTGGAGACGCTCTCCCAGCCCTCGGCTCAGGGGCGTGAGGACTGGACCCTCAGTGGGACCCAGGTGCTTTGTGAACCCCCTGCAAGGGACAGCGGCCCAGTCTGGGAGGCCCAGGTGAAGGCTTCCAGAAGGAGGGGGAGGTTCACTTGGTGAAGGGGGGGAGATGGGGCAGGAGGTCTTTGGCTGTAAGCGTGATGGGTGTAGGTGCTGTGAAGGACTTCCGGTTTCCACAGAAACTTTCTCGTTGTTACTTATTTTAGTTTATTTATTTTTTTAGTGTTTACTGACTTAAAAAAAATTTTAATGTTCATTTAATTTTTGAGATAGAGAAAAAATGCTAGTGGGGGAGGAGCAGAGAGATTGGGAGACATGGAATCTGAAGCAGGCTCTAGGCTCTGAGCTGTAAGCACAGAGCCTGACGCGGGGCTCGAACCCACAAACTGTGAGATCATGACCTGAGCAGAAGTCAGACGCTCAACTGACTGAGCCCTCCAGGTCCCCTTGTTGTTACTCATCTTAAAGCTCCTGAAGTCACACAGACTCGCAGTAAGCAGTCCCCAGGTGCTCAGGTGCTCAAGTGTGTCGTGTGGCAGCTGTGTCGCACCTCCCCTGACCTGTCTCCAGCCCCTCTGGGCTCTGCTCTGTCCCTTCTCACTCTTGGCACCACCTAGCAAGTTACCTGTATGCAGCAGGTGCCGAGTAAATGCGAGCTGAAGGAAAGCTTCCTGGAAAGAAAATGGCTTTGGAGTTGAAGGGACATGGCTTCAGATCCAGTTTTGCCACAGAGCACCTGGTAGTTCATGGGTGGTCAGCTGGCCCCACTTCCAGTCTGGCATCTCCTCTGTGAAGGGCACAGTTTTACCTGTGATCAGGCGAGAAAAACACTTACAAACCCCTGGCTCAGAGCTAGGTGCCCCTCCAGGTGCTCAGTGAGTGTCAGCTTCTTCCCTCTATTTTCCTCAGTGTTCTGGAACCATCCTACCACCCTAGGAGGCATCTTCTGAAATGAAGACGGGAAGCCTGATTGCAGTGATGCTTTGAAATGAGCTCAGTCGTTGGGGGTCATTTTTTAAGTGGCCTGTCTGAGTCCTGAGACCGCTTGTCTGTGTTCTCTTCTGGCGAGGCTAACGGTCGGGTCGTTCGGGGGCAGTGCTGCGTTCCGCCTTTGGTCTGGAGCCCGGGGACTTTACCCTTGGGTCTTTGGTGCTTTCCCTGTGGGGTTGGGGGCTCAGGAGGCTTCTGATGTACACGTGACAGGCTTGGTTCAATCCCGAGCTGCAGGGGCTCCTGGCCCTCCTTCCCGAGAGGCTGCGGCCCACGGGGCGCCCAGTGGGGCTTGTCTCTTTGGTCAGGAGCACGTCTGGGGGTTTCTGGCAGGCCCGTGTGGGGCCTGCGTGGTGCCGGGCGTGTGTGGCTGGAGTTACAGGGGTCTGGGCTCAGGGTCAGTTTTGTGACCTTGGGAAACACACTTCACCTCTCAGAGTCGGCTTCCTCCGCGATCAAACGTGTCTGTGAGGCCTGCGGTTGGCACTTCTGAGGCGGGACACATGCCCAGGTGTGTGCGCCTGAAGCCCCCAGTCTAATGCCAGGCGCGCGGTGGAGTTTTGTGGAGGGCAGCGCGGCTCCTGGTGGGCCGCCTGAGGGGCACGGGCACGGGCATCCCCTACTAGGCCCCAGGAGGGCGGGGGCGGGTGGCAGATGTGGGCAGCGCCAGCTGCAGGAGGAGGCGGGCTGGGTTGCCGCGGGCAGCGGCGGGCGGAGGGATTTAGGGGCGCAGGGGTGGCCAGAGGCCACCTGCCGCCTGCCCGCCCCCCTGAGGGGTCCTGTCTGCTGAAGGTGAGGGGCGGGCTTGGAGTCCTGTGGGGACTGCTCTGTACGTGGCATCAGCGAGGGGCCCCATGGGCCCTGCTTGGATCACTTTTGCCCGAGTTTAGGTTTTCTGAGCAGAGGCATCCACGCTGAGTGAGGCCGTTGACTTGGGGTGCTGTGTTTGTTCAGTCGCATACTGAGTGTCTGTGGGATGAGCGTGCTAGGTGCTGTGCACTGGGGATGTGGGGAGGTCCCGGTCCCCACTCGCTGTGACACCCCGTGACCAGAAGGGGGCGCAGTTGACCCACCTTGGGAAGCCACTCGGGCGCCCAGGGACTGCAGGAGAAGAGCTGTGCTGGGGGTGACTCACTGAGACCCAGATCTGGTCCGTTTGCTGTGGAACTGGCCTTGGTGGGGCCTTCCCGAGGCAGTGGGGTGTGCTGCGGGGGTGCTGGGGCACCGGCCCCTCGCTCGGCCCGGCAGCCTGCCGGGGGCCCTGTTGGCCATGCTGGCCGTCCCAGGGGTGGGGGTGGGGGGCGAGGGCAGAGCTCGGCTGCCATCATGGCTGCTGGGGTCGGTGTCTCCTGACCCTCTTCTTCCTGTGGGGTCTTGAAAAAGCAGGGCTTTTATAAGCCATACATGCCAGCAGTGGAGCCAGGATCCTCTCTGCTTTATGATATTGGACAGTTCTCAGTGACAGTTATTCGGCAAACTGATTTTGAGCAACTTGCTAGCATGACAAATGTGTGGCAGGGGCTGGGGAAGGTGAGATGGGAAGACCGACTGGGGGCTAGGCTCGGGCAGGGCTGGGACCGGGCAGGGAAGTGGTCAGGGTCACGTGGGGCTGGTGTGCAGCTGGCCGCCCCAGGCAGGATGCCACTCTTCCCCACTTCTAGTGTGTGTGGCTCGGTAGACATCGGGGCCCACAGGGTGGAGGGAGTGTGGATGGCGAGTCTGGAGTTGGGACGGGGCCGTGGGCGCCGGAGGAGTCCTGGCTCCTTGCAGCCCAGCCCTGGGTGGAGAGCAGACAGTCGGTGCAGCGGGGCAAGAGCTAGAGGAAGTGGTGTGACGGGTACCACCAGCTCTGGGCTCCTGTCCTAGGGTGCCTTTTGTCTTCTGTGTCACGTCTGCCAGAGTGCCTCCTTGAGCCCCCCTGCACAGGAAGGAGGGAAGAGCTTGGGGGCCGGGGTCATGGCACTTTGGTTTAAACCCTTCTGCGTACCTCGCTGGCTTTTTGTGAGGAATAGACAATATCGGGTGTGAACTCCGTGGGCGGCGCCTGGCGCATAGTAGGCGCTTGCCGTGTTCTCATGGGTTCGCTCTCCCAGGAGTCTTCTCCTCTCCTTACTGCGCTGTGGCGTCTCATTCCGCCTGCGTTGCCCTGAACCCGATCTGCTACACCTTGTAGATTTTAAGCTTCTTTAACATAGGAACTGTGCCAGCCCCGTTTATATATTGTCTGTAGCACCTGGCCCGAAGTCTAGTACATGTTCAGGGGTCAGTAGAGACTGAAAAAATTTTTCTTGGCTTTTATTTCCAGCCTTTGGGAAAGGATTTTCTCTTAAGTGCATAGATTTTATTTGCCACTAGGGGGCACAGTAAGACCTACTCTAAGCCCACTCAAGCTTCTAGAATGTGAAAGAATCCTTGATTCAAGGTAACATTTACTGAAATACGATTTCTTTTCTGATCAAGAGAAAAACAACACAATCCATCTGATTAATCTAAAGAGCATGGAGTGCCAGTTCCTTCATCTCCTTAAAATGTAGCTTTGGAATTCATAAATTTCAATTGGGTACATTACAGTGGAAAGATACTTATTTTAATATGTTCTAAATGTTCTGTGAGCTGTAAAATATGCTTATATTGGTTTTGAAAAATTTACAGCTGGAGAAATTAAGTAAAATAAAACAATGACTCATAACTCTGCACTGATGCTCTGTTTTCTTTTCTGCTGGTCCCTTCCTGCCCCTGAGTGTAGCATGCATCTGCTTCTCACAGTTGTAATCCCAGCACGGATACCCTTTTATATACTCTCTTTATTTCCCCGTGTCCTCATTTGGCTCAACACGTTTGAACACCCACCGCACGTAAAGGTAGAATTCAGACTTTGAAGCTCTTGGAGAAAGTACAAGGGCTTCAGCCGAACGCAGGCCGCCCCTACCTTCAGCCCCGCACACAGAGCCCTCTGGTAGGCACCGGACGAGTTCTCAGAGGCACATGACACGCTTTCTGCTTCCAGGGACCACCGTCCATGCATCAAAACCCTGGAGTTCTGAAGCACAGAAGGATTTCAAGTAAAACGTATGAATTAGGTGTTCATTTGTTTTACAAAATGGATTGCTTTAGGAATTCTTTCAATAACAGGCTTCCCTGTGATACTTAAAAAGCCCCTTTTCATTTTTGATCATGAACATAATGAAAGCGTATTGTGAAAAACTTTGAAGGTGCCGAGCACATGAGGGATGAAGGAAAACACAGAAACCATGTCTAATCCTGACCCTGAGCCAGCGCCTCACGCGCACTGGGGGCCTCTCCTGGTCTGGACCCCACGCTCCCACGGGTTTGCAGAGTTGGGCTCCCTGCACAGTACGTGCTGTCTTCATTCTGTCCCCGCCCACCGCCGTCCTTTGTGCTGTTTGTAAGGGGCACTTTTCCACCTTATTAAAAACTTTCCCTAAGCCTGTTTTCAGGACTGTCTCAGATTCCAGACTTTGCTTTGTCATTTCTGTGTTGTTTCCCATCATTACTTGCTTTCATTTTCCAAATGGTCAGCACTGCAGTGAACATGGCTATACGTAGGTGTTGTCTTTTCTGCTGCCTTAACATAGTTAAGATGGGCTTTGGTTTATACCCAGACCTGAGCTAATTAACAAGGGCTTTGTGTGTGGTGAGTGGAGCTTGCCTGAATAGGTGGGCAAACCTTCAGCACTATTGTTACAAAAGACTCCGGGGGTCCTGTTCCATATCTGCCGCCTGGTAACTGGGCGACTTTGGGAAGAATCGCCTTGCCTCTCTGATTCCCCTGTTTTCTCATTAGTAAACAGGTAGAGTGGCTTCTGATTAGGGCTGTTGCCGTGTAGAAGAGATGAGGAGATAGAGCAGGGTGCCTAGCCTATGGGAGGGCTGAAGAAACACATTCCTGACTCCCCTGGTCCTTTATTGATTAAACATTAGGAAAAAAAAAAGATAAGTCACTCAGAATCATCCAACTAAATGTAACTCTTGTGTTTGTGTATCTTTTAATAGTCTGTAGTTACATGTTTTCCCAAGTGTTTCCATGTCAGTGCTCTCAGACAGATACTTTTAAAGTTCAAAAAGTTTTTGAGTTTGGTTGAAACAAGCTGTTTACCTGCTCCTTTTTCTTAAAAAAATTTTTTTAAAGGTTTTATTTAGTTTTGAGACAGACACAGAGCATGAGCAGGGGAGAGGCAGAGAGAGAGAGGGAGACACAGCATCTGAAGCAGGCTCCAGGCTCCCCAGCTGTCGGCACAGAACCGTGAGATCATGACCTGAGCCGAAGTCAGATGCTTAGTTGACTGAGCCAGCGTTTCATGCCTGGGCCTCTGGCGGCACCAGGAGGAGTGATTTCCTACCTGAAGAGGCCCCGAGTGAGTCGGGGGGCAAGGAAGAGGCGCCCACCTAGAGCGGCACCAGGTTCAGATGGGTCTCAGGCCCCCTTCCCGTATGCGGGTGAAGGGAAGGGTTTGTCCCGGAGGCTGAAGACCCAGACTGAGGGTGTCCCGTGCTGCTGGCCAGGCTGTGGCCTCTGGCAGCGAGTGCCAGCGAGAGGGAGGAGAGAGCTCACCGTCCCTGAACGCTTACCACCTGCGAGGAATGGTTCTAGACCCTCCAGCTCCTCTTCAGACAGGCCTCTGAGTCAAGGGCTGTACTTATCCCACTCTCCAGACAAGGAGGCTGAGGCCCAGAGAGGTTAGGGGATTTGTCCATGGTCACACAGCTGGTAAAGTATAGAAGCAAGATGAGAAGCTGGCAGAACAAACAGAGGTAAAAGACTTTGCTCTTGTGCATCCGAGAATAAAGGATGGAAAGCCCAGCCCCTTGTCCAAGTGGTAGCCAGGCTCTGTCCCAGCTTGAAAATCTTGTGGTTCTGTTAAGGGACAAAAGGAGAAGAGATGATTTCCACGGTGGTTTGGATTTGCATCTCTATGTATTACAGGACCCTGTTGATTTATCATTGTTAGCGGATGTGATTATATTAGGGTATCTTAGATGTGCTTTGTAGAAAGTAATATATCTTAGACTCAAAGACAAGGAATTTATGGATTCGAGTGCCAGAGTGAAGGTTTATTTCAGTTTTGAAAGAATTATTCTTGATGGATTTTACAAAATGAGATGGAGAAATGATTTGATGTGTAGAGTGAGGAGTCGTGGAGCATTATGCAGATGATGGGCAATTTATTCCAAGCACGAGGCAAATCTATTGGAAACGGGAGCCGCACAGCTGGGGAGGAGGGTTGGGCCGTGGCGGTGGGCGTTTGGTATTTGGGGAGTGAATGATTAACAGTGCACTGAGGGTAATTAGGTGAAGGCGAGGAGAGAGCGGGTGGTGCTTGTGCGTGAGTGCGCGTGTGTACATGTGCAGAGATCATCTGGGCTCATCTTCATCCGACAGAGGCCCAGAGAGGGGAGGACACAGGTCTGACGGCACACAGTGGGGTCAGGTGGTGGTGTTGTGGACCTGGAGTCCTGGGCAGGAAGTATTCAGACACTTCCCTCTCGGGACACTGTTTGCTCCTCCCCCTTCCCTCCTCTTGTGTATTTTCAGTCCAGGGAAAGTTCACGGTCATCTCAGTCATCCCAGGGGTGGGAGTGAGGGCCTCAGGCTGCTCCATGGCAGGGCTGCCGAGCCTCTGGGAATCGCTGTGAGATCCTGAGCTGGAAACTTCTCTTTGTGGGAAGTGAAGGTTGTTTTTTTTTTTTTTTTTTTGACACTCCTCTCCCCCATATGAAAGCTGCAACGTTTCTGAGGCCAACAAATGAGACATTTCCCACTTTCCGTTTGCTTGCCAGAAGGGCCTTCAAGCTTTCTGCTTGCAGAAAAAACCCTGGGCTGCAGGAGGAGTAAGCAAAGGAAAGCGCGACAGAACCTGGGCTGTGTTTCCTGCTCTCTGAAAACTTCATCCCGCTGAACTCTGACAGCTCGGGGTGCCCAGGGCAGGGCCGTGTGTCCGCCGGCCGCTGCCAGGGAGAAAGCAGCGCCGTGTGAAGGTGCAGAGCCTGTCCTTAGGGAACCAGCCTCATCCGGCCTCATCCTGGGTCATTAAGGGAAGAATAGAGCAATTTGGGAAAATGCTTTTAATGTAATTGAAAAATGCAGATTGCAAAATTGGCCTGGCTAGGAATTGAGGCAGTCTAGTAAATTATTTCTTGCTGCTTTTAAATCCTGGATGCAGAAGACTCTTGAAGGCACCCATCCAGTGCCCAGTGATGGCTTTGTCCTTCTCAAAAAAAAAAAAAAAAAAAAAATGGTGTTTTAAATTGAACTTAGTTTTATCATGAAAGTAGTAAAATTTTGGGAAAAAATACAAAAACGTAGAAAATTAAAAATGTAGCTGTAAGTCCTGCAGGCAAGCATAACAACTGTGAACGTCCTGTAAGCAGCTTTTCCTTTCAGTATTTTTTCCCCGTGAGCATCGGCTGGTTTTAATTATACTGTAGGTACTTTGTTTTGTAAGCAGCATTTAAAGTTATCTCCCTTCCTCCCTCTCCCCCCCCCTGCCCTCTGCAAACTGCTAGTATTTTTACCCCTTAAAGAAGGGGTGGGTAGGTCAGTCTAGCCTCCCAGCCTTTCCTTGTAGCCTCTGCTGTCTCTGCTCAGGGATTCCAGACGGGACACCCCCGGATGGGGCCAGAGGGGCAGGGCGCAGGGGCGAGGGCACCGGGGGGTGGTCAGAAATGCATGTGAGGGAGGCCGGGGACCCCCCCCAGGAAGCCTGCCTTCACGTATCCTCCCTTCCACAAGCTCCTCAGGTCTCTTTAGGTGACAGGATAAAAGAGAGCCTGCCTCAAGCCCCTCCCCACGTGCTGTGACCCGGGCTGAGAAGCAGGGGGACCAGATGGCCATAGGGACCTGGTGGCAAAGGGACCCTAGAGGGGGTCCTGGAGCTGCTTCCAGGCCCGTCCTCCCTCCCTCCGGNCGCGGGCCCCGCCGCCCCCCCCCCCCCCTCCCCTGAACTTGGGCCACAGACAGACGGGCGATGCCCCTGGGCGGCCTGCCAAGGGCTTCAGCCTGAGGACTCTGCTTAGCTGGGTGGTCCCGGTGTCCCCGGATGGATAGAGCTTCTAGTTTTCTTTTCTTTCTAGTTTTTGATCTCTTTGCCTTTTTCTGTTTTGTTTTTCTGGGAAATTTCCTCCACCTTCTCTTTCAATATATTTTTTTTTTTCCAATTTGTATTTCTGCTGTCATACACTTAAACTGTTTTTTTACTGAAGTATAACTTATATTCAGGAAAGTGTTCTATTCTGATCTATCATATTTTTACATTCCAAGAGCTGTTTCTCGTTTTCTGAATGTTCCTTTTTTTAAAGAAGATGTCATTTTTTTTTGTTGTTGCATATTTACAAGGTCTTTTCTTAGCTCTTGGAGTTCTTTGAAAGTTTTCCTGTGTTTTCGAAAATGTTTCTGCCCCTTGTCACTTCCTTTGATCTCTTGTTTTGATGTCTGTGTTTCACGTGAGGGACGTTCTGCTGCTCAGTCCCGTTCAGGAAGGAGGCCCGGAGACCCTGATCTGACCAGAGGCTCGAGGTGTGTGTGTTTGTGTGTGGACATCACGCTCTCTGTAGTGTCTTCGGCTGCTTTTTTCCACTCCTGTCTCACGCACACCTTTCCTTCTGAGCACACGGATCTACTTTGTTCTTTTTAGTGGCTATGTAGCCTTCCATTTGTGACACACGCCATCATTTATGTGTAAATGTGACCATGCCTTCTTCCCCTCGACAGCAGTAGAATTATTAACTTTTTTAAACGTTCACTAATCGGGTGGTGTCTTGTGTGAGAACTGAATGAATCCATTTAAGTGCAGCTCCTTTAGAAGCGAGCTGGCACCTCGTTAATGCTAACTAAGTGTCTGTGGCCCTGGGTCTTGTCCATCAATCTCCTGCAGTCTTAGTATTTCTCTTATCTGGCAGTTTGCATAGAACAATATTGACCTGTCATCATGTCCACACTCCCTACGGTGTGCTGTTTGCTTTTGTGTTTTGATATATTATTATTATTATTATCATTAACAGAGAAAATCTGACTTTTTTTGTAGTCAAGTCTGTGGACCTTTCCCTTTGTAATTGTCCCGTGGCTTTACAGCGTGGTATGTCTTCCCCCATCTCAAGATCTGATAAATAGTCACCTATATTTGACCTTCATCTAGCAGTGATTAGCCTGAGCCAGTTTCAATTCTCGTCATCTCTTCCAGGCTTTCTGTGGGTCCGGGGCAGGCAGTGCCCGCCGTGATGAATGTGTGCTCGGTGCCAGGGATCGATTGGTATATTAAGGAGCAGCCCTGCTTCGTGACGCTCCCCTACACGGATGCTGGCTACTAATGATTTAAAATGACCTTCTTCCCATCCAGCTTATTCCGCAGGGCATGGGTGCGCCACGGCCGCCCCAACATTTCCTCAAAAATGAAATGTTTTTGGCCATAAAAGAAATACATGTACGCTATGGAAAAAACAGGAAGGTATAAAGGAAAAAATTGCCCATTATCTCTGCACCCAGAGGCAATGACTGTAGACTTTTGGTGTATTTCCATCCAGTCTTTGAAAATAAAAGGCAACCGAGTTGAGTTCCAACTACCCGTGTAATTTTAAACCCTTCTTTCCCCCACGTGCTGCAGCAGCCAGGTTTTAATGCCATGACTTATTGTGGTGGTTTCCAGTGTGCTCTGTGAGCCCCTCAGGGTCTTTGGGACCCTTTCATGGGGATGGGGGGTGAAGACTGTTTTCATAATAGCACCTAGAAGTTGTTTGCCGCGTCTGCTCTCGCCCTCTCAGGAGCGTACGTGGGGTTTTCCAGAGGCTGCGGGACGTGAGCCTGTTACAATAGATTAGCCGCGGAGCAGCTCAGCGAGCCCAGCTGTCTCGTATTAAGCCAGCCATTAAGGAGATGGCAAAAACGTCAACAGAGCTTTCTACTGAAATTTCATTTTTTTGTCTTAGAAAATATAATTATTTTTCATAAAAGATGTTATTTATGTTGACGTGGAATGCGTTTCCTAGCATTACTTTTACATAAGCTAATACTTTTAAGCGTTCTCAGTTTTTATTTCAAATACACTAAATACAGACTGATAATAACCCTCATACACAGCAGCGTTTTGGAGTCCTCACTAACTTTAGAGAGTGTAAAAGGGTCCCAGCAAAAGGCTTGAACAGCACGGTTTTATTTCTGTCTGTAATTTCATTTAGGCGGTCGCGCACATGGGTAATGATGGTGGCACGCCGCGGCTCTGGCGGATGTAGGTAGGCTGAGGCCCGCGTGTGTCACTGCCTCCTGCTTGGTTAGACTGGCAAACAGTGTGATCAAAATATGATGCAGGAGGGTCCCAGCCTCCCTTGGCCCCCCCACCCCTGCCCCTTTTCTCTGCCTTCCCTTCTCCCCTCTGTGAGGGCGATTTGCCAGCACTACAAAATGATGGGAGCAAACCTCCCAATTCCTGCAGACACCTCAATTGCGATTATCCTTTTAACACCCTCCCCTCAATTCCTGGCCCATCTGGGCTTGTGTTTTGCACGGAGTGTGCGCATGGTTTTGCAGGCCGCTTCTCCCATCTTGCGTTCTCGCCCAGCCTCGCCCGCCACGGCGCCACCAGCCGCCCCTGCATCTTTGCAGGGCCGTCAATTTGTGCTGGTTCCGTGATGCTCTATCGAGTTGATTAACTGTAATTTACTGAGCTGTCCTTGGACACTTAGGTGGCTTCTAATTTTTGCTATTATAGATAATGCTGAAGCAGTTATCTTCATGCATGAAACCCTTTTCTGTCAGGTTATTTCTTTCGGATTCATTCCCAGAGGCAGGACTGCTGGGCCAGAGGCTTGTACATTTCCATGGGTCCGGATACATCTCCCGTCAGATTGCTTTCCAAAAGGATTATACCAATTTGCGCTACCACTGCAAAGCCTGCATAATAACCAACTATTTTGCTTAACTATCATGCCTAGAATTTTCCCTTGGAGCCCCGAGGGGGCAAAGGCCCTTCTCTAAGTGAATGTGATCTATAATTATTTAGACTAACACCAAAATTGCTTTCAGAACATTTTTAACCTGCTGAGTTTAGAATCCTAATTCGCGTACAAGCCAGCATTAACAGTATCACAAGGAGCAATTTCTCTCCCTGCTCACAGTGTGTTTACACAGCCTGGCAACTGCGGGGAGAACTCAAGAGCTTTTATAAACACAAGTGGTCTCTTTCTGAACTAGTTGAAGTGTTATTTTGAAAGGTACAGAAACACAAATTAAAACACATTTTCATTGTAACCTTTGGTTAGAAAGTTGTTTGTTTTCGTCCTGGTCTCTTTCCATGTTCTTTACTCTCATTCAAGCGTGTTCCGAAATGTCCTGGCTCCTTGGAGTCTTGCCATAACGCCCGTAGCCCGGTGACAGGGACAGGCGGGGGAGCACGGCGGCTGTCCTCGGGTGCAGCGGGGCTGCCGCTGGAGGAGGAACGGGGTTGCACTCTGATGTGCTCCTAGGGTGAAAGCAGGGCTAACGGCTGAAAGCGCGGGGGAAGAGGTTGCCATCGTGCGAGGAAGAACTTTCCAGCACTCAGCACTGGTCCCCCTGGGCAGTGGATTCCTTGGAAAGGGGTGAGGATGGAAGGGTTCACCCCGTGGCCGTGGCCCAGGAAGTAGATGCGAACAGGGGTCAGGGACTCCAAGGCCCCTCCTGGGATGCGCCCTGGCGGCTGTGTGCTGCCCTGGAGGGGCCCCGAACCTGGCCTTGAGTTGGGGGCTGGAGCCCGGCCCGGTGCACTGCGAGCACTCGGGTGAGGGAGGTGCATCCCCTCCCTGAGCTCTCTGGGCTTTCCATGCTCTCATCTGTGAAATAATTACCTCGAGGGGCTGAAGGGATCAGACGAGGTTAGACGTGTGAAGCCACCGTGTAGGCTATGAAGCCCTTACAAATGGAAGCCGTTATCAGGAACCTCAAGCCAGGGTTTATTCTATAATTGCCTCCTGGGCCAAGTTCCTACGGGAGGCTTGCAATGCAGTGCGCCTCCAGTAGCCTTGATTCATTGAACAAATCATACGGTGCACGCCCTGGGCATCAGCAGGCCTCTCAAGGAACCTGGCCCTTCTAGATGTGGCTTCCTATCTTCCAGCTCCGCAGCGTGACGTTGGCTTCTGGTGGCTGCGGTGGTGCACTTGGACACGCCGCTGGACGTGCTGCTGTGTGGCCAGCGAGTGCCTCAGGCCTTGTGTGTGGCTCTCTGCCTGTGGTGTGCGTGGTGGGGGCCCCAGAGATCGGGTGCCACAGAGTGCGTGAGAGAGGTGGCCCTTGGCGTCTGTGTCAGAAGACTTGGTATCTCCACCTCTTTCTTCATTTGGTCATCCGTTGGTCCAGTCATGGGTTAGATGCTGGGCTCTGGACAGGTTCTGGGCTCAGAGGGCATCGGCCATCCCCTTGCTGGCAAGGAAGCTAATGGGGGCCAGGCCTTGAAACAGGCCAGGGCGTGAAAACCTGACAAGCCCTCCAGGCACCACCTGCGTTGGGTATGGGCACGCAGTGGGGAGCGGGGTGGGTCTGCTGCGGTCGGGCACAAGGGGAGGGAGGAGGCCGAGCTGGGTCTTGGAAGGTGAGGAGATGAGTAGCCGGGTGGCTGGTGAGGACGGGCCTGGGGGGCCCGAGTGCCATGCTGCAGGGAGGGGCCCGTGCAGGCAGGTGTGGGCGCTGCTGGTGTGCACTGAGGGAGCTGGGCTGGACCTGTGGTGGGCTGTAGGCGTGCCCAGCCGGGGGCCACACCAGGGCTTTGCACCTCCTTCCCTCACAGCGGGGGTACAGGATGGCCCCCACTGTGGGGCTGAGCCCCGGACCCGTGCCTTCGGACTCTGGCTCCGTGTGAGTTGTAGAACTCTTGGGACCTTTGTTTCCCCATCAGTACGTGGGGTAACGATCGCATCCACAGCTGTCTGAGGTTTAAACAAGAAAAATCATGGGGAACTCTTAGGAGAGTACCAGGCACGTAGCAAGCCCGTCATCATGTAAACCAACTGCGGCAGCAGCAGCAGCAAACTCACGCCCATTTTACAGATGAGAAAAACTGAGTACCAGGGAGGGACATGGAAGGACACGTAGCTCCTGAACACAGAGCTGGTGTTTGGGCCCCCCCTTTTCTGCTGCTGCATTGGGTGGTTCTGTGTCAGCTTCCCACTTGGGGGTTCCGGAAAGTAGTCATGTGAATGTGGGCAAGGTCCTTAATCGTTCCGAGTCTTAATTAGTTCACCTGCAAAATGGGATGAACTCTAATGTAAGTTCCATGAGGCAGGGAATTTGTTCCCCTGATTGTTGTATCACTAGTTCCTGGAGGAGAGCGCAGCGCATAGTAGGTGCTTAAAAAAAACTTGTGCATGAACGAATAACCCCTGCTCAGTCCACCATCCTCCTGTGGGCCTCCTTGAACCTCAGGGTAGGAGGAGTCTTGGGGCTGGGCTTGGCTGCATGCCGTGGCCCTTCCCCCCTGTGGGAAGCATCCCTGCATGGTGAGGGGGCATGGCGGGCTTTGGAGGGGACTTTGAGGACTGTAGCTGGGAGCTAAATCAAAGTGGTGATTACTCCCAGTGTGCTGAACCATGTGCGTTTATACTTCCAGGTAACGGGCTTGGTCGGTCCTTGCAGCTCATGTGTTTGTTTATTTATTGTTTATTTATAAACCATAAATCCAGAAAGGATTTGAGAAGGCTTACAATAAAAGATATGAATACAGTAAAGCTGTTAGAACAAAACAGACCGTGAAAAGCCACCCTGAAAAGAGAAGGAGACACATCAATCAAGTTCAGAGCTGACCGCGTTACAGGGCTGGCGCCTTCATCTCGCTCTGCTCGTTCTCGCAGCCCCAGGGCAGGGGTGAAGGGAATGAGCCGGCACGAGTGGCTCTGTGTGGGGATGTGGGCCAGCTGGACGGTGCTCAGAGGAAGGCAGTTTCCTCTGGGGCCTCAGATCCCGGGACGAGATCTGGGGATCCGAGAGGAGGCTGCGGTGGGAGGGGGTACTTCTTTAGCAGCCAGTTTGGGGGTGGTGAGGCGCAGCCAGGGCTGTGGGCCCCTGGACTACACTTCCTGGCCACTCTTCTGCAGTTCAGTTTCTCTCCTTCCAAATGGCAACAGCAGTACTTCCCCATCTCACAGAGTTCAAAGAGCCCTTGTAGGGATTACACGCGGCAGAGTTTGGCCCGCGGGACCCGGCACTTGGAAAGTGCAGTTGTGAACCTGCCCCGTGTGGGCTGTGTTCCTGCGGTGGATGTAGTACTGGGCGGAGGGCTCTGGTCGCTTGCTCAGGCCCCTGCGATTGGGGGAGGGCAGGACGCGTGCCCCTGCGTGCCCTCAGCTCTGTCCATACCGACACTGTCCACACTGAGCGTGGACTGCTCGTTATTGCTTAAAAACACTTACGAAGTTCGAAGCGAAGGAAACATACTTTTTAATTATTTCCCTACTTGTCTCTGGTGCTGCTGTTGTCAAGGAAACCAGAACCTTGGAAAAGCTTTTCAGCTTCCCGGTCGGAAGAGGATACTTGCGCAGCACTTGTGTCTGTGGAAACGGACCTGTCGTTCTGTAACAAAATCTGCTTTTAAAAGGACTGGCTTCCTGCACTTCTAACCGACAGAACCTTTTTGACTTTAATAAACACAAGATGCAAGGTTGTTATCGGTATTTTCTCTTCCAAAAGAACTGCCTGCATTCTTGACCCCTAGTATTTCATGCATTCAGCATCTGATGCAAGAGTTGGGGGCTAGGGGCGGGGGTGGGGTACAGAGATGAGTAGGGGATCTTGCTCTTCCTTGAGAGACTCTGGGACTCTGGGAAGAAGGAACAGGTGGACAAACAAATACACTGGGGCATCACACCTGCTGGGGGGTGGGGTGGAGGGTGAGATGCTCAGGGGCACGAAGGACGGCCCCAGGGAGGGGCAGGCTCCGTGAGAGTCACAGGGAGTCGCAGAGGGTCCTAGAAATAGTTCAGTAGCAAGGAAGTGGAAGAGCGTTCTGGGTAGAGGGAACAGACTAGGCAAAGGCTGGAGGGCGTGGAGGAATGTGGCGGCTGTGAGGCCGTTAGGTGAGGGTGCTGGATTGGACCATGTGAAACAAGGCAGCAGGACTAGAGGAGGCTCGGGAGGCGGGCACGTGGAGTGTGATGGGGTCGTAAGGGCAGGCTCTTCGGAGCTGCCCTGTGTCCGTCGCACGGGGCTCTGGCTCCTCGTAGCTTCGCTTCAGGCGGAAGGGACGCTGCTAACACGCCTTGAATTTGGTATTTCCCTCTGCTGCAGGGGTGCAGCGCTCAGTGTGCTGTCTCAGCCAGCAGCCCAGCGAAACTTTATGATAGTTAAGCCCCATTGAGGTCATTGGTTTTATGTGAAAAAAAAAAAAAAATCATTGCTAGAAAAACAGGAGTCTTGCTTCTAAACAGCCCTTGTTACATTTCTTTTAAAACTTTTGACAATAGTCTTAGGCGTATAGAAGAGTTGTCAAATTCAGGGAGTTTCTGTGTGCCTGTCACTCCCCTCCTCTCACGTCACCCTGTACGTTGGTCACAACTAACAAATCCTTATCAGTATAACTCTGTTCGCTGTGGACTTCCTCTGATGTCACCAGTTTTCCCACTAACGTCCCTTTTCTGTTTCAGGATCCAACCCAGGACGCAGTGTTGCGTTTAGAGCTCTCGTCATTTTTGTTGTTAATGGTTTTGGGTCGGGGTGCAGGGGGCCGACCGAATCTCATCCCCGGTGGAGCACAAGCAAGGCCCGCAGAAGGTTGTCACCTTGACGAGCTTGCCGTGCTCGCTTCTCACGAGCCAGTTGTTGCTCTGGTTGATCCCGGGTCTCGGTGCCTTTTCTTTCTCTTCCTGTTTTCCTTCCGGGTTGAAGCCAGACCTGTGAGCTTGTTGACCTTAGTGAGGGCTTAGTGAGGGACCTTAGTGTGTCTAAAGGCACCGACTGGGAGTGATGTGTGGCATTTAGTGAGGGAAACGAGAACATTCTGTGCGGGCAGCGACAAGGTCCCTGCTTTCCTGCGGTCCCTTCCTTGTGTCACACTCCCCCCTGCTTCTCCCTCCCTCCTCCTTTCTTTACCTTTTCCCTCCTGCCTTCTCGGGCCCTCCACTGCACCCACCCTGCTCTCCCCGCTCTCCCTCCCCGCTTCGCCCCCCACTCCTGCAGCTTCCATTCCCTTCCTCCCTTCCTTTCCCGGAGACAGGCCAGTGAAGCTGTTGCCACGGAAACAAGCCCAGCAGAAGCTCTGCTTTGCTTTCTGGATGCTTCTAATGATGGTGACGCAGATACTTTTGAGTTCTAGAATCAGCTAAGCCCTGGCCTGTGGCCTCTGGAGTCCCTTCATTTTCCAAAGGCCAGACCGGTGCCACAGCTCATAATTCAGTTCAGTAGATGGTCATTTTTGATTTGGAAACTTCAAAATTTGAGTAATCCTTTTTCCTGTTGCTCCAGAAGACCGGTTGCAACCACTGTGAAAAATACTCAGTTGAATTTACTTATATTAACAGAGAGAAGCACCGCATGGAAGGTGCTCGTCCCGCGGGTTTCTCCAGGGACTTAGTTTCAGGTGCAAGGGGGGTCTGCACATTCGCTGATTTCCTGGGATGGGTGACTGATTGCTGTTCAGGGATGTTCAGGGACAGAGAAAATAGAATTGGGGCCTTAGAAAATCTTCAGATACTGAGTTTCACTCAACAGATAATTGGGGAGGGGACTCACAGGTTCCAGCCCAGTGCTCCTGCCCGGGGCAGGGGGTGTGTGTGTGTGTGTCTGTCCATCTGTCCTGGAGTCGCAGGGCTGTGTGTGTGTGTGTGTATGTGTGTGTGTGTGTTTGTCGGGTAGCCTGTGCTTGACCAGACTAGCTGATACTCCCTGATGTTTGTCGGAGTGATGGGTGGGTCCAGTTCTGCGGCACAACTGCGTGCCCGCTCATTCACTGGGTCTCATGGGCCCCTGGAGGACTCTTGGCCTCTGGGCCTTCGCGGAGCTGGGCCATGGCAGTGGCAGTCTCGTTCCTTTCTGTTTGTTCAGGGCTTGACTTGGGCTCAGCTTGTTGGCATTAGCTTGGATTTGGAGTTTTGCCATTCAGCCAACACCAGCTAATAGCCCAGCAGGGAAGAGTTAGTTCGTGGATTATATTTAAGTTAGTACTTATTCCCAAAGGTAACTTTGCTTAATAAAAACCCTAAGCCTTTATTACTGTGCTTACGGGTATCCTGGCTCTAGGGTGTAAAAATAAGACTTAGAAATCCAAACGTCATTTGTGGAAACGCAAAAACATTTTCATTAATAGAGGGTGTGATAAAAAGCAAAGGCTCGTTTCGTCTGTGCCTAAATGGTCTTCTTGCACTTGGGTCTTTTTATTTTCGTACTCATTTCAAGCTTATTTAAATATCACCCGTTCAGTAGTGAATTTTAAAGGGAGGAAGCTTTGGTGTGTGAATAACTTCACCGCTACCCACAATATTTCCAGTCAGTTGCTGTGCCTTAAGTTGACAATGGACCCCACACAGCAGTCACTAATGGATGATAATCTGGAGTGTTTTTGTTATTGTTGTTTTTATTTTAGAAGAAAGGTTTGAAATTAGCATAGTAAATCTCTGTGGGATCTTTGCAAATAAAAGAATATTCATGTTAAAAACAACTTTCAGGAAAGATGTATGGTAATGAATAAAACATCAGTGAGTGAAAATAAGCGTGTTTAATTATTCAAGTAGAAGTAGTAATTTAAACTAATTATTGCTTGCGGATTTCATAATTCAGTTTTTGTCTCGCAGTAATATTTCCTCCGGGCCTCCGGGGCGCGTCGGCGGCTTGCTGGAGCAGGGGGGGCCCCTCCCATCCCCCGCGGCCAGCCTTGGCCTCTGCTGCACGAAGCAGCCTCTGCCGGGCCTCCTTGGTGGCCTCGGTGCCGCCGGGATCCCCCTCGAGCCACCTAATTAAGCATTTCCTTGCCTGTCACTTCTGGTTGCTTCAGGAGTCTCCGACCAGGCCTGCCCACAAGTTCTGGGTGTCCTGGGGGGTAGGACCCTTCCTCCCTCAGTGTCTTCGGGCCTGGCAGAAGTGACCCTGAGCTCCATGTCCCCATGTCCCCACTTCCCCATGATGCAAGTCCTTGTCCATCTTGGCTGCGCCAAGTTCTGCCTCCTCTGGGTGTCCCCTCCCCCCACCCCTCTGGAATCAATCACTTCTTTCTCCCCATAGTTTTGTACTAGCAGGTTCTTGTGGGCCTTTTAGAAAATGTTTTTGTTGGTTTTAATTTCTTCCTGTTTTTGGCTTTTTGCTTTGTTTCTGATTCTGAAAGAGAAACTGTCCATGTAGAGGAACCGAAAAGTACTGGAGAGTTGAAGAAGCAGGGCCTGAGGAGCCACCCCTCACTCACACTCCTGGCGGCTCTCTGCCCTCTTCTCTGGATGCTGGTGCCTGCCCTTCCCCCTGGACTTCTGGGGTGTCATCTGAGCACGCGCTCCTGGAAGGGGCGCCCCCTCGCGCTGCTTGGTGCATCTTCCTGGGGTGTCACTGGCGTTAGTAGATGGCCGTGAGGGAGTAGTTAAGTGCTGGACAGCACTTTTGCTCAATTGTGTGAGGCTTTTAAAACCCAATTTTGCCTGCTCTTCCCATGACTGCCTGTGATGGCATGGGGGGCGGGGTGCTGTCTGCCCCTCTCTCTAAGGCACAGACGCTGTCTGGACAGATCTTGACAATTCAGGTGAAATTATTATTATGCCCCTCAGAAAGTAAAAGGAAAGCTTTCTATTTGTGACTTCTTCCCAAGTGCCCTCTGTCAAAGAGTAGTGACGTCTGCTCTCCTGACGTGTGATCGCCATTATTACCTTGGTATAATCGCACTCATCGCATCGCAGCCCGAAAGCTTTCCATCCATCATGTCAGGAAAGACAACCTTTATTTAAGACACTTTTCTCCCCTTTCCTTTGTTATTACTTTTTTTCTGAAAAAATAACCCTCCGACTTCACAGGCATGATGTGGGCAAGTGAGTGACTCATTTCTTTGCGGGGTTATTACTGTGGACAGGGACAAGACAGGTGGGCCACGGGGCACAGAGAGAGCAATGAGCTGGCTGTCAGGGCCAGGAGTCCACGTGTGGACCTGCTGTTTGCCAGCTGAGACCCTGAGCAGGTGAGGTCGGCTCTGGCTTTGGGGTCTCATTTGGAAAACACAGAGGTTCGACTGATCTCCAAGGCCCTTTTATGCCGAGCGGTTTTGTGATCTCCAAACTACCTTTGGCTAAATGAGCTGATGAGAGGATTACAGGTGTCCCTCCCAAGTCTTCCTGCAGAGTTGCTGAATGAGTTTGGCAGGATTTTGAACCCGTTTTCTCTCCACATGACCTCCAGAGGCCATCATTAAGCAGGCAGAGAAGTTACTGAGACCTGTGATCGCCGTGAGGCAGAGCCACGGGATAGAGTAAAATGCCGGGGGGATGAAACTTAGGTGCCCAGCGTTTGGGGAGACCCACTGGGAGGACCCCTTATGCTGTGAGGCCCTTTCCTCTCCAAGGAGTCCGTAGCCAAGTGTCACTAGAGTAGCTTCCATACGAAAGGTGCCTGATGACTGGCTCTTGGGGTGCAGTGAAGTGAAATCTTTATAGATCCGGTCTGGTCCCTCCTGTTTGATTATTGTAAGTTTCCTCAAAAGGAAAAAGCCATTTTCCTTATTTCACTTGAATACTTCTTTTAAAGAAGAGAAGTACACAACTTTTGGTGCAAGATTAAAAGGAGACAAAAAGATGTACAGAGAAAAATGGGTCTGCAGAATGGGTCTCCCTTCCCTGTATCCCATCTGCCACCAGGTCCCCTGCCCTGGTCCTGGAGGATCTGCTCCTCACCCATCTCTTTTTCTTAGGGGGCACTCAGCCCCCATGCAGGAAACAAACCTGCTCGTTTGAATTAGAATGACCAGGCCACCTTTCCCACCAAAGCATGTATGGCTAAATACTGAGGGGGTGAATTGGAAGCAAAAGCCTTAGGAATTATTGGGATCAGTGGGGCTTGTGGAAGGAGCCGGGGAAGCTTGTCCTTGAGCCGTGGTTCTCTGCCAGGGGCCGAGGGAAGACCCTCCAGGCTTGTCCTTGAGCCACGGTTCTCTATGGGGGCCTAGGATAGGCCCTCAGCCTTTTCCCACCTGTTTGTTGTGAGGTGGGGCAGAGGTGCACAGTCAGCAGGAGGGCAGCCCCGAGTGGCGCCCGGAGCACGGCACAGGCATCGGCAACTCCTGCCTCCTCCCCCAAGCTTAGCACTGAAGGTGGAGGATGAATATGCATCATTGTGAAATGATAATGTAAAATCAATGTGGAGGTGTGATTCCATTAATAGATTGGTGATTAACTCAACTTTTTAGGAGCCCATTTGTTGCCCAGAGTGAAGCTGGCTGGAATGGAACAGAATTAGAACGGCAGGCCTATTCCTGTGATTGAAACACACATAAAGTGCTTGGCCCCCAGACTTGCATCGAGATGATTGCTGTGATCAATATTCCAGTTTGCTTAGCTGGCAGCTTCCAGGGAATAAGAATGGGTGATGGACCTAGGGATGCACTGCCAAACGGAGCATTAGTTAATTCTGCGGGCCTGGCTTCTGGCTTGCCTGATGAAGTGTGCTGGGTAGAAGGGTGGTGTGCTGCTGTGGGCTTTATGTGGTATCACAAGAACTCAAGGGGGTCGGCTCCCTGGGATTGAATTTTGATAGCGATGACGACTCCCATTTGCTGAGACCCCGCCACGTGCCCAGATCAGCGCCTGGCGTCGTGTACACGGTGAATCCGCCTGAACCCCCTGAGACGTGCTGGCGTGCCCATGATGCAGTCGAGGGGGCTCAGAGGGCTGAGGAGCATTCCACTAGCAGACGGCAGAGCTGGGGCAGGAGTTCAGGGCTGTTTGCTTCTGGGGCCCAAGTTTGTTCCACTCGCCCATTCAGGGCTGTTTGCTTCCAGATCAGATGTTTGGATTCTCCCAAGGTTGAGAGGCTCCAGCTCAATCAAAACATGGGGGCCCAAGTTCAAAGCAGAGGACAGAGTAGGGAGGGAGGTTTGCAGCCTTCACTCCCCTACTGATAGATGTGTCCCGGCACTGAAAGCTGGAGCGGTTGGGTCTGGAGGCCACTTGGATCGTTCAGCTTTGACGCTGTGGGCTCGAGTGAGGGGCACGAGGCAGGTGTGTTTCCTGTTCTGGGCATGGGATGGCGTGTGGGCTAATTCAGAGTCATCCTAACAGTGCGGAGTCCACCGAGAGTTCATCCTTTGCTGGGATCTGTGTGTGGACAGCCCCACTTTCCACAAGTCACTTTTAGGCATTTTCTCTGCATTTTGCAGTTGAAGAAATTGAGACTGAAGCTGATGGAGTCTGTATTTAGCATGGAGAGCTGGGAGGTGAGTGGGGAAGGCCGGGGGCAGCAGGGTGGCTGGCACCAGCTTCCTCCTGGGTGGCCTGCCCAGGGCCACACTGCTGCCAAGCCCCAGAGCTGGAATCCATGCCCCCAGCTTCATTAATGCCTGTCCCCGAGCCCCTCCAGACCCAGTGCCTGCCACACGTGTGCAGCCCTGTGCCCCGTGTCCTCTCCTCCCTGGAGCTGAGATCTTTAAGGTCGGGGCTGCAACTTCCTGTCCTCTCCGCTTTACACTGAGTGGTGCTGGACAGACATTTGTGTTGTGAGTGAGCAGGTGAATGAGTGCATGAATGAAGGACACACGCAGGGACAGAGGAAGAAGGGCAGGCCGAGGGCCGTTGGACAGCTGTGAAACATGATTCAAAGATGGAGTAGATCTGTAGATGCTCCCTGCCTCCTTCATCCCCCTCTCTCTGCCTCGTGGGGATTCAGAGCTGCTCTCGGGCAGAGGGCGGCTGAGCAGAGCCAGAGGTGCCGAGTGTGGGGACCCTGACGTGCTGGCCCTTCCCTCGCGCAGAGTCAGCGGGATGGCGGCAGCGGCTCCAGAGCTGGGCGGGTTCCGCACGGATCAGAGTTTGCTGAAGTCCTTCAGGGGAAGAAGTCGGAGGCCGGGCTGAGTTTGCAGTTACCACTGTAACCATGACCAGAGTTTCTGAGAGATTAGGTGATGATATGTTTTCAGCACTGAGACATTTCATTTGCATTGTGGCCTACGTTCTGGAAAAGTTGCTTCTAGATTCTTATCGATGTGCTCACATTTTTTGGGTAATTGTCCTCTTTGACATGAATCAGCCCCTGTTTACTCTCAGGTCCACATGCCTCTTATAGTCCAGGAGGCGGTGAGGAAAAGCCTTTAATCCGAAGCCCTATCCATCTTCCCACCTCAGGTGAGATGGGTATTGGAAAGTGAGCCTGGCTTAGACGAGCTTGGCTGGCCTCTTGGGTGGTGGCTTCCGGGGTCTGGACGGGGCTGGTGGCAGGCGGCAGGGGTGGAGGGATGCCTTAGGCCCCTCCGCTGCCTCCTCCAGGTGTCCTTTTGGAAGCTGGGACGTTCCCAGGGCAGCTGCTGCTGGCGGCTGCTCGGTACATGTTAGCCTTAGAAACCCTTCAGATCACACGTACCCTGGGGGCTCTGGCAGTTTCTTTCTGCAAGCTTTGGAGGCAGCTTTCCCCCTGAAGCATGGAATTATTGAGAGCAGGAACCACAGTTTCGCACTTCAGGTCCCAAACAGGCTCCCGGGCCTCGTTTTGCTAGATTGAGTCTAGGTGCCGGAGGTTCGAGTGGGGACACTTCTCCGAGAGCTTGAGGTGCTTGCTGAGTGTCCAGACCGATAAATCAAGACAGGCCTTGGGAAGGGTGCTTGGCTGGTATTGGGGAGCACAGAGGAAGAGAGCTGGATCTGATGGGGGTGGGAGAAGACTCTTGAGTTGGCCCTGGGAGTGAGGGAGGGAGGGGCTGGGAGAGAGTCCAGACAGGCTAAGGACCCTGGGACCCCAGCACAGGTGTTTGTACATCTGGTGGAGGGGAGGGGGCTAGGAGAGAGAGTCATGGCGATGGCCTGGAGGGGAGGGGGTTGGGCTTTGTGAGGCATGTGGGTAAATCTAGAGTGTTCCCTGTAGGAACTGGGAGCCTGGGAAAAGGTGTGAACTGGTGGGTGTGGAATTGGAGGGAAAACCCCCTGGGGAGGTCACCCATGATGCTTTGGTGGTAGACACTGAGCCCTTAGGATAGAGCAGGTAGGGGTGAGGCTATGTCAGCCTAGACTTTAGGTAGTTTTCCCTCTACGCCCCTCCTTTTTTATAGATTCCCAAGATTTAAGCATAAATGTAGTTACAATTTAGGGGCTTAAAAATGCCTCCATGTATTGAAAACCCACTTTTACATATATTGAATCCCAATATTTCTCAACCCTGTGTGGTGGCTGTTAGGGTTGAAGAGACCTGTGATGGGGGAAGGNTCCCTGAAGCCCAGGGAGAGCAGGGTGTGTGTGTGTGTATAAATATTATGAATATTTACGCAGGCCTGCATAGGACTCAGTGACGCAGCTGAGAGCCACAGAGCATTTGGTGACTCATCAGACCTTTTCCAAACACTTGTGATATTTTGCTACTCTAAAGGGAGGAAAGTAATTAGCAGTTAACGCTGGTAGATGACGCTGGAAGAAGACGCAAACCTTTCTGCTCATCTGTTCTGGGCCTTGGGTGTTTTGTTTTGTTTTTTAAAGCTATGTGAATTATTTTCTTTTTAATAATGTTTGTTTTCTTCTGATTATTAAAATAATGTATGCTCATTGTGGAAAATACATAAATGCATTAAATAGGAAATAAAATGCATGAATTATTTTTCCATTACTGTCTTATTAAGAATGTTTTGCTTCTGCAAAGGAAATTTGGAACACCAGACTTATTTTATTTGAGGGGCCTGTCAAGATAAGTCAGATCGGTGGTTTGCAAGCCTGTGTTTTTGGGGGCTCCAAGGGCTCCATGGAAATTTTTAGGGGCTGCCCCTGGGGAGGGTGAGCTGAAGGCCTCGAGACACTGTCCCTCCCCATCCTCCTTCCCCCCACACCCATCCCCCCAGCTCTGTATTGTCCGTCTCACGGCCGGTTTCTTCACATGGCTGCCTTTGAGCAAATGGCTCTGTGGCTTATCAGGTTGGGGACTCAGTGATCTGGACCCAGCCTGTAATTTTATCAGTGAGGAGTCTGGGGCCACTGGGAGATGTGCCCGGCCCAAGGTGACACGGTGGCTTGCCTTTTAGAATATGAATCAGAAAAATTAGTGGTTAAATGTGAACGTCACTGTCGCAAGCTCTGTCACCATGCAGAGACCCCCGGGAAGCTGATCGGGAGGTCTCTCAAGGGCACACTTTTGAAGGAAGGGGAGACCTTAGAGCAGCTGGCGCTTGCAGAGATGAAAAGTAAAAGCCCCATCATTGCCGTTAGGCTCACAAAGGAGGAGAAATTGCCCTGGGTGATCCCTGGTTGTATGAATAATGAGAAGAAATTAAGTAAAGGCCGTGTTTCCTGACACTGATGTATTAGAACACGGAGTAACTTTCTACAGGAAATTGGAACAGGAATCCCTTTAAATTGAATTTGAAGCTGTGAATAGCAAGTGTACATTGGCCCTGCATGTCCTGATGCAAGTTAAGTAAGCAGTTTCCTGGGTAAGAGTTAAGTACTTTAGGGATACAGGTTAATGCCGGGGCCAAGACGGCGCAAGTTAATAAATTGCCTCCCCCGTGCATTGTCTGTGAAGACGCAGAAGAGTAATTTGCTTCCTGCGGAGCCGTGCCCGAATTCTCATACTTATTTTATTAGATTTTTGGCCCAATACATTTGTTCCCTCTCATTGGTTTTGTTGATAATAATTACCCACCCCCCTCCCCTCTCCCCACGGATCTCTCTCAATTTTAATTGTTTGCAGTAGCCACAGAAGTTTACGATTTTAGAAAATAGGTGTTTTAAAATAAGAATACTCTGGGCCAGAGCCCTTCTGAGTTTTCAGAGGGACATAGTTAAAGCTCTATTTTTAAAGTGGTCTCGGGGACGACAGCGCCCGAGATTAGGACAGAGCAGGGGCTGCCTCCATCGGATGTTTAGGTGCCAGTCCCGGGCGTGGGGGGGCTCTCCAGGATTCCTTCTGGGGTTCGGGTCTGCTCAGGGACCTCCCGGGGCGGATGGAGGGTGTGAACACGGGCCTCCCATGATGCTTCTGTTTGGTTCTTGACCCTGCGGCCCAGGGGAGGAAGGACATTTATAACAGCAACCAGCACTCATTGAGGGCCTGTGGGACACCAGACACCATGCCGGGCCACCTCCGCTTGCGCAGATGCATAGATTAATTCATTAACAAGGTAATTATAAATCACAAAGTGCTGTTTATTGGGAAATAGAGAAGAATGGCCCATGGGTATGGGAGAGCCCCTGCACGATGGCACACAGGCGGAGACGGGAGGCATGAGAAGGGCTTGTCCTCGGTGAACAGGCAAAGGGCCGGTGCGGAGGCCGGGCGCGGTTTGGCACGGCAAGAAGCAGAACGTGCGGCGAGGCTTGACTTCAGATCGTCCTTCGAGACAACGTTTCCCTTATAGTGGAGCGTGTAGGGAGTTCTCAGTTCACAGCGCACTGTCTCGATTCCGGACCACAGAGTGTAAGTGGGCCACCGGGCGCTTGGCCCACCACCTAATTTGTTGGCACCGTTTGCCCATGACGCACACAGTCTTTGGAAAACCATGTTAATGGCAGCTTGGTTTGCGAGGGTCATGTCACTTTGTGTTGGGCTTGGACCTTAGCTCTGTGACGTTGGGTGGGCGGCCTCTTGGTGTCCCAGATTCCCCATCTGTAAAATAGAGAAAATCCACACAGGGCCTCCGATGTTCTCAGTTCACAGTCTCACCCCTCCACCCCCCCGGCATTTTTCCACACCTGTTGGGCACACACGTTCTGAGATGCTGAGGGCAGGTGGGGCACTGACACCCTCCTTTCCTGTTCTGCGTTGATCTTCATGTGCTCCTTGCTCTGCTGAAAACCCAGCTTTGTGGAGATATGGCATCATTAAAAGAAATACAGAGTGATCCAGTACTGAGACGCCCACTCCCTCTGCCCGTAGTCGGCATGACGTCAACAGATCTGTTGTGTCTCCTTTTAAAAGTCCAAGGATCCCGTGGCACCCCTGTGGGCTTGCTAGGGCTCCCGTGGGTGTCCTGGTGCAGGGGTTGGGAGCTGAAGTGGTATTTACTTTGTGTGGTTTTGTGACAGTTAATGAGATGATCTGCAGAAATGCTCAGGGCAGTGCCTGGTACCAGGTGCTAAGTGATCACTGCTGTCCCTCTCCCTCAGAAGCCCCCTTCAGCTGGTGTAGGAATGTATCCTGGGAGTGGGGAAGAGTGGGAGTGGGAGTCTTGAGAAGTCCAGGGAGAGAGGTGGTGCTGGAAATACACAGTGTTTCCAAAGTCTGTTTAGTAGGTGACTTTAAATATGCATGTACATCTAACTTAGTAAATATAAGCATAGACATTCGATTATTTCCTCAATATCTCTACAAGTGTATGATGTGTTTAAGATGGCCTCTAGCCTTTTTGTGTTTTTACTCTTATCATTGGAAAAGTAAGGGAGGTCCCCGTGGTTTGCCTTAGATTCGGGATATTAGCCAAGGGGAGAGTGGTTTATGTTGAGGTTGATGATTTAGGTGGGGATCAGATTGGGAGAGGTCCCCAGGACATGCTAGGCCTTAGGATTTATTCAGAATGAAGTGAAAAAAGCCATTGATGGTTTTAGATTTTGAAAAAGTGATTTGGGGCGCCTAGGTGGCTCAGTCGGTTAAGCGTCCAGCTTCAGATCAGGTCATGATCACACGGTTTGTGGGTTCGGGTCCCCCGTCGGGCTCTGTGCTGAAAGCTAGCTCAGAGCCTGGAGCCTGTCTTTGGATTCTGTATCTCCCTCTCTCTCTGACCCTCCCCTTCTCTCTCTCTCTCTCTCTCTCAGAAATAAGTAAAACATTAAAAAAATAAAATAAAAAAGTGATTTAACTTAATAGAGAGGTAATTTACATCTCATAAAATGCCATCTTTTAAGTGTGCCATTGAGTGGGTTTTGACAAATCGATGCACTGCTGCACACCCCTCCTGCTGCCCCATCAAGATGGAGGACATTTCCCCCACCCAGAATGTTCCTGGTGTCTTTCATCAGTCCATCTCTTCCTTCCATCCCCAGCTCCAGACAACCACTGATCTGCTTTCTGTCGCTATAGATTAGTTTTGCCTGTTATAGAATTTCACATAAAATAGAATTATACGGCACATAATTTTCTGTGTCTGGCTTCTTTCACTTGACGTAATGTTTATGAGCTTTTTCCCTGTTGCCGCGCACATCACACCTCTTCGTTGCTGAATAGTATTCCGCAGGGTGAAAAGACCACACTTTATTAATCTGCTCTGGAGTTGATGGGCGTTTGGCTGGTTTCCAGGTTGGGACTGTTGGAGATAGTACTTTTCTGGCCACTCGTGTGGATCTTTGTTTTCATTCCTCTCAGGTAAATACCCGGGAGCGGAACTGCTGGGTTGTGTGTAAGTGTATGTTCAACTTAGTAGGACCACCTGCTCTGAGCAGAGGAGTGACACTTCTTTATTTACATCTTTAAAAAGTCCCTTTGTTTAAAAAAATTTTTTTTAATGTTTTTATTTACTTTTGAGAGAGAGAGACAGAATCTGAAGCAGGCTCCAGGCTCTGAGCTGTCAGCACAGAGCCCGATGCAGGGCTCGAACCCATGAACCATGAGTTCATGAGCTGAGCCAAAGTTGGCTACTCCACTGACTGAGCCACCCAGGCGCCCCAAAAGTCCCTTTGTTTTTGGGTAGAGAAGAGGCTGGGCTGGAAGCAGGGAGAGCTGTGAATTGGCTGTTACCAGTGTCAGGTAAGCGTGGCGAGTGGCTGGACGGGGATGACAGAGAGGCAGAGCCTGGCCCCGAGGGATGGTTTGGGGACAGAATGGCTGAGGCTTGGGGATGGATGGCATGTTGCTGGGAGTCACAGGTGACTGCAGGTGCCCCAGACAGAACTGGGAAGACCCGGGAGGCTTTGGGCCCATTACTCTGTTTCTGCTCCAGTCCAGTGGGACTGGAAAGTAAATGTTAGTTTTGTTTTCTGAGCAAGAGAAGGGAAGGAGATGCTCGGACGGGCGGCAGTCAGTCAGCTCAAGGTGTGTCAGCGGGAGGTGGGCGTCCAGCTGGCGGCGCGTGTGTGCTGCTTTCTAGGGGCCAGTACGTGAGTCCCTCACATTTCTGCACAGTCTTCTGAGCAAAGTCATGAACAGTTCATTTCCTCTGGCCTGTCTTTTCAAAGATGTGTGTCTAGCCAGCAGTTTTGGAAGCTTAGAGATAGCATCTGCATTTGGAGTGGATTTACTTATATTCCAGGGTAATAAAGACAATGTTTCCTTCACGATCAGAGGTTGGACAGGTTTACTGCAGCCCCTTAGCTAAGACTGGGGCTTCCAGATATCAGGATTCCCCTCCTGTAATGTATCCCGCTCTGTACAGGTCAGACCTGGCCCTCATCGAGTCTCCCTGAGGGAAGGGGCACCTGGACCCGGTGCTGCATTCTTGTTCTGGCTACCCTGGCTGCTGTAAGTAAGATAAACTTGTTTGTCTTTGACCTGGGAGTCTCGTGTCTTCTGCTGGTATTTGTAAAGCTGAGACAGTTGCTGGTTTGCCAGCAGGGTGTTATGTCGGAGCCTACACAGTTCTTGATTATGCTTCTGGGCTGCGTTAACACGACCGGCCACGCCACCTCCTCCTCCCTGCTCGGATGCTGCATCTATGTAGATGTTGCTGCCCACATATTTGTTGAGTACCTGTTCGTGGCAGGTCTAGGGTCAGGTGACAGTGTGAATAAGGCACGTATGGCTTCAGTCCTCATGGAGCATATGTTGTTCAGCCTTTGCTGTTCAGTCCATCACTAAGTGTGACTAACCTGCTCACCTGATCTCCTTCTCTCCATCCTCACGGCTGTTTGGTCTCTCCCTCTGTGGGATGTATACCTTTGTGGTTGTTGCAAGAGTAAGAGTGAGGACTAGGGAAGGGCCCGGTGCTGTTCCTGGCAAACAGTGGACACCCAGCAGGTGACTGCTGTTGGTGTATATGTTATTGGTTATTGTAATTTCCGGTTGTCCCTCCTTGATGTCGAACCTGAGTTGTTTTGGCCCCGGCGCACCATACGGAATGCAGCCTGGACAGTGCGGGATGCGCACTAGACCCTGTCTCACCCTCCCCGTTTCTGGTCCTGTCAGCAGCCACCGTACATGAGCTGGAACTCACCCCAGTGGGTCTGGTTGCTGTTCCCCAAACATGACACGTCCTTCTATGCCTTTGTCTTTTCTGTCCTTTTCTTCCAAAGTCCTATTTATGCCTTAGGCCTCAGCTCCAGGGTCCCCTTCCCTCTATACCTTCCTTGTGGTCGCTTTTTTCCCATGTTCCAGGCAGGCGTAAACTGCGCCACTGTGCACCTGAGCTGCCTGTCATTGTGCTCACGGGGAAGGGACTGCTGGGCCATGCGACCCTAGGGAGTGGCGCAGCGCTGTCACAGACTCTGGGCTAGTCTGATCCAGCAGGCACTTGCGACTTACATGTATGACCTAGTACCTTGACGGTCACGAGCTGCTTGACGTGAACTAAAGGGAAAACGGCATGATACCCACCCCAGGGAGAGTCACCCTCACCTGTGCTGGCGCCAGGGTAGGATCTGGGCCGATGATCTAGAAATCGCATTATTCCCCAAAGCCCGTGACTTGGTGGCAGTATTTAACCCTAGAGGAAAGAGTCCCTGCAGTACAGGGCAGCCGCCCACACCAGGGGGTGAGCCCCGGAGAGCCCCCCCACCCTTCTCCGTGGGCCTGGGAAACAGGCTGTTTTGCCCCGGGGCACCCGTCCTGGTGGGTTCCATGGCGGATTCTGCTGCTCGTGCCCTCACCTGGCTGTCAGCTGTGGGCGTGTCCTGTGCCGCACCTGCACTGACTCCAGCTAAGGGAGGGGCCCCCACCTCCCGGAGCGCCTGGACGTGCGCTCTCTCTCCTTCAGTCTTCCAGTCCCCCGGGGGGTGGGCAGAGTGCGTCAGGCCCGCAGGGCCAGGGACGGAGCAGGGTTTGGGGCCAGGCTCTTCCCCACCACCGGGGTCACCTCCCTGGGAAGGACCCCAACGGCCAAGCTGTTGCTCCAGCTGCCCTCTCCCTGCTCCTGCCGACGCTGCTCTGAGCCACTTTTCCCCTGCAGGGAAGGGAGAGCTGCCTGAGCGTTACCTCCTCTTGCAGATAGGGGTGCCAGAGACCGAGGCTTTGCCTGGCTGCGCTGGTGAGGCTTGGAGAGTGAGCCGGGAGCTCGTCTCCTCTACCCGGATACTGTGTGATGTGTCTGCGTGACAGACACAGAGCTGGGATCCCATTTTCCGCCCGACCTCTCACTCGCCGCAGTGACCCTGAGCTATTCCTGGTCACTGCTGTCCATGTTCTGTGGCCTCCGTCATGGATGGGCTTATCGTGGCAACCGATCCCCTGCGCTGGCCCCGATGCTTAGGCTGTGTGCGTGTTCTTTTAGGTTGGCATGAAGGTCGTGACTGAAGTCCTCATGTCCTACTCTGTCCCTACCTGTGATTTTGTATGTGGTGCCTGCAGTTACCCCCACACTAATTCTGACTTCTGTGCATCTGTGGAAAGGAACCACGGGAGCCTGGGTGGTGGCCTGGGTGGTGGCAGCCTCAGCCAGGAGGGTAAAGGGCAGGTTCTCTGCCGATGGTTCTGCGGGTTTATGGGGCAGCTCGGGCCATGATTGGTGAGTGGAAGCCCCCTCCCCACCAGACTAGGCCCAGTCTGAGGGGCGGTGGGGTCCTCATACCCCCGACTCACCCCACCGCCTCTCCTCTGTTTTCTTGGGATTCTGGCCTCCAGATGCCACACTCTGAGAAACTTCTGTTTCCCTTCTTCCCGGGGGCCTTCTCTCTGTGGCTTCCTGGGCTCGTCTTCTTCCCGCCTGCCTCTCACTTCCTTCCCCTGCTGTCTGCCCTATAATGTGATACCGCCTTCTTGGGGAGTCTTCAAATGAACAGTTTTTAGAATTGTTGAAAGCTCTGTTGGAAAACAGAAAAGGCTATTTCATGGGAAGATGATGACCTTATTAACCATAATTAGGCAATTCACAGAGGTTTCCAATATAGTCCAGCATCTTGCCTTGTTGAAATGGGGGGAAAATATGGTGGTAATGTCTTTGGGGATGTAATAGTCTTTAACACATTAACAGTTTAATTTCTTCTAGAAGGTTTGGCAGCCTGGCATTTTCATTTAGAAAGCTGAGGTATAGTTTTACAGTCATCCACATTAATATAATAATTACAATTTTGAGCAAGTAATTTCAGATACTGACATCAAGAGTTGTTTTTATAGCTGGAGGAAGATCTCGGGTAAGGAGGTGGAACCTCACATCTAATCTCCCACAAATGGCGTGACATTGCAAATACGGGCAGTTCACATCCCCGGGCTAGGCTTTGTATTTTGGGCTAGGGATGTAAACACTCAGAAACTCTTCCTGTGTTAAATCCTCCGAGAACAGGCATATTTGAAGTTAATGGGAAACGCTCTAAAATGTCTCCTGGCTCTCTGTGTCAGGTGCCCCACGCCCTGGGCTTGTGTGGGAGTGCGGCTGGGAGAGGCCAGCGCCCCCGGCGCCTCCGTCACCCAGCTGAGAAGCTGCCGCCTCCTGGGCAAGGAGACCCCTCTTGCCTCCACAGTCCCACCCTGCGTGGCGGGGACGGGGGTGGGGGGGTGGCGCCAGGGGTGGTGTGAGGCTCTGGCTGCCCCCTCCTCCCTACTTCCGTTTGCTGGCCTGGGCATCCCAGCCCGCAGCCAGTAAGTGGGTTTGGTGTTTTACCCTTCCCTTGTGAACATATTTTTTCCAGCTCTGTAAGCATTATTTGTCTGTCATTTTGGATCCTGTTTTTGAAACTTAATCTCTGTCCCTGTTTTTATAGCCTTCAAAATAGTCATCTTCTTTCATGTGGTTGTACCACAATTTACTAAATTGCATCCCTATTGCTGAACATTGAGGTTTGGTCCAGCAGGTTTTTTATTGTTGCTTGATAGGCGAGGCTTCAGTGAGCATCCTTATGTACATAATATTTAGCTTCTATGTAGTGATTTTCTTAGGCTTGATTCCTAGGGATGGAATTACTAGCCAAGACTGAGAACAACGTTTTTTTTTTTCAATAAACACTTTCTTATTACGGTAATAGTATTTAGAAAATAGAAAACGGTAGAAATAAGAAAATCAAGGTAGCCAGATTCCCCTCAGGCCGTGTTCACCACCGTATCAGCGAGGAACACGCTAGGCCACAGGTAACGGGAGACCCACGGAGCGAGTCTGAACAAGGTGCAGGCTCCCTGTCTCCGTGGCTGGTTCCTGGGCTGGTTCCATGGCAGCAGAGACCCCGGCCATCTCCCTCTTGGTGCCCTGCCAGCCCTGACAGTGTCGACTGCCCCTCCCCGCTTAGGTTCGCCCCCACCCCCTCCGACTGCTTCACCCCGCCTGCCCACGACCTCTCCCACCTCTCCCACTGGGTGAGTCTTTGTTTCTGCCTGCTTTTGGTCCGCAGACAGTGTCTCCTGCACTTGGGCCGTTACAGTGAGATGGTTACTTCTTTTTCCTGCCTGTCCTGAATTTGCAGCTGCCCTCTGCTGTGACGTACCATTTGGCCAAAGCTGAGGTTTTAGCAGTGCTGAGGCAGAGACGAGAGCCGCGCACCCCAGGACTAGGAAGGAGCTCATCTTTCTTTTTAATGGGATTGCCGTCTTTCATCCTGTGCTTCTAGTCCTGCGACGTCCGTCCCTTGGGTTAGAAAATATCCTTTGCTCTCTGCTCGGTTCTCTAATGCCAGGGGAGGGAACGGAACCTCCTTGGGGCCTGGCCTGTCGGTTCCTTTGATTGGTCGTGTACAGGGAAGTCTATCAAGCACCCAGCAGATACGGGGGGGATTGTGGGTGTAGGCATTGCCTTCAGGAAGCTCCGAGAAGAGTGGTGGAAACAGGCAGAAACACCATTACACTGCTAATCGCATAAACCAAGCCGAGCGGGCATCGAAAGGAGTGATTTGTGACCTACTCTAATCCTGCAGAAAATAAAAGATAATAAAAGACTCCCGTGGACCCACCACCAGATATAATAGTTACTAATACCCTGCCGTATTTGTGTTAGGTCTCTTTCTGTTTTGTAAGAAGTAAAATATTGCAGATACTGTTGCAGCCCTGCCTCCTTCCTTTCCCCAGTGTTGGTTACTCTGCTGAGGTTGGTGAGAGATGCTTTGGAATGCTGACTACGTGTGTTTATCCATAAACAACTCATAGTATTAGCTCTGTACTTTAAAGATTTATAGAAACATTGTCACACTATATCCTTTTGTAATTTGTGAAACATTAAACATGGTTTTGCATCTTTCAGTCGGATCGTTCATTTGTAGCCGCTGTGTAGAATTCCACTGTGTGGGTAAACTAGAGTTTATTCATTCCCCTACTGGCGGAAGGTTAAGTAGCTCTTTCTTTTTGTCTCCTGGAAACAATATGGCAGCGAACACGTGTCCCAGTCCGCTACTGCTGTCAAACAAAGCGCCTCCAAACTTAGTCGCTGCAACTAGGAATGTTTATTTCGCTGATGAACCTGCAGCTTGGGCTGGGCTTGTTAGAAGAGCTCAGCTGTGCTCCGCTTGCTGTCCTGCGCGGTGGCTCCGGGGCCGGAGCTTGTTCACGGGTACGGCCGAGGCCGCCTCTGCACGGCACCCGGGGCCCCAGCCGTGCCGCTGTCCGGAGCGCCGCACGCGGCTCCTCCATGTCGCCTGGGCTTTGTCGCACCACGGCAGCAAGAGTGTTGGGCCCAGACTGTGAGCGAGCCTCCCGTCTGCTGCCTCGTGCTTGCCGGACGCAAGTCCCAAAGGCCAGCTCCCGTCTGGGGTGAGGGCAGCTAGCCCCCCTCCCAACGGATGGGCGTCCCAGAGCTTGCACACTTGTTTTTGAGCCAGCACCCGTAGGTGCGCCGTCTTGTGCGCTCCCGTGAGGGACCCTCAGCCCCCTGTAGATGGGTGGATGTGCCTCTGCCAAGCGTCCCTTTGATCACAGGCCATGTTGCCAACTTGCTATCCTGGGTGTTGGCCCTGCTGCCACCACCACAGTACTCGAGGGTCCATTTCTTCACATCCTCGCAGGCACTTGCTGTTACAGCTCTTGACTTTTGCCCCTGTGGTGGGCGTGAACCACCTCCTGCTGTTTTACATTGCCAGCCCACGCGAGGCCAAGCCCTGCAGCGCCGCCTGGGAGGGTGCCGGACCCCCTTCCCAGGGGCTTGCCCTTAAGAAGAAAGAAACGTCAGAGTGCTGTGTTTTTGCCTTATGATGTCAGTTTTTCAAGAGAGAAGTGGTGGGCGTCCCACAGAGTTTATTGCAGACTATTATGAAGACCTTTGAGTTACCATTGGTATGACTCACTTATGAAAAAAATATGATTTCAGTAACTGCAGGCTGTATCTGTAATGTGATGGATTTTCATTTAATCTCTCACCTCTCTGTAATTTGCCCAATTTAAAAACACCCCGAAGCTCGCTCTCTCCTTGTCTGTGAGCCCTGTTCTTGTATGTGTTATCACAATAATAGTAATAAGAAACAGCGCCGATATGTGTCTCTCTTCGAGTTCTTGCCGTCTCCTTGGTCATTTAATTACTTCTGGTACCGATTTCCCCCACTCTGGTCTCCTGCTGGAGCAGCGCTTGCGGGAAGCTTCCAGACAGAATGCCACCCCGAACTGACTCACTGTCGGGGGTCGGCAGGCCCACGTGGATCCACGTGAGGCGGATCGGGGTCCTGTCTGGGCCACGTGCCGCCCCCGGTGCTCCGTCACACCTTGTTTAGTGACACCATGCGGTCCTAGAGGGTCGCCCATCGCCTTCAGGTCTGGCACAAAGCCTGGTACCTGGCAGCATCCAGGAGCTACGCACAGAACCAAGTAACTCAAAATGCTTGGTTATTATGATGACCAGCCTGACCCACTGGCTGTCCAGGGCGTCAGGGAAACAGCCACGTCTGACCAGGAGGTTTAAAGTGAATCCCGAAGCTTTCCTTGAAAAGTGAACTTTTGGCCACTTTTAAATTTAATCCAGTTCTGTCTGAACACCGTGTCCTCGGCTTGCTAGAGAACATTATCTTTCTGCCTCTCTGCGAAGGGGTGTCTGCCTTCTTATCTGTGTTTAGAACCAGAGCCTCCGCTGCGGAAATGAGGCCTTGTCTGTGTGCGGAGAGTCAGCTCAGACCCTCTTCAGATGATTTGGAAGCAGCCTCTGCATCCAAACCAGGGCCCTGCTGGCCGAACCTTCTAGATCGGGCGGGTGTGGTCGGTCTTCACAGGATGGCTGCTGCCTCGAGGTGGGGCCTCAGGTTTCTCCAGGAAGCGCAGGGGGGAGCATCTGCCCAGGCAAGGCTCAGTACTGGTGCTGGGGACGCTGGGGACTGGTGTTGCATCACAGAGCGGGGGGGACAACCAGTGCTACCACCACCTGCCCCCCCAGAGTGGGTGTGAGGGAGGGATTCGTCGTCTGTGGTTCACAGGGGAGGGGCTTCCCTCTCTGGTGGCGCTGCAGGGTCAGCCTGCGCTAGTTGGGCAGGGCCCCTGCGGCTGCGGACTGGGTGCCCCTGAGCCCAGGCACTGTCGTCGAGGCCGCGCCCCTGCAGAGAGCTGCGTTTCAGAGACTGTGGAGTTTCACACTACATTCTAGGTGCCAATGAAAGTCTCACGAGGGCAGGGCATTAGCTCCATTTCTGTGACAAGTTTGTTCACGGCCTGACAGCTTGTCTACCGCGAAAACAAACACCAGGGCTCGCTATTCTAATTAAGCCTTGTGCTGCATTTGCATATTGAGGGTTTACAGGCCGGACTCTTCGCCGTTGGGCACTACCCACTGACCCCAGCACTTCTTTGATGACCCAGGGGTGACCTGCCTGTGCTTAGCCAATGGGCCCCAGCCTCCTAAGGGGGCCTCAAGGTGAGGATCAGTCCTCCTGCTTGGTGTTGGGGCTGCAGCATCCTGGGCCTAGGGGTCCAGAGCTTGGGTTCTGGGACCAGCCCTTCCTTCAGGGTCTCGGTTTCCTAGTTGGTGAGATTTAGGAGTGGGGCTCACCTCAGGGCTCCTTCCAGCAGCAGCTGCCACCGTCACTGCCTAGTGGGCACCTGCTGCGGGCCTGACTCTGCTGGGTGTCTCACAGTCAGGCAGAGCAAGAGTTTAATCAGCCCATTGCACTGGAAGGGAAACTGAGGCCTGATGAGGAGATACCTTTCCCCGCACATGTGCCCCTTCCGCCTGCCCCTCATGGTGCCTAGTCTCATTGCCTGCGTGGTGACCCCTCCCATCATCCCATCAGTTGTTCAGCCTGTGACTTCCCTCTGAAGTGCCCCCAGTTCTGTCTGCTTGTCTTCATCGATACCTCCTTGGTCCATGCCACCACCCTTGTCTACAGCAGCCTGGTACATGTCCTTCCTTGCCTCCCCCTTCCTCCTGGGCAGCTGGAGTGCGCGTGTCCCTCTCCAGCCTCACAGCCTGCAGGGCGCAGGACCAAGGCACCCTGCCTCACGTGCCGCTTGCCGGCTCTGCAGCCCGCTGCCCCTCCGTGTGCACATCCCGTGACCCCCACTGGCCGAAGCTGTGACGGGGCAGGACTATCCCTGTGATGACCGGTGCCCAGCGCGGGAGAGGTGTGTGGCAGATCCCAGGGAGTAGCTGTCGGGAGAGTATACAGATGTTGCCACGGGCTGCGCAGAGCATTGTGGTTTGGACTCACGTCTGCTAGATGCCAAAATCTCTGTTCTTTCTGGCCCCTCCCGTTGATCACTGAATTCTTGACAGGGAAAGATACCCAGGCCAAAGCCTGACTCGTGTATGTCACAGTAAGTGTCCCTGGCAGGCTGGCTGGCCTCTGCATGGAACCTGTTAGGCAGTGCTGTCGTATGTCGATGACGGTGGGGAAGGTCCCGTGGTGACGCACACTCGGCAGGCTGTTATGAAGGCCTTGTCAAGTTTCTGTTTTAAAAGACTTCTCAAAAACGACAGGATTCATTTCAGGGGTCTTTGTTAAATCGAACACTGTTTCATGGCTGAAACGTGTGGACTGTTTGCCAAAGCTCTTGCATGTAATGAGCTAGGGGCAAAATTAAAATGATTTCAGCTTCGTTTCAGGCAAAGGTATTTAGCCAGAGAAGTCATCTGTGGGGAGGAGCCCTCGATGTGAGCCAAGGGGCATCCAGGTGGGGTCCGAGTTAGACCCCGAGCCTTCCCAGGGCTCTGTGCCGACATTACCAGCCCAAGCTGGATTTGCACTGGCACGAAAAGAGTGTGCACTTATTCTCGGCACGGCGTCCTCATGCGTGTGCCTTCTGCAGCTTTGCACGGGACAGTTTAGAGAATTAATAGGTATGTCCTTTATTTCTCTCTCTATGAGCCGAAGCTTGGAATTAATTTTTTCTGGCCCACTAACTCCTGTGGTTAAAAGTACAAATTAAGGTTTCTGGGAGAATCCATCACGAAATTATTGAAAAGTCAGTGTGGAGAGGATAATGGGCTCAGTATTGGGTTATGTCTATAGGGTTATTGTTTTCTGCAGTTACCCTTTTCTTTGTTTTTCTTCTTCCGTGCTTTGGGAAATCAACCCGAGAATGGGCTTCCAACTTGAAAGAGTTATTGGCTATTTTTCCCAAATGGGATTGCCCTTCCAGAGAACAGTGGGCATCTATTCGGCAACAAGTTATAAATTTGTGCTCCCAGTTCTCTGAAGAAAGCATGAATCTTAGACAATGGCGCTGTGGCACTATATTTCAGGCGGGTGTGCAGAGCCCTCACCAGTTCGCAAAGTCCTCAGGCGCCGGCTCGCACCCAGCCAGCATTTGTCAAGTGTGCTGCCTGTGCTTTGCGCAGGATTAGCAGGTGGGTTACGGCCAGTTCTCTGTCGCTTTTCACTCTGCAGCCTCCCAGCGCCCCAGAGCATGCTGTGGCGCGGGGTCGTGTGAGCCCCGGCCTTCTGGAGCGCCGCCCCGTCGCCTCCTTCCCGCTGAGGGAGAAGAGCTTCCACGCCCCCTTTACCAGACCCTGCCAGTGCCAGGTATGGGGCCAGGTGGTAGAGCACACGGAACGAGAGGGGGTGCCTGGCCCAGAGGTGCTGCCTGGTGTGCGCACCCCCCCCCCCCC
>NW_027532747.1:2435019-2437179 GCF_008692635.1 Crocuta crocuta | reverse complement strand
TCACTCCCCCCCCCCTCCCCCCCCCCCCCCCCCCCCCCCCCCACCCCCCCCCCCCCCCCCCCCCCCCCCCCCCCCCCCCCCCCCCCCCCCCCCCCCCCGCAGGCGTCCCCGCTGGCTGCCTCCCGGACCCTAGGGGACCCTGCTGGCTGAGCCCTCTGCCTGCTCTGCTTGCCTCTCCGGCGGCGGCTACTGAAGCTGTAGGCACAGGGTCTGAGACACCAGCCGGCCCTCAGTGTCTTGCCTGAAACCCTCCAGAGGCTCCAGAAGAGAGCCCAGATCCCTCCGCGTGCCTCTGGGGCCGCCTGGAGCCCTGCCCTCCCCCCTGCCCTTCATCGGAGGCATCCCTCCTGGCCCTTTCCCTGGTAAACCCCCCGCCCCCCGCCCTGCAACACCCTGGGGCTGGGTCAGGCACTTATCTGTCGCCTCTCAGACCGCGTCCCATTTGTGAACCATGGGGCCGGGATGCGTGGCTTTGCTTCCTGCTCTATCCCCGGCACGATCACAGTGAGCGACACGCAGTAGGTGCTTTGTAAACATTTGTGGAGTGACACCCGGTGCCCTGGAGGAAGGCGCCGTCTCTGCGGGGCCGGCCTCCCATCGCGGAGCCGGTGATGGCCTTGGCAGCTGTCAGCGTGTTAATGGAGGTTGCCGAGGCACAAGCTGGAGGTGGCGTGTGGTGAAGGATGTGCGCTGGGGTCCCAGTCATCACTTTCTTTATTAATCTGGTCCTATCACTTGACATCGTTCACCACCGAGGGAAAAATAGCCGGTTTCAGTGTACAAGTTCAGGGGCGTCTGGGCTGCCGCCGCCGTGAGAAAAATGACTTCTGGCGAGAGCGCTGGGCTGGGAAGGGGGGCCGGCCAGTGGGTTAACACTGAGGGGCTTCCCTACCCCGCCCCACCTCGATGTCAGGACGGGGACCCTGAGGTGGGGGAGGCAGGGAGGGGCTGCAGTGCTGGTCTCCTGACCCCTGGCCTTGGCTCCTCCCTCATCCCTGCTGCTGGTGGGGGTTCGGGGGTGGGGAGGGCGAGGGCTGAGCAGAGGAGAGGCCCCAGGGGCTGGAGTGGGCCTCCGTGTCAGACAGCCGGCTGGCGCTTGTGGTGACTTTGCTGCTCCTGCACTCTGGAGCTGGAGGCTGCCCCCTGTCCTTTCTCAGGGAAGCCTGGTTCCCGGGGAGTGCTCCCTGAGGCCACTCCGCCCTCCAGAGGAAACGTCTGTTGTGTGCTCTGGCCCAGGCAAAGCCACGGGTGCCACACCCGTGGTGCTACTTGAGGCTGCGTTATGGTCCTTTCGTGTCTCTCAGACACGGCCCGAGTGCAGGTGCTCTCCATCTGGGGCAGAAAGACCCGGAATACTAAGCTCAGGCGCCTTCCCTGGCGCTCCGTGTGTGTGTGGCAGGGTGGTGAGCGTGGAGTCCAGAGTCAGGTGGCTCGGGCGCTGGGCCTAGCTCTGCCCTCTCTTGCCATGTGTGTGTGGGCCACCATCTTAGCCTCTCTGGGCCTCAGTTTCCTCATCTGTGCCTGAGTGCTGAGGGCTTTTCCCTGAGCGGGTCACTCGGCTGCTGACTGCTGGTCTGGGGACCCCCCCCACCTCCCCGGGAGAGCAGAGGCTTCCTGTTGCTTTTCCATCTGTGATGCCCTTTCTGGAGCTGCCCCTGCGAGGAGCCACCTCACTTTTTTGATCAGACAGATACGTCTGTTTTTATCCGATACCTCTTTCAAGAGTACAGTACCTTAGTTTGTATTCTACTTCGAATGTAACTTTAATTTCGTTGCACATTCATATTTAAAATCTCATATGTATTAATTTCATGATATTGGTTTGTTTTTCTTCTTACCTTTCACGAAGCAATATTACTGAGCTTCCCCCGGCACCAGAGCCATCGTGATCCCCCTGGGGCACCGTGAGTCATCTAATGCAGTTTTCCAGAGCGCGTCAGCTTCACTTCCGCCTAAGTCATCTCAGATCCGCACTTATTGAATCAGTGCACCGTGCAGTCTACCACGTGCAGGTGCTCATTTGTAAAACTTTGGAACATTTCGTTTTTCCATCCGGCACTTTGTGTTTTCTTCCTCCGGCTTTGATCCAGGGCTGCAGAACAGGACCTGTCCCCACCCCCTGCCCCCACCTGCTTGCTCTATCAGAGGAGGTCCACACCC
>NW_027532747.1:2419157-2434995 GCF_008692635.1 Crocuta crocuta | reverse complement strand
AGCTGGCAATGAGGACAGGGCATTTTGTGCCCGCCCTCCTGGGGCTGACCGGAGACCTACCTGTCAGTAGATGGATGGGAGCCGAGGGTGTAGGGAAGGAGACAGAGTCCCCCCCCTCCCCCCCTCCCAGTCTCGGGCTTGAGTGGTCAGGATATATGTCTATCCCTCTTCCAGAAGGAGTAACTGTTTATCTGTCAAGATGCCTTTTATAAATAAGCGCTCGGTGGCTTGGGGGAGGCCTAGGCAGTCCTATACATACCGCCTTTGCGATTGGCCACAGTGATGTATATGACATGCCATGTCTCTGTCTGCTTGGGTTGCCGGAATGAAATGCCACACACTGGGTGGCCCACAAAACAGAAGTCTGTTTTCTCACGGTTCTGGAGACTGGACGTCTAAGGTCAAGATGTCAGCCGGTGGCAGGTGTCTGGTGAGGTCTTTCCCATTAGGGAGCAGATGGCCGCCTTCCCACTGTCCCCTCCCTGGCCCTTTCTCCCAGAGGGAGAGAGGGGGTGAGCAGGCTCTCTTGTGTCTCTTTACTGAGGACACTAACACTGTCGGGTCAGGGCCGCACCCTTGTGGCCTCATTTAGCCTTAGCACCCTTCTCGCACGTCCCATCCAAATGCAGCCACACTGTGGGCTGAGCTTTCAATTTGTGGGTTTAGGGGGGGATAAAATTCAGTCCATGATACGTGCAGAGTGTCGCCTGACACATGGTGGGTACTGCTCAGTGAACGTCCATTGCATTTGAACCTGAAAGATCTTAGTGTCCAGGAAGATGAAATGGAATTGGCTCCGGAGATTCTGGTCAAACCCTAATGACCAGGAGTCCCCAGGGAACGGTGTGTGTTCTTAGGGTCCTGAGGTCAGCTCGCTGGCTCTGGCCAGGGGCAGGCGGCCGGCTGGGAAGGAGGTCTGCCTCCGCCCTCCCAGTCTGAGCCAGCCCGGACCCGGGGTCTCTGACCTCCCACCTCTTCAGGGGGAACTGGTAGAGCTGGGACATTTGGCTCAGGTGAGGTGACGGCACTCATGGGGCCATACGCTATGGGGCCCAAGTTCTTAATCTACTTATTAGTAGTAATACTTGATTTTTGAGCGATTAGCTTCCAGGAAGGAGGGTGCTTGACTGGTTTATCACCAGTGTGTTAAACCGTGCCGGGCACGAAGTAGGTGCTCTCTAAATGGGCATCGACTTAATTAAAAGAATAGAAGGTTCCGATAATGCGCAAAATGACTTTGTGCACTGGCACCCGTGCCGCTCAGGATGGACAGACCTGCCGTTCCCATGGGCAGGTGAGGACACTGAGGCACAGAGGGGACTGGTGGCTTGTTCACCGGGTGGCCTGCTGGGCTCGGGGGTGGGGGCAGCGGGGGATGTAGGGTGAGTCTCAGGAGGACTGGGGTGGGTGGGCGTTGTGGGTGGGGCTTCCTCCTTGTCCCCCCACCGGGTGCCTAGTGGGAGGCATGGGGGAGCTAGGAATGCCCACCCCACAGGGGCCCCTCGCCTCAGCCTGCAGGGACAGACTGCTGGAGACGTTCCGGCCCACCTGGGGTCTCCAGGTAGCAAGGATTTCCTGAGTGAGTGAGTCAGGGGAAGGAGACATTAACCACACTTGCAGGTTTAAATCAATGCTGTTTCTGCTCAGCTAGTTAACTTGTCACTCTCTTTGGCCCCTGACATTCATTCTCAGGTGCATTCTTACTTTATTAGAGTGGCTAATTAATGTGTGACATTAAAATATTGACATGAATTGATTTGGTTATCTGTATCCTTGGAACTTCAGTGAATAAAACAACTTTTGATGAGACTAGTGGTTTTAGAACATTTAGACTTAATTATATTTTCTAAAGGATTTTTCTAGAATCATATAACTGCCCAACAAGCTACTTCAGTTCCCTAGTTAACTAAAAGCAATTGGTTTTTCATTTGGTTTTGCTTAATACAAATTAAAAGTAATATACATTTGATAAAAGGAGTTAAAGAGTTATTTATTAAAGTCTCCCTCTTTATATATTGGGGAAAAATCCGCAAGCGCTGAATTAATTCTGAGGGTGGTGTGCAGAGAGGATCTGCTGGTCGGAGAGCTGTTTGGCCGGGAGAAACGGGCATGCGTTTCTGTGCAGGACTTCTGTGGCCCCCCCTCCAGGGGGTGGAGCTTCTCCTGGGCAAGGGGCGTGTCCACCTACGTGTGTCTGTGGGGCACCGGTCATCGGTGAATTAGGACAGGGGCTGGAAGGGGAGAGCCGAGGAGAATTCAGGGGGTTTTTCTCATCCCACTCAGCTTAGGAGCTAGGAAGTCTGTCGAAGATAGCAGTTTGAAAATAAAGAAGTGAAAGCAAAAAGCTATCTTGTAGGAATACTAACTGTAAAGAAGATGTCATAAGTCAGGACTTATTACTCCATTTGTAAGACACTCAATTCTTGTCATTAACTATTTTTTTAATGTTTATTTATTTTGAGGGAGGGAGGGAGGGAAGGAGGAAGGGAGAGAGAAGAAAGAGAGAGAGAAAATGAGAATCCCAAGCAGATCCCATGCTCAGTGCAGAGCCTGACTTGGGGCTCAATCCCATGACTGCAAGATCATGCTGAACAGAAATGAAGAATCAGGTGTTGGGGTGCCTGGGTGGCTCAGTTGGTTAAGTGTCCAACTCTTGATTTTAGCTCAGTTCATGATCTCACAGTTTGTGAGTTTGAACCTCATGTCAGGCTCTGAGCACAGAGCCTGCTTGAGATTCTCTCTCTCCTTCTCTCTCTGCCCCTCCTCTGCACTCTGTCTCTGTCTCTCTCTCAACATAAATAAACTTAAAAAAAGAATCAGACATGTAACCAACTGAGCCACCCAGGGCCACCTCCTCCCCATTAGTTACTTATAGAAACTTTACCTTCACAATACCAAGCAGCTCCCCAAATTATAGCCTGCCATAATGTACCTGGCAAAGAACTCTGTCAGATTTTACCAGCCTATAAAAAATCAAAAACAAAAAATTGCACAAAGACCCACCCAAAAAAGAAAAATTCTCTCTTTTCTTCTTCTTCTTTTTTTTTTTTTTAATGTTTTTTTATTTTATTTTCTGAGAGAGAGAGCAACAGACAGTGTGAGCAAGGGAGGGTCGGAGAGAGAGGGAGACACAGAATCTGAAACAGGCTCCGGGCTCCGAGCTGTCAGCACAGAGCCCGACGTGGGGCTCAAACCCATGAATCATGTGATCATGACCTGAGCCGAAGTCGGATGCTTAACCTACTGAGCCACCCAGGTGCCCCTCTTTTCTTCTTTTTAAAAAAAAATTTTGACCTAATTTCAGACTTTCAGAAAAGTTGTAAGAATGATACAAAGAATTCCCAGAAAACCTTTATGCAGATTCCCCAAATGTTAATTTAACTTGTCCCCTCTCTCCATATGTGAAGATACATTGAGGTTTGAATGTGTAGGTATATAGATCTGTAGACATTCACATGCACACATAGTTTTTTTTTTTTTCTGAACCACAAAGAATAAGTTGCAGACTGATGACGCTTTACCCCCAGTACTTCAGTATTTTCTAAAATCAAGGAATTGTCTGATATAACACGAGTGCAGTTATCAAGATCAGGAAAATAACAGTGAAACAACATTATTGTCTAATCTACCGTTTGCATCTTACTGAGATTTTTTTCCCCAATGGTGTCATAATAATGGTCTTTATAGCAAAAGAAAATTCAAGATCGTGCGTTACCATCCTTGTCCTGTCTTCTCTGGTTTAGACCAGTTCGTGTATTTCATGACATTCACATGTTTGTGGGGTATAAGCCAGGTGTTTGGTAAACTGCCTTTCATTTTGGGTTTGTCTGGTGCATCACGATTAGATTCAGATTCTGGACTTCCTGGCAGGAGCGTCCCCGGGGTGATGTTGTGTCTTCTTGGTACATCATATCAGGAGGCAGCTGCTGTCAGTTGCTCCTCTTGCTGGAGATGTTAACTTTGATCATTTGGTGAGGACAACATCTGCCAGATTTCTCCAGTATAGTTACTGTTTTACCTTTTGTAATTAAGAAGTGTCATGTGGGTGGACACTTTGACACTAAATAACCTGCTTTTCCTCAAACTTTTATCCACTGGTTGTAGCTTTCATTAATGATACCTACCTGTATCAATTCCTACGATGACAGTGGACAAATGGTGATTTCTAATTGTATAATTTCTTCCTAGTATTTCTTTCCCTGCCGTCAGTCTGTTTATCTATTTTGTATCACTGTGCATTCATGGACTCTCACTTCAATAAATTCTAATCTGTTCTTATCCTTTGACCACTAGCAGCTCCTTCAGGCTGGCTCCTGAGTCCACGTGAGATGTTTCCATCATTCTTTGAACATGTTCTTGCTTTTTGGCGCAGCAGGATGTTCCAGGTTCATCTTGTTCTGTCTCTGCCTCGTCTGCAAGGAGCTCCAAGGAGTTCTGGTTCCTTGTAGTGGAGAAGGGCACTTAGGAACCAAGATTTTGGGATCAGGGGTGCTCACTGCTCCTGGGGTGTCAGTACTTCTCAGAAGACAGATCTAGGCAGTGGATGTGCCTACCCCCTAGGCACCTACCCCCACACACCTCTGTCTGGTTCTTTCATTCAACTCAAGTACACATGGAGTTTCCATATTCCCATCCAGCATTGTGGGGTTCATTCTGCCTTTTTCCATTTCCGTATTTGTGACTACCTTCTCCAGTAGTGTGAAACTTGGCTTCCCATTTGACAATATATTTACAAACTTGCTCAATCCCAGAATGTCAAAAAATTGTTTCAGAATTGCTAACATCTGCAAAAAAGCTTACTAATGTGAATTCATTCTTAGAGGTCTTTTGCCTGTAGCCTGAGCATATAGTCTAAATATGTTCAGATGCCCCTTGGCCTAGTTCTTTTTATCTGTTCTCCTTCAGTATGGTTTTATTATTTGTTTGAAATACAGCTTGGTTCATTCTTTTTTCTTTGAATTCTATTTTAGGGCCTCCCCCCCCAATCTTGTGGAGTTCCTCCCTTTGCCCCTTCCCTCCTTACCCCCTCCCTCCCCTCCTTCCCTTCTTCCTTCCTTCCTTCCTTCCTTCTTTCCTTCCTTCCTTCTTTCCTTCCTTCCCTCCTTCCCTCCCTCTTTCCTTTCTTCCATGTGAACCACTAACATATTTCCAAAAGTCAAGACTATACAAAAAATTCTATTTAGAGAGGCATCCTGTCCACCCCCACCCATTTCCTTTATCACATCTACCCAGTTTGCACCCTGCCCTGTAGATAGCCGGTCTCATTAGTCTTTGGGTTTTTTCCCTGTTTCTTTTTGCTCATATGAGTAGTTTCTTACTTGCTTTTCTTTCTTCATAAGAAATAGCATATTATAGATCCTTTTATGCCTTTTGCTTTCTCCCCCTGCTCACCAACATGTTTAGTCAGGCCACAGCAGTCCCTGGGGCTCCCGTGCTGCTTTGTCACAGTGCAGAGTATCCCACTGTATGTTCCTTCTTTCTGGCTGTTGTTAGTGTTCGTGAAAATGGATTGTACTTTGTGCATCTAGGTGCTGGTGATAGCATAGCCTTCCTGCATGTCGTCTCATTTCCACCTGATGCTAGAAGAGTGGCAGTGTGCTTGGAGGAGGAAACTGAGGCGTGACCCGACCACATGTTATGCACGTGAGAGCTGGGCCCTGGGGTTTGAGGTCCTCCTGTGCGTGCCTCTGGACGCCTGTCCTCAGGCAGGGGATGAGGGTCATCTAGAGGATGCTCTGAAAGGCAGGGCTCACATTGCTGCTGCCATGTAGAAAGATCCAGGAGACGGCCCTGGGCATTTCACAGAGATCCGTTTTTCATGCCATCTTTCTCAAATTTCTGTTTGTGTGTGTACACGTTTTATAACGTATGTAATATATCAGAATAAAATTTATGTACTCAAAGTCGTATGCTGAAAAAAAAATAGTGACATGTGATTTAAAAAAAAAAAGTTTGGAGGCCACCAAAAGAATTGCTCTTTTCCCTGTCTTGGGTGGAAAGGGCAGGTCCGGGCCTCAGGTCCGCAGGCGGGGGACGGGGCTGGCAAAGAGGCACACATCCATTGACTCGTTTGCTCGGTTCGGCTGTGGGCAGTGAGGTTAATGCGATGAATGGGAGGGTGTCCAGGCCTCAGGGAGTGGTTCCCGCTCCAGGTGGGGACTCCCAGAGCTGCAGGGCAGTTGGGCTGGCCGCCCGGGGAAGAACACCGTGCGTGGGTCTCCTGGGCGAGCCGCCCAGCTGACGTGAGTACCCGAAGTGTAGGTGAGCAGCTTCAGATGAAGAAGGGCTGGCAGGTCGTCTGCGGCCCGGAGGAGGGGAGAGCGTGGCTGCTGACTGGGCACAGTCACTGATCCCCTTCTCTGTGGGGAGCGAGAGTACCTCCGGCCCCTGGGTGGGCCCTTCCAGTCTTCTCGGAGTAGTGGAGAGGCTCCGGGCCTGGACGCAGGCACTGTATTCCTTGACTCTGCTACCGACTGGCTATGTGTCCTCAGGATATGTCGGGTCTGAGCCTCCCTGGGTGACTTTCTCTTGTCTCCTCCCATTTAACCCTCTCATCAGTTAACCAGTGCAATATTTTTCATATAGGACCTCGAGGCTCTTAGAGATGCGAGGGACACATAGCTAGTTGGACACTGAGGCAAGGCGGGGGGAGAGCACAGGCTGACTGCCAGGTCTGGGCTTGGCTTTTCACCACGGACCGCGTGCTTCTCTTACTTAGAATTCTCTTGTACTTGTAAAGGGGGTTCAGTTTGCTTTATGTTACTTTAATGCTTTTTGGAATCCATTTGCTTTGTTTATTTTACAGCAGTATAATTTGCAATGAAATAGTTTTACATTGAGCTCGCATGTTTTAATGGTGTTTTAATGGCATCTTAATGATGTCTCCATGGATATGCAGTCAGATACTTTTGTCATCCTAACCTCCCCATGTAACGGCACCACGTGGTAGCACGGCCGTGAACTGTGGCCTTGGCCAGGCGGCGTCTGAGTCGGCTGCTCAGTGTCTCTTGGGCCGAGGGGGCCTCCACGCACTGGGGAGAGGAGAGAGGGCCCGGCCGCGTGCAGCTCGGTTTCACTCTGCCAGGTCTGTGGGTCATCGCTGAGCTTGTTTCCTACTGGAGATGGCTGGCCAGGCATCTTCCGTGTGCGAGAGGAAGTCCGAGTCTCTGCCTTCAAGCCCCGTGGGACGTGGAGGGCATGCCCACCCCCCGCAAGCTGGCGCGCTGGCTCCCAAGGGCCCCGCTTTGCTAGGGTGCCCGCTTTCAGTTGTTGTCCCTGTGCCACGCCATATGCTGGACCATCTGTTCTGCCTTTTTGTTTTGGGAAACGCGGCACAACAGTTAGAGTCTTGCTGGTGGAGCACAGAAGGCCCTTTAAGGGCCAGGGCTGTTCCTCGGCCATTGGGGTCCCTCCCGTGCTGGCAGGGGCTGCTGCTGGAGTAGAGACTCGTGCTTGGGCTGCTCAGTGAATGAACAAATGCTTGATCGTTATCACGTAGGGCTGAAGGGGATGGAGAGAAGGGGGAGGTTCTGTTCGGGACGGGCCTGCCTACTGGCCTTGCTCCTGGAGAGCCTCTAGCTGCAGAGAGCCGGCCCCTACCGTCCCGCCAGCATCCAGCCTCAGCCCTGCCTTCCCCGTTAGAGATCCCACAGCTTGGTGGAGCAAGACCCACATCCAGGGCACCAGTCCGGCGCCTGTCGGGGTGAGCCTCACTGTGGCTGTGGTTTTAGCACCAGTACCGGGTGCTGGTAAAAACCACGCAAAGCTGGGCCCTGACCTGGTGCTGGTGCTCACTCGCTGTGTGGCCGTGGACAAGGTGGTGGCTCAACTTCCGGCAGCCTTGGTTTCCTTCTCTGTAAATGGGGATCCTGCCTCTCATTGTGCACAGAGTGGTGGTGGGGATTTGGGGTGACGGGTACTGCCCAGCACCCGGGCACTGAGACGTTGGTTGCGAGTATGATTGTTGTCATTGCTATTACTGTTGCACCCTCACTGCCCCCCGCCAGCACTCTCCATCCCTGTGGTTCACCCACAGCCCTGGAGTGTTCCCACATCCCTGGGGAGAGAAGGGAGGGGAGGAGCCGACCTGCTGCTCTGCTCCGAGTCCGGAGCTCGTAACTGAGCATCAAACGTGCCCTCCACCTCCTTGCCCTCTCATCCTCTTCTGTCCTGAAACACCACTGTTTCCTTAAAGAAAGGCAGAAAAAATAAAAAAGAAAGAAAAAAAGATAAGAAAAAAAAAGAAAATGATTTGAGTCAGGGAAAGAGATCCCCAGGGCCCTGTTCCACACGATTGTCCCATTTCTGAACTTGAGTTAATAGGAATAAACAAAGTAGTAGGTGGATTTGCACAGAAGAATATTATTCTGGCGATTATGTAAATATTTATATGTTCTGGTTTTCTCATTTTGTTACTGGTGTCTAATTTTCTAGTCTCATAATGAAGTGTAATTTGGAGAGGCTTTGCAGAGACAGGCACAGCAGTGAAATAATTTGATTTGTTCGGTAAACTTGGTTTCAGTTATTCCTTTTCATCAGTTCCTTTAGAACCCTTCAAGTTCTTTGTGATTTGACAACAGCTTTCAGCCCAATGAAGACATGACTCTTACATTGCCAGGAATTCAGAAGAGGTTTATGATATTGTCGCTTAACAAGAAAATGCATTCATCGGCAGGATATAAAATTTATGGGCTTCAAATGGATTTGAGTTTCTCGTTTTAGCCCTCTGTGCTCCTGCCATTCTGGAGGCTATGAGTAAGGTTTTTTAATTAAGTCAAATTGAATCAAATGAGCTTTTATTGAGCGCCCNTGGGGGGGGGGGGGGGAGGACCCTGGGGAGGCCCAGCCAGGTTATGCCCCATGTCCGTGGTCATCCACGGGAAGTGGGGTTTGAAGTGAGTTCTGATTCTTGTGCACTTTCATCCCCAGCTGACTACATGCAGGGCTGATTAGAGAGAAGAGACAGGGTGAGTGTTTTTGTGTGTCATCTAGTTTAATCTTGTTTAACCTTCTCAAACCCTCCTTCCTCTGTGAAGTTCAAGTTCAATGCATTTTCCCGGTTTTACATCTAAGGACACTAAGGCTCAGAATGGTGCAGTGGTGTGCCAGGGGCCACACAGCTGGGAGCTGGGATTTGAACACAGAACCCTCTGGCTCCAAAGCCAGATTTCCTTCTGGAACTAGTTCCATGCTCATTCTGCACATCCCCTGGCACATGACTGACCACCTACCTGTGAAAACGGCCTGGCACTGGTGGCTAGGGAGCCTTCCTGTAAACCGAGGTGAGGGGTGGTGTGGAGGTGGGGCTGGGCTTCAGTTTCCTGGGCACTTTCTAACCCTGGACCCCCAGCAAGGGGCCTCTCTCCCCTCTGACCCTCCCGTTCCCTACTGGTGAACGAGTGGGTGTCATGTTGTCATCCAGGGTTGTTGGTAGGAGTGCAGGTGACACGCGTGAGGCACCTGGCTGTGTCTGGTGCCTGCTGGGGCTGGCAGCGAGGAGCCCTGCCCTCTGGAGGTGTTTCTCATCCCCAGCACCAGCCGTGGCCAGGAGGCTGCGGTGCTTCAGCCCCCGGACTCCCGCGCGTCACAGAGCTGATTGCCGACGGAGACTGGTGACTCATTTGGTGGCATTTTGTGTGGCATTGTGCCGTTCAGCCTGGCACAGCACGCCACACCCGCAGCAGGTATTCAAGAGCCATTAGTGTTTATGAAGGTGATAAAATTGCCAAAATGGAGGGAAACCATCAAACTGAGGGCCTCTGCCTGTCTCCTGAAGGCTGGCTTGCAAACCCGATGGCTGCTAGGCTGTCGAAAAAGTGTCATCTGGATTTCTCACTAGAGACAGAACTCTCTGGAAGGGCAGTCGGGCAGCCCCTGATTGCTGTGTGGGGGTGGAGGCTTTTTATATGACAGTGAGTTGCAGAAATTAACAGTGGTCTCGGAGGAGTTGTGCTCAGCTTAACCCTTCCCGTTGCAAAGGCTTTAAAACAAATCCGGGAAATACTTGTATATTCTACATAGTCTCTGTGTTTTCTCTGAAAATAAAAGCGACTTTGAAATATTTGAAGTTTGTGTCACACAGGCCCCTCCCGCTGGCAAAGCCTGTTGTACTAGATGGAGCAGCCCCAGTGCACTAGGTTCCTGGGTGCCCGGGGGGGTCTGGCCTGGCCCCACTTCTGGGGGCGGGGAGCAGGGACCCCAATTCCTGGTCCACCGCCCAATCCACACATCCAGGAAAGGGTTCACTGTTTAAAAACAAATGTGGGAACCTGTCACGCCAGAGCCCCTGGGTAGTCATTTTCACGTCATTCTCTGGTAAAGATAGAACGCTTAATTTAGGCAAATTTAATGATTTCAGAGCATTTGAAGTGATCCTGGGGGTAGAAAGCAGTGTTTTCTTCGTTTTTTCGATTTCAGCCCGACTCCATTCCTGTCTTTATGTGTTAAGTGTCAGTTATTCCAGGGGGTGTCTCTTCTTAGATGCGTGTGCACCTGGCAATTTGAATGTGCAGGAACTCCTTGATTGCAAAATAGCTACTCTCATGATGCAGACAGACAGCCACGCTCAGGGTCCCCTTGGCTGCGGGCAGCGGGGTGGCGCTTGACACCTGGGCTGGAGTCCCCGTCATGGCATGCTCCTTAGTCTCTTCTTAGCCGCTGCTTGCTCGCTCCTAGCATGGGGTGGAATGGGGGCCCCATAAGGCCACTGGTGTGTGTGTTGGGGGGCCTGGCCAGCGTGATGCCTTGTGTGAGCTCCTGGGGGGCTCGCCCTGCCCCGAGGGGCCTTGGGGTAGGAAGCATAGCCCTCCTGGGCTGCACCACATTCACCCCCAGGCAGTCTGCCCCCCTGGGGTATTTACAGTCTCATTCCTTGCTTTGTTCTCTTTTCTTGTTTAGGGAGAGTGAGAGCAGCAATACTGAGGTCAGCTTATTTGGGAGATCCATATTACTTCTGATTATTTACGAAGGGACAGGCCAGGGGGAGGTAACCAACTCGATTAATTTGTCAGTGAGGCAGCTGGAGGGATGTGTGACAAACAGACCAAGCTGTCATTTGGCCAGAGATTGTGCTGGGATTGTTCCCCCAGGATAGCCATGATGACAAATGTAATTGACATTTTTTATTAACCCTGAAATGATTAAAGATGCCTCTGCCGATTTTGTGTCAAAGTGCCCGGTCCCTGGCATTTTGAGCAAGGGTTCTGTGTGGAGCCAATAAATAGCCTTGTGTTTACTTCCTGCTCATTGCTTTAATCAAACAAGGCACTCAGAGCCCTGCCTGATTTGGTCTTGAAACCAGGCCAGAGAGCCAAGCCTCCGCTTCGTGACTGAGACATTGAGAATATTCTGGTACCGGTGTCATATGGATGCTTGGGAGACGCGGTGGTCCTTGACCCTCTTAGGCTCCAGGCATCAGGGGAGCTCCTGCTGTGTGTGCTGGGTCCTGATGTGCACAGGTGTGGACTGAGGGCCCGCTCCCAGGGGAGCCACCACTGCAGAGCAGGGATGGGGAGATGTCTGGGGGAGGCACTGTGACCATCATCGCAGGGGGGTGGCACGGGGTGACTTGGAGCTCAGGCGGAGGAGGTCTCCTCACCAGCAGTCCTCACCCAGGGGCGTTCCAGGCAGAGGCTGGAGAGCTGGCATGGAGGGGCCGGGGGAGGGAGGGCGAGAGGCATGGCGGGCTGCCAGCAGGAGTGTCCTGGGGAGCCCTGCAGGTGGGCAGGCTGGGGGCCCAATGGAGCACAGTGCGGGCTTCGCTGCGTCCGAGCCTGCCCCTGAAGCCCCCAGAGCTCTCTGTGCTCGGTTTCTTCATCTGTGAAATGGAAGCAGTTATAAACTCACATCTGGCAGCGCCGTTTCGGCTGAAATGACAGTGGGGGTAAAGCTCTGGACCAGGCTGTGCTGGGCAGGGGAGCCTGGGAACCGCAGTCGTGCAGGGATGCTGAGGGAGGAGGGAGAGGGAGCTGTGCAGACACGAACAGCTGTGGTAGCCGTGGTCAGGTACTGCGCACTTCCTGCAGGCCGTGCGCTGGGCTGTTAGGTGTTTAGATCCCCATCTTATAGCTGTGAGACCTCTTCTTAAGAGGTTTGAGTGGCTGCCCGAGGTCACACAGGGCTGGAGAGAGGCCGTGATGCAGGGCTGCTGCCTGCCATCAAGTCCTTCCCTGCAGAAGAGACAGCGGTGCAGGTGGCACAATGCCTGGGAGTGTGGGGGCTCCTCTGAGGGGAGGGGGCTTTTGTGGCAGAGGGGGTTTAGGGTGTGCCCATCCCTGCATGGAGCAAGGGGTTGGATCCTTCCTGTTTTGTGGCCAGCCCTCTGCAGGTACGCACATCCACTTGGTCACTGCCAGTATTTAGTAAGCACCTACAGCATGCCAGGCGTGCTTCCAGACCCTGGGTACCTGTAGATACCCTGGTGGGTACCCAGTGGGGCAAAAAGGGAAGACAATTACCGCATGTCTGGCAGTGTGGATAAGTGACATTTCAACATCGAGATAGTGGTACATGTTATTGCAGTTTTATGTTAGACTGCCCCCCGTCCCCCCAAAAAATCCCAGCTAACCCTCCACCCCATTTCTGCACATGCTACAGACTTTGAAGGAGATTTATCACTTGTGACTTGGACCTGTTGCTTGGAAGCCTTTCCCATCAGTTTAATTTCTTCTCCCCTTTAATCCTGTGGCTGGCAGCGTGTTGCAGGGGCAGTGATTTAATAAAAGTATGCAGTTTGTAAAGCAGCTGCTGTTCTGTGTACTAAGCACATTTGCCAACCTTTTCAGGGAAACCTCCAAGCTGTTCTTGGAACTTGGCGATATTGCAGGGAAAAAAGTTATATTTAATAACATTTCATCCTTTGGGCTCTGCAGCTAATAGAAGCATAAATGGAAGCCATGTCTGAAAGCCATTTCTTTATGTGATTCAGAGGATCAGGACGCTGCAATTACACTGTGTATGAGATTTATGAAAACATTAATGCCTAACGAGAAGAAAACATCTCAGTGAGTTATTTAATTTCGAGTCGCGGGCCTGGCTGCTGGTTCCTAATTCAGACCTCGTGTTCTGTTCTGCGCGTCGGCCCCCGGGCGCTGCCGCACCAGACGCTCACTCACGGCTCCTATCTCGCCTGGAGGTGGGGCCCTGGATCTGCTGCAGGGACCAGGCGCCGCGGAGCTGGGTTTCCGCCCCGTCCACCTGACCCCGAGCCCATCTCCCCCTCACCCCTGCACAGGACAGCCTCGTTAGGTTTGTGACGTGTGGCAGCTGCGTGATCTGCTGGGTTAGAGACACACGTTTAAAAAAATTTACGTGCCACATGCTTTTCCTTTATTTCTCTTTCCCCTGAACAGACATAAAAGGAGAGTCACACACAAGCAGATGTCAGAATGACTGCCGTGCTTTGCCTCGTCAACTGGAAAAGCCACCGGCTGAATTACTCCCGACACCGTTTCTGTTTATGGCAGATGCGGAGCAGGAGTGCGGGGTGGGGGCCGTATATTTTCCTGTTTCCGCAGATAGCTGAAGCCTTAATTCAAAAACAAATTAAGTCCTTCAGCTGTCACTTGATTGTTCCCTCTGATCTTTGGGGATAGATATCATGGCTCCTGCCTCGCATCTTCTTCTCTCTCCTCCCCCCCCCCCCCCGGCTTTTCCCCCCTAACTGTTTTCTCCCTGCCCAGAACTCAACATTTCTTTGACAAAAGCATGCATTATTTAGAGCCTGTCGCCTCTTGAAGTTCTTTAATTACAGAATTAAAGCAAAGTAATGACAGTTTAATTTGTTCTTTCATTAATTGGGAGCGCTTGGGGCTGGTGTGAAGTGAGTGCGTTTGGAAAGCTCGGAGAGTATCTGCTGAGTGGTTGGAGCACGCGTGATAATCGCTGTCGTTAGTGCCTGGCGCAGCCTCCCAGCACCCTGGGACTGCGGGCGTATTACTGCCTCTGTCCTACAGCTTGGGGAGGGGTCGCCACAGGGCAGAGGCCGTCCGGACAGCTGCAAGGAGAGCCAGGCCCGGACGCCAGGCAGGCGTCTGGCCCTGGGCACCCCACTTGCTCCTCAGGCCACCAGTGGTGACCTCAGTCCCACAAGCGGCTGCCCAGGGGACGACAGACAGGATTACAGGGGTGAGCCTGAGAAGCAGGCAGTCACGCCTGGCTGGAGGCTGAAGCTGGAAGATGCATAGGCTGGGGCTTCACTGAAGCCGAAGGTCATTTTTCTACTTTGACCTTGAACGTGCTGGTTTATCCTTCTGAGAGACATGGAGACACAGAGAGGCGTGCTTTCAAACACATCCCGTTCCCTTTAGTTGTGGGTCTGGAGAGCTGCCTCCACAGACAGCAGGACCGACGTCGCTCTGAAGCCTGTGGCGTACAGGACAAGTCTCGTCTCTAGCTGAGGCTAAGGCCAGGGCCGAGAATGCTGAGGCGGCAGTGACGAGGATGCGGCCTTTCTGGGAGCACACGTGGCCCAGGCACCGGCCTCGGGGCCACCACACCTTCCTCTGCACCGGCCTCGGGTGTCCCTCTCAGGTCTGCACGGGCTCTGGGCCTTGGGGACCGGCCGGAGGTGGACGGCTGCGACATTCACGTGCTGCTGACCCCTCCGGCTGGCTAAGTGTCCTAAAGGAAGGCTCCCAGACAGTACCCCCCGGCCTCGCCGAGGGTCTTGAGCCCTGTTGCACCATCATTTTGGTGGCGGGTGGTGAGGGACAGACAGAGAATGACAGGTCCGTGTGCCTCCGGCTTTGTGCTTTCTACTCTGAGAAGCTTCCCCGAGGCTCTTCTTACAGCCGTAGAGATGGCAGCTCAGAGACGTGGTCCTCTGCTCAGGCCATGCTGCTCGCAGGGGCACAGGAGGGTTGGGATTCGGGGTGTTCGAGGTGCCCAGTGGAACCCAGGCCGTGATGTCCTTGTCACCCCGCGTCCCGACCCCCACCTCCTGCGTCCTCACTGTGTTCCTGTCCCCCGAGTCTCCGAGCTCTGCACTGCGACTTGTCACAGAACTCTGGAAGTTATTATTAATGCATTTCTCTGCAGCAAAGTCTAGATGAATTTAGGATTAGAGGATTCAGTTACACTTTAGTATTGTTTGCCATTAAAAATCATGCAAATAAGCCGAGGAATAAAGCAGCTTGTATTGTTTTGGACATTGGATTTACATGTTTACTGGAAGAAAAATGACACTGAACTCCTTCAAGGTGGTAATAAGATTTTGCCTCAGAGCCTTGACTTTGTTGGTCTTTATTTATAATTTATTCCACGGCAACTTCCAAAAGAGATTTTCAACTAGTTTATCATAAAAACTTATACACAGCAAGAGGATTTTCAAGCTTACTTTTGTTTGTAAAGCTGAAAAGAAAGCTTAGAAGCCATAGAGCGCAGGGGGTGTGAGTGGTGGGGGAAAGGCAAGCCCCGCTGTAGGACCCGGGGCCTGGGAAGTCAAGCAAATGCTGCCTCGTTGCCGGAGCCAAAAGGGAGACCTGCTGGGTCACAGGCTTCTCATTTGTGGATCAACCAGATCCACACCAGATTCCGTACACCTCTCTTCTGAAACCCCACTGAACTTCTGACTTCCCCTGTGGGAAGAGGGACTGCGACGGAAAGACTGTTGTAGCCTGAGCATCAGGTGTCAAGTGTAGGTGGTCTGGGGGGCCCGTTTCCGCTGTCGGGGCTTTAGAGCCCTGCGCTTAGACTCCACACCACCTGGCAGGGGATACTGACCGTAAGGGGAAGGACTGTAAGTCAGCTGTCCCAGTGAAGGGAAAGAAGGCTCAATCCACAGTGATTCTAAGCCTTTAGCCTGTTTAGTTTGGCCTCCCACCCCGGCTGACATTTGCGA
>NW_027532747.1:2415460-2419143 GCF_008692635.1 Crocuta crocuta | reverse complement strand
CCACCCGACACCACGGTCTCTTTCAGCCCTGTGGCCCGTCTGCCTCCTGGTGAGGTGGAAAGGAGGGGCCATGAGGCCCACCCAGAATCCAGAGGAGAGGGGCTGACTTTGTGCCCACCTGGGGGTGCTAAGGGGTGTGATGAACCTCACTGAGCCGTAGCAGGTACATTGGATGCCGATGATCAGCATCGGTAGAATGTATAAATGACAGCACAGGGTGCGTAGCACACACTGCTGATAATCAATTTAAAACAACAGCTTCAAGTTAGGCAGCAGTTGTGCTGTATTCTGTTAAGAAAATGGAAGCCATGGGCTATACCCAAAAGCTAGTGAGCGAGGGCCTAGGGGAGACAGACTGACTCATAGACATGTGGGCTCTGTGATCGGTCAGAGAGTCCTGGTCACCCCTGGCTCCGGGAGGAGCTGCTGTCCCCTGGCATACGAGTTCTTGTTGCTGGCAGCACAGGCGCAGATAGAGGGATTTCTGACTGCCGTGCCCACAGCCACAGCTTCTGTAAATTACAGGCTTTGTGACCACAAAAGTCATTGACATAAGTGCTACAGACTTATCACTGTTATCCCGTTATGCGCCTCTTTTTTAATCCTTTAGAATTACTTGTTAAACTTTTATAGGTAAAATAATTTCATGCTCACCGAAGTGGTGTAAGACTAATTCAAGACTATTAGAAATTTGGGAGGCTTCACTCACTTATAATACCACTTAATGCAGTCAAGGCTCAGTGTGTTAGGGAGTGGTATTCACCCCGGAAGAAACCCGGGCCTCGGTGTGAGGTTGGCTGCTGAGGAGTTTTGAGTGAACTGAAAGCTGGTGGAAACTGCTTAGTTAGTCCTTAACTGGCCCTTTTAGAAGTAATTAGACCTGGGATTGTTTCTGAGCATTGGACTTGAGGCCCATAAATCTACTGTGACTTTACTTCTGGACACCAGCCTGGAGATCACAGAGAGAATTTCTGGGGAGTTAGCAGCAGCGCTGGGTAGTGAGAGGCATGGGTGAGCAAACCTCCAGGTGGAGGCAGGAGATCTCTGTCAAGTGTCAGCCGCTTTCCCACTGTCGCTGATGGAGCAGGTCAGGGTGGCCAGGACAGGAGGGGTTTGGGGTACGCTGGGCCAGGGAGCTCAGCCTGCTGCCACCCCAGACTTGAATGCTCTGAGTTGGTCGATGCCTGATGGCAGTGACCTGGGGTGCTGTTAGGCCGCGTGGGGAGGCAGCAGAAGCCAGACCTGCAGAATGGCATTTCTGTGGCCTAATGATTTTCAAAAACCATTTGGTAGATTGAGGTAATGTATTTCTCAGACTCAAGCAATTTGCTCCTTCCCACCGTGCTGAATCAGGCTGTTAAATCCCCTTGCTGTGTGCATATAGCTATTGGCACCAGGGGAACATGGTCAAGTTCAAGGCCCCTGCTGTATCTGTGCTAGGCTTTTCTGGAATTGATGAGTAACTGCACTTTTGAAAATGAAGTTTTAAAGAACATTGGAAAACGTTAAGTGAAGAAAGCAGGATGCCAAATTTGTATATTCAGTGGGATCTCAGGAACAGCAAAGTGTGCACTGAGAAATACCGCAAAGACACTGCCAGCAGGTTCACAGCGGTTACACTGGGTGCAAGGATTAGATTCAGTGTCACCCCGTGTCCCTGTGCTCACTGCCTGTGGCCCAGGCTGGGCGCCCTGGACACCGAGAGAAGCATGCGGACTCTGGCCGTGAATCCCGGGCCCGTGACCTGCTCATGGGTAGCCTTGGGCGACTCCCCTCACAGCAGAACTCCAGGCCCCTCTTCTGTAAAACCGAGAGGGGTGTGGATGTGTCATCCTGTCAGTGATAAAAAACTGGCCGTGTCGGGCGTGTGGCCATCTAAAGAGATGATGGCTCTTGGGGTGCGATGAGCGTATGAAAACATCATGAAAGTGCACGGATTCCTTTCAAAATTGGGGAAGCGTTGTATATAAGGTAATGGGGGAAAGGAGTAATGACGAGAAATAGAAAAGCAAAGTGGGCCCTCTAGCTGCCCGACCACCCGACCCCCTCTCCTCATCACGGTGGCCACTCTTGACTTGTTTTCAGGAGAGAGGAGGTCGGGTGGCACCCAGCCCCTTACCATGTGGCCCATCCAGCCCTGCCCAAGGGAAAGCCTGGAGCACTATGGGAACAGCCACTGGGACCTTATCTCAGCCTGGGGGAGTCAGGAGGGCTTCCTGGAAGGAGCATCTCATCTGAGACTGGAAAGAAGAGAAGGGGCCAGCCAGCCCGAGGGAGAGGGAAGAAACTGCTTTGAGTAGAGGGAAGGGCATGTGTAAAATCTGAGGTTGCAAAGAGCCGGGCACATTTGGGAAACATGTCTGGAAGGTGACTTGTGAATGAGGAAGGGGGAGAGGGGGAGCTGGGCAGGTGACCTGGGCTTCCCACGTCAGCTGAGTGCTTTCCAGTAGGGCCGGTCCCCTTCACCACCCCTCTGGGCCCCTGGCGGTGCCCCACGGGAGCCCGTAGCCAGATGAGTCCTTACAGCCAGAGGACTCCTGGAGTGCCTCCTTCTTGGGTTTCTGGATGGAGTTTTGGGAGTGAGAGGCTGGCATTTGTTTTTATGCGTATTTTGAGGAGTCTCGGTAAAGGCAATCACCCCCGTTCCAGCCTGGTTGTGGCGGGCCAGCAGCGTGGCCTGTTGGAGCTCAGCCTGGCACTGCGTGGAGACAGCCTGGCGCTGGCCTGTGGTGGTTGCCGTGGCGGCGGGACCCAGGTCACCTCACGCTCTGAGAGGCGTCCCCTTGGCTGTGGGCCCTGCCCTGGCTGCCTGTTGGGCGGCGGTGAGATCGGCTTTCTCCACCGGCTCTCTGGAAAAGCTGTCAGGAGGCCGTCCCCTGGGACAGGGCTGTGTATGACAGCCGGACACGAGGGTCCCTCCCACCCGAACACCCTACTGGGCCTGTGGAGGGAACTAAGCCGGAGGCTGTTAGAAGTAAGTAAGCGTGTGCTCTAAGGAGCCCCCACTAGTAACTGCCCCGAGCAGCCCAGTCTCTCTCTACTTGTGGAAGATGCAGACCCGGTGACTTGGAGGCCACCCGTCACCCTGGCTCGGGTGGAGTGGATCCCCACCCCCTGCCACCACCATGGTGTGGCCCGCAGCACGCGCTCTCCCCCGCGCTGTGCCCGCAGCCCGGTCCCCGCCTTCCAGCCGCCCTCACTCGGATCCACCCCGAGTCCCGGTGCCCCTTCTCCTCAGTGCACGTCCTGCGTGCCCTTCATTCCTGGCTTGCTCGTCGCCTCTTGGACCCGGCCTGTTCTCTGCCTCTGAACGCGCTCTTCACTGGCCTCCCCACATTATTCTGGCCTCTTAGACAGCGGCGTGCATTTTTTAAAAGGAAANGGGAGGACTCACGCCTTCCCCAGATCCTGCCCACCTCCCCAGCTGGATTTGCACTTCACCGGCTGTTACTGCCTCCCAGAGCCCCGTTCTTCGCTTCCACTTCTCTCCAGTGGTACCTGTTTACACGTTTGCCTAATGTCTGTCTTTTCCAGTAGACTCTTGTGAGTGGTTCTGCCCCCCTGGGATTCCTGCAGTGGGCAACATTCTTGGCACATACTGGGCCCTGAATAAATCTCTGTTGGGTAAACCCAGGGAGTGAATGAGAGGGGCCCACCCTTTCTCTTTCTTTTTTTTTTTTTTT
>NW_027532747.1:2407371-2415265 GCF_008692635.1 Crocuta crocuta | reverse complement strand
TCAGTTAAGTTCCTCCTAATCCTCCTATACGTGCAGACATATGATATTTGTCCTTCTCTGCCTGACTTATTTCGCTCAGCATAACACCCTCAAGGTCCATCCATGTTGCTACACGTGGCCAGATTTCATTGTTTCTCATTGCCATGTCGTATTCCATGGTATAGATAAACCACATCTTTTTGATCCATTCATCTGTTGATGGACACTTAGGCTCTTTCCATGTTTTAGCTATTGTGGAGAGTGCTGCTATGAACATTGGGGTACATGTGCTCCTATGCATCAGCATTTCTGTATCCCTTGGGTAAATTCCTAGCAGTGCTATTGCTGGGTCATAGGGGAGTTCTATTGTTAGTTTCCTGAGGAACCTCCACACTGTTTTCCAGAGGGGCTGTACCAGTTTACATTCCCACCAACAGTGTAGGAGGGTGCCCGTTTCTCCACATCCTCGCCAGCATCTAGAGTTCTCTGATTTGCTCATTTTAGCCACTCTGACTGGCGTGAGGTGGTATCTCAGTGTGGTTTTGATTTGTATTTCCCTGATGAGGAGGGATGCTGAGCATCGTTTCATGTGTCTGTTGGCCATCTGGATGTCCTCTTTGGAGAAGTGTCTGTTCATATCTTCTGCCCATTTCTTCACTGGGTTGTTTGTTTTTCGGGCGTGTAGTTTGGTGAGTTCCTTATAGATTCTGGATATTAACCCTTTATCTGATATGTCATTTGCAACTATCTTTTCCCATTCCGTTGGTTGCCTATTAATTTTCTGGGTTGTTTCCTTGGCTGTGCAGAAGCTTTTAATCTTGATGAGGTCCCAATCATTTATTTTTGCTCTTGATTCCCTTGCTTTTGGGGATGTGTCAAGTAAGAAGTTGCTGCGGTGGAGGTCAAGGAGGTTGTTTCCTGCTTTCTCCTCTAGGGTGTTGATAGTTTCCTGTCTCACGTTCAGGTCCTTTATCCATTTTGAGTTTATTTTTGTGCATGGTGTGAGAAAATGATCTAGTTTCATTCTTCTGCATGTTGCTGTCCAATTCTCCCAACACCATCTGTTAAAAAGGCTGTCTTTTTTCCATTGGATATTCTTTCCTGCTTTGTCAAAGATCAGTTGGCTGTATACTTTTGGGTCCACTTCTGAGTTCTCAATTCTGTTCCATTGGTCTATGTGTCTGTTTTTGTGCCAATACCATACTGTCTTGATGATGACAGCTTTGTAGTAGAGGCTAAAGTCTGGGATGGTGATACCTCCTGTTTTGGTTTTATTTTTCAGTATTACTTTGGCTATTCGAGGTCTTTTGTGGTTCCATACAAATTTTAGGATAGTTTGTTCTAGTTTTGAGAAGTATGCTGGTGCAGTTTTGATTGGAATTGCATTGAATGTGTAGATAGCTTGGGGCCCACCCTTTCTAAGCCTCCATTTCCCCAGCTGTAAAATAGAGGTAACTTCCCTGCAGACTAGTGAGTCTACATGAGGAGCACGGGACACCGTCATTCGGAGAGTGCTGTGGCATGCGGTGCACAAGAGCTAAAGTATAATGTCGCTGCTGTGACCATCAGACCCTCCTCCTGGCCCCTCCCGTTCTGGAAGGAGAGAGCACTTCCTAGCATAAAAGAGTAGGGAGCAGTTAGCTACCTCTTAGCCGTCAGTCCGCATTCAGGGCAGGAGGGAGGTGTGGCTAGAGGACAGGTGTGACAGGCAGCCTGGAGAGTCCCCGACAGGCGAGGCTGGCACGCCGGCGTCTGTGACCCCCCGCCGCGCCGCCGGCTGTGACCATACGGAGGAATCGGGGAGCAGCCGAGCTGGGAAGACTAGAGGTGTCAGGTGTGCAGCCTGTCTTCTGCGAGAGAAGAAGGATGGTGTGAGAAGCCATCAGCAACCTTAGTGTTGACTCACGGCAAAATTCTAGAAGGATTTGTGTGACAGCCCCTGGTGGCAAGCAGCAGAGTGCTTAGTTCCTAGCAGTGGAAGCAAAAAACCAGTCTGCTGGCTCGAGAGGGTGACCAGGTCAAGGGCTGTGCGGTGTCAGGCATCAATGACCCGGCGGCCCGGGGGCCCTTGTGTCCTGGCCTCCCCCTTGCCTTCCCTCTCTCTGGGCATGCCCCGGTCCCGGGGACCTGTCACCCCTCTGGTGGCCCCCTTTTGGCTTCAAGGGCCACTTCTTTGCAACCCCAAGTGGAAAGGAAATTCCTCTTCCCTTTCACTGTCCCCTGGAGCTCTGGGCTTGTACCTCACTTGCCTCCGTTTGACCATGGCCTTCATAGAGGTTAGAGTTAGTGCCTCACGTACCCCAGTGACTGCGTGGGGTGTGAATGGCTCTCCACGGAGGGTGGGGTGCTCGTCCCCGAGAAAGAGCACGCGGACATTGGGCAGGCAGTAGATTCTGGGGCATTGCAAGACTAAAACAGACGTGCTTCCCGAGAGCCAGCACTCATTCACCAAAATCATTCATTCTTTATGAGTTCTTAGGCTCAGAGGATCTGTGTGTATTGAGGCCAGAGACCAGGTGAGTCTTGATCAGCTGAGGCACGTGAGCCTTAAAGAACCCAGGCCTTTAGAACCGTGGCGATTTCATCTCACACTGAGTCTTTTTTTATTTATTTCTAGGAGAGAGAGAGACAGCATGAGCAAGGGAGGGTCAGAGAGAGAGGGAGACACAGACTCTGAAACAGGCTCCAGGCTCTGTGCTGGCAGTCAGCACAGAGCCCGACGCGGGGCTCGAACCCACGAACCGCGAGATCATGACCTAAGTGAAAGTCGGACGCTTAACCGACTAAGCCACCCAGGCGCCCCATCACACTGAGTCTTATAGAGGAGCAGGAACCCGTCCAGAGTCCTCCCGGTGCCAGAGTCCATGCCGTCCTTGGATACAATCCAACGGTTGAAAAATTGCACCCCCGACTGAACAGGTTCATGACTTTCTCTGAGTAGGGAAGGTCTGTCGTGGGCAAAGGGCATTATACGTAGCGCTCTTCGGTTCCCCAACTTAAGAAACAAATGCAGTGATGTTACCAAGGGGAGGTCGGCTTGTCCAAGCTGCAGACTGTAGCTACCCTTTCATCTGCCTGTGTGTCTGTCCATCCGTCCGTCCGTCCATTCCATCTATCCCTCCATTTATCCAACAGGTATTTGTTGCACTTCTAGAGTGTGTCAGGTCCTGTTCAACACACTAGGGACACCGAAGTGAACAAAAATAGGTAATTGATAGAGTCCTTACCCTCACAGAGCTTACATTTTAGTGGGAGAGGCAGATAACAAACAAACAAATAAAATACATGCGTGAGGAAGTAACGCCTGCTTTGAGGACACGTAAAGCCAGCCACGAGGAAGGAGACTGACGGGAGCAGCGTTTAAATCGAGTGGTTTAGGGACTGTGTCCGGGCAGAGACTTGAGTGAGCCCCGTGACTGTGTGGAGAGAACATTCTAGGTGGAGGGAAGGCAGGCGTGCAGGCCCAGGGCAGGAGGGTCTGCACCAGGAGCTGCTGCGGCTCAGGAGGGGATGGCGTGGGACTTACTCCAGTGGTGGGGACCCCTTCCGGCTGTTCAGCGGGGGGATGGGTGTCACCTGATTTCTGACCCCCGGGGGTACTCTGGCTGCTGTGTGGAGGCAGCCCATGGGGCCGAGTGGAGGCTGAGACCCCGGTTTTGAGGCTCTCGCGAGGGTGCAGGGAGAGGTGGAGGCATCTCAGAGGGTGATGGCAGTGGAGGTGATGAGAAGTGGTTAGATTGGGGTGTGTTTGGGATTTGGAGCCCATAGGTGAGGAGGAAGCGTGTGAGGGAAGACCGTAGGACTTTGGAGCACCCTGTTAGGAGGACAGGGTTCTATGGGGAGTCAGCGTGACACAGCTAAGGGGCTGTCGGGGGGCAGAGGGGTCAGTGCAACTTTGTGCCGTGTTCTCTGCAGAGTAGGTTCTGATGACCATGGGGCGCATCGCAGGCGGATGGTGGACGCAGTCGGTGTTCAGCCAGCTGCCTGGGCCTGAGTCCCTGCCCCTCCTGTCACAGGGTGGCCTGAGGGAGATGCCCCCTCTGTGCTTCCGTTTCCTCATCTGTCAGCTGGCATTTACAGGGATAGGTTGGGGCGAGGATTGAGTTGATTCTTGCAAAGTGCTTGGGAGCGTGCCCCATGTGCTAGAAGTTGCTGAGTTCGGGATGGCGGTTCCCCGGAGGCAGGAGGCGAGGTGGCGTCGTGTCTCAGAATAACGTCCAGGATCGCGTTGCTTTCAGCAGGGGCTCTGGCTCTGTGCGGAGTCCCACACCTGCCACCGTTAGACAGGCTGCACCACCCACTGGGGACCCTGCAGGCTGCGGGCGGGGGGGGGTCACCCCACTCTACCAGGCGGGTGGCCCTGATGGCCGCTGGCTCCCCATGCGTTCTTCAGCAACCTCTGAGGTATCTTGCTCTTAATCCTTTCTACTCCAAGAGGCCTCTTCTTTGCCTTTTGCATCGTCGGCCGCTGATATTTAAGCCCCCCCACCCCCACTTTGTACTGACCTTATTGAACAGAGAAGAGTTTCTTGGAATCCTCTATATAATGAATGCTCATGTACTTACAGATTCTGATTGAGTTTCTCCTCATTCTTTACTTTAAGGGGCCTTGCATCACGTGGCACAGGAAACATTTAAGGAAGCACTTAGGAAGATGGTGTAAAATGCAGGGACTATTTTGGTTCTCACTCTTTCTGCAAATGTGAGCCCCTGTAGCACAGCTGTCAGCCGGGGCACCCCGCCCTTAGAGACGCGAGCGAAACTGGTTCCAACTCCTCTGCCGCGTCTCCTAGGAAGCCCGCAGGTTTCCTGGGCTCTCCGCAAGCTTCCCTGAAGCCAGCAGGGCTGGGGGAGTAGCGTGGGTGGGGATCGTCTCCTCAGATCATTCCTGGCTCCTCGTTCCCACCTGCGGTAAATGCCATCGGTTTATAGACCCCGCCTGGCCTTCTTGTCACCTCTGTGACACAGCGGCTCACACACAACAAATACTCCAGTCCCCTCACTCTTCTAACGATTCCTGGCAGGAGGCAGGGTGTAAGGAGGTTGTGACCCAAGTACTGGGGTAATAGGGCATGTGTGTGGCAGGCACGGGGGGCAGAGAGAGGTGGGGAAGCGGGGCCCTGTGTTACCTTCCAGCACTCAGAACAGATGCTTAAAACCAGCTCTGCGATTGGGCTTCCGGTGAGGAGGGAGCAAGCCCTGTCAGAGTAACCACACAGCAGACACCTGTGAAGTCTGGACAACTACAAGCTGCTGGAAGGTGCTGGAGAGAACAGAACCAGGCCAACACTGGGAGGGGGCTCTGAGAAGGAGGAAATGGCACGGGGTGAGTCTCCTGTTTTTGTTTTTCCGCCCGAAGGTGGGCTCCAATCTGTGCCAGGCAGAGCAGCTGGAAGCTGGATAGAAAACTTGCAATGTTAGTGGCTCAAAGAAGCAGAGGACAGGACATGGGGACAACCATGGCAGCTGGGAGGTGAGGAGGGGTGTCTCAGGGAGGACAGAGTCAGAGAAGAGTAGCCCTAAATTCTGTGAGTAGGTTCTGCCCCGGTCTCTGGATGACTCCTAAGCCAGTGCCTGGAGCAGGCTCCCAGTGGCTCAGCTAAGGCTAAGAGAACTGAATAGAAATCTCTGCTGCTGCTCACAGCAGAGGAGGCAGTTTAAATTGTGAGCAGAGCCAAGTTAGCTGACTGTCAGAAAAAAAATTGTTCTTCAGAGAAACATGACAATCCAGGGTTTATACAGCATGAATTTCATAATATCTAGTATTCCACCCCAAATTACTCACTGTAGGAAGAAGCAGGAAGAGGGGACCCGTAGTCAAGAGGAAGGCAATCAGTGGAGCTTGTCTCTGGGATATCCAGATGTTGAAATTAGCAAAGTATTTTAAAACAGTCATTATGGAAGTGCTGAAGGATACAAAGGAAAATATATTCGCAATGAATAAAAAGATAGGAAATCTCTGTAGAGAAATAGCAACTCCTGTATATAGAAAAACAAATGGAAATCCTAGATCTAAAAAATACAGTATCTGAAATACAGAATCCATCATTTGGGCTCCATTGCAGAATGGAAATGTTAGAAGAAGGAGCCCGTGGACTTGGAGATAGAGCAATAGGAATTATTCAACCTGAAAACAGAGAAAAGGAATGGCGGGGAAAAGAACAGGTGGGGCGCCTGTGTGGGTCAGTAGGTTAAGCATCTGACTTTGATCCAGGTCATGATCTCACAGCTCATGAGTTCAAGCCCTGCGTTGGGCTCTGTGCCAACAGCCCAGAGCCTGGAGCCTGCTTCAGATTCTGTCTCCCTCCCTCTCTGCCCCTCCCTTGCTCACGCTCTGTCTCTCTGTCTCTCTCAAGAATAAATATTAAAAAAAAAAAAGAACAGATACTCAGGGACTTGTGGACAATATCCAAAAGATATTTGTGTAATGTATATTATAATATTGTTTGTATAATTGGAGTCTCAGAAGGAGATGAGAGAGAATGAGGGAGAAAAAATTATGTGAAGAAATAATGCTTGAAATCTTCCCAAATTTGATGAAATATGTGTATTTACAGATTCCAAAAAAAACCCCAAAACTTTACAAACCCCAAACAAGGCATACAAAGAGAATCATACCATGGTATATCATAGTCAAACATGTGGAAACCAAAAATTAAAAAAATTTAAAGTAACCAGAGAAAAATGAATATCACATGGAAAAGAATAATGATGTGAAAATCACTGACTTCTCACCAGAATCAGTGGTGTCCAGAAGCAGCCGAATGGCGTCTTCAAAGTGTTGTCAAAGAAACAAACACATACACACAACCAAAAACATGTTAACTCGTGATTCTGTATTCTATAAGATTGAAGGCGAATTAAAGACGTTTTCAGATAGGGGCGCCTGGGGAGCTCAGTCAGTTAAGCGTCCAACTTCGGCTCAGGTCATGATCTCATGGTTCGTGGGTTCAAGGCCCACATCAGGTTCTCTGCTGACAGCTCAGAGCCTGGAGCTGCTTCAGATTCTTTGTCCCCCTTTCTCTCTGCCCCTCCCCCGCTGGCGCTCTGTCTCTGTCTCTCAAAAATGAATAAATGTAAAAAAAAAAAAAAAGACATTTTCAGATAAATGACAACTGAGAATTCATTGACAGCACACCTGCGCTATAGAAATGTTAGAGGATGTTCTTTAGGACGAAGGAGTATGACACCAGATAGGAGCTCAGATCTCAGGAAGGAGTGAAGAGCCTGGAAATGGTAAGTATGTGGGAAATTATAGAAGACTGTTTTTCCTCTTAAGTCAAAAGTACATATGACTATTTAAAGCAAAAACAACCATTTTGCTTGTGGGGTTTCTAACATATGTGGATGTGACACCTGTGGCGTCTATAGAGTAAAGAATGGATGGGCACGGATGATAGACATTTATGGTTTCAAGCTTCTTATATTTTGTGAAACTGGCACAATATCTACCCCAAAAAGACTTTATAATATTAAGAATGTATATTATAACCCCTAGTGCAACCACTGAAAAAGAGTAACATGGAGGAATAGCTAAGAAACCAATAAGTAAAATGGAATTACAAAAATAGTTATGTCAAAAGAAGGTAGTAAAGGGAGAAAAGAGGAATAAAACAGAGATAAAACCAGAAAACAAATAGCAAAATGATAGATGTAATTCTGATCATATCAACAATCATATTAAATGTAAATGGATTTTTAAAAAAATTTTTAATGTTTTGGGGCACCTGAGTGGCTCAGTCGGTTAAGTGTCTGGCTTTGGCTCAGGCCGTGATCTCGTGGCTCGTTTTAATTTTTTTTAATGTTTTATTTATTTTTGAGAGAGAGAGAGAGAGACAGCGTGAGCAGGGGAGGGTCAGAGAGAGAGAGACACAGAATCCGAAGCAGGCTCCAGGCTCTGAGCTGGCTGTCAGCA
>NW_027532747.1:2396741-2407135 GCF_008692635.1 Crocuta crocuta | reverse complement strand
AATAAATATTAAAAAAAAAAAAGAACAGATACTCAGGGACTTGTGGACAATATCCAAAAGATATTTGTGTAATGTATATTATAATATTGTTTGTATAATTGGAGTCTCAGAAGGAGATGAGAGAGAATGAGGGAGAAAAAATTATGTGAAGAAATAATGCTTGAAATCTTCCCAAATTTGATGAAATATGTGTATTTACAGATTCCAAAAAAAACCCCAAAACTTTACAAACCCCAAACAAGGCATACAAAGAGAATCATACCATGGTATATCATAGTCAAACATGTGGAAACCAAAAATTAAAAAAATTTAAAGTAACCAGAGAAAAATGAATATCACATGGAAAAGAATAATGATGTGAAAATCACTGACTTCTCACCAGAATCAGTGGTGTCCAGAAGCAGCCGAATGGCGTCTTCAAAGTGTTGTCAAAGAAACAAACACATACACACAACCAAAAACATGTTAACTCGTGATTCTGTATTCTATAAGATTGAAGGCGAATTAAAGACGTTTTCAGATAGGGGCGCCTGGGGAGCTCAGTCAGTTAAGCGTCCAACTTCGGCTCAGGTCATGATCTCATGGTTCGTGGGTTCAAGGCCCACATCAGGTTCTCTGCTGACAGCTCAGAGCCTGGAGCTGCTTCAGATTCTTTGTCCCCCTTTCTCTCTGCCCCTCCCCCGCTGGCGCTCTGTCTCTGTCTCTCAAAAATGAATAAATGTAAAAAAAAAAAAAAAGACATTTTCAGATAAATGACAACTGAGAATTCATTGACAGCACACCTGCGCTATAGAAATGTTAGAGGATGTTCTTTAGGACGAAGGAGTATGACACCAGATAGGAGCTCAGATCTCAGGAAGGAGTGAAGAGCCTGGAAATGGTAAGTATGTGGGAAATTATAGAAGACTGTTTTTCCTCTTAAGTCAAAAGTACATATGACTATTTAAAGCAAAAACAACCATTTTGCTTGTGGGGTTTCTAACATATGTGGATGTGACACCTGTGGCGTCTATAGAGTAAAGAATGGATGGGCACGGATGATAGACATTTATGGTTTCAAGCTTCTTATATTTTGTGAAACTGGCACAATATCTACCCCAAAAAGACTTTATAATATTAAGAATGTATATTATAACCCCTAGTGCAACCACTGAAAAAGAGTAACATGGAGGAATAGCTAAGAAACCAATAAGTAAAATGGAATTACAAAAATAGTTATGTCAAAAGAAGGTAGTAAAGGAAGAAAAGAGGAATAAAACAGAGATAAAACCAGAAAACAAATAGCAAAATGATAGATGTAATTCTGATCATATCAACAATCATATTAAATGTAAATGGATTTTTAAAAAAATTTTTAATGTTTNGTTTTAATTTTTTTTAATGTTATATTTATTTTTGAGAGAGAGAGAGAGAGACAGTGTGAGCAGGGGAGGGTCAGAGAGAGAGAGACACAGAATCCGAAGCAGGCTCCAGGCTCTGAGCTGGCTGTCAGCACAGAGCCCGACGCGGGGCTTGAATTCACGAACCATGAGATCATGACCTAAGCTGAAGTCGGACGCTTAACCAACTGAGCCACCCAGGTGCCCCAAAGGTAAACGGATTAAACATTGCAATTGAAGGAGATTGTCAGAATGGATACAAAAATAAAATCATATGCTGTCAACAAGAAGTATACTTTAAGTAAAAAAGAAACAAATAGGCTAAAAGCAAGTAGGTGGAATAAAGAAATACCATCCAAATAGTAGGCATAAGAAAACTGGAGGTATTATTAACACTAATCAATAAAATAGACTTTTAGAGGGCATACCAGCGAGAAGAGAGAAGACATTTCATAGTGACAAAAATCAATTTATCAGGAAGATCTTACAATCATATATGCACTTAATAACAGAGCTTCAAAATACATGAAAAAATTTTCATAGAATGAAAGGGAGAATAAAAAAAATTCATACTTAACATGTGGAGATGTTAACTCTTCTCTAAGTAATTGATTGAACAACTAGACAGATCAATAAAGATGGAAGATTTCTATTACACTATCAGCTACCTCACCTTAACTGACATTTATAGAACACTGTCCATGACAAGTGTAGGATACAGGTGCTTTTCAAATTCAAATAGTGCTTTACCAAGATAGGTCACACGCAAATCTCAGTACATTTAAAAAGATTGAAACAACAGAGAGCCTAGTATCCTTTTACAGTGGAATTAAATTAGCAATAAATAATGAGATACTAAACAATAAGAAACACTACAAACATTTGGCAATTAAGACCCCCCCCTTTTTTTTAATTCTGAAGTTAGCTAACATACAATGTAGTCTTGGCTTCAGGATTACAGCTAATAGGGACCAGAGTTATGATTCAATCTTAAACAATTAAAAAAAAAATCAGACCAAATGTGAGAAGCAGTGGTTTTTCAGAAATCAAAACACTATGCCATGGAGACAGTGAGCCCTCAGAGAAGGGGAAGCAAAATGAAACGAGCCCTGGGACTGCTCCCGCTGACTGTCTGGTGAGAGTTTCCAGACTGCAGCCCAGGGAGGGGGCGCACATGGTCTTCCTAACCTGAGGAGGCAAAGCTGGGAGTCAAGGAGGTCATGGCAGCAAGCGTTCCCAGGACAGAGGAGCGGAGATTAGAGAGAGGCCCCAATAGAAAGCGCCAGAGAACTGTGGGAGGCACCCTCAAAGCCTTCAGTGGAGTTCTTGATCAGCAAGTGTGTGAGGAAATTCCTTACAGCAGGAGAAGAGCCGCTCAGAAGGAGTAGGGTGACCAATCCCCAGAGCTCCCGGGGCCGAGAATAGTTCATAGTGCCACACGCCAGAGTGGGAAGGCCTCATACTTCATTAGAGTGTTCCCTCAGTAGCAGAGAAAAATAGCCGTAGACGAAACAGTATGCTAGTCCCGCCTATCAGAGCTTTGAAACTATCCTGGAAAGGAGTGAGCGATTTCCAAGTAATTTAACCGTGTCCCAGAACAAACCTCAAGAGTATTTATAGGGACACAAAAATATAAAACATCCACTGATGTAAAACTCACTGCATCTGACATCCAAACAGAGATTACAAGGAATGCAAAGAAGGAGAAAAATCCAGACTATGATTAGAAGAAAAGTCAATCAATAGAAGCAGACCCAGAAATGGTGCAGATGGTGCGATTAGTCAGTAGGAACATTAAGCCAACTATCATAAATATGCTGCATATATGCAAAAAGGTAGAGAAAGGCCTGAGCATGTTAAGGAGAGACAAGGAAGATAGAAGAAAGATCCAAATTGAACTCTGGAACTGAGAATAAAAACCTCAGATGAAAAATACACCAGATAGAATTAATAGCAGATCAGGAACCATAAAAGGTTGGCAAACTAGAAGACATTGTCATAGATACATGTTAGAATGCAATAGAGAGTAAAAATCTTGGGGGAAGAAATGAACAGGGCATCCACGAGCTGTGGCACAACTTCAAGCTCACCTGATATACATGAAATTGAAGTCCTCACAGGCAGAGAGAACAGAAAAGAATGCTCCCAAAGAAATAATGGCTGAAAGCTCTCCAGATTTGATGAAAATTAGAAACCCACAGAACCAAGAAACTTCGTGAGCCCTAAGCACAAGAAACATGAAGAAAAAGTTGACCAAGTTACCTCGTAATGGAATTTCTTATAGCCAGTGATAAAGAAGAACGTTTTTAAAGCAGCCGGAGGGGGACAGAGACAGGTTACATCCTGAGCAATAAAGAGAAGAACGACAGCAGACTTCTTATTGGAAATAATACCAGACAGTGGAACAATATACTTAAAGTACTGAAAGGAAAACGAACAAACCACTGTCAGCCCCAAATTTAATACCCAGCAAAATATACTTTTAAGGGAAGGACAGAATACTTTTTTTAGACATTTGTAAGCGGAAGTAATTCATCACCAGCAGACTTGTACTGTGGGAAATATTAAAGTTCTCAAGGTAGAAGGAAAATAATGCTAGATAGAAATCTACATTTACAAGGGGAGGGGGCTGAGCACCAGAAGTGGTAAATATGTGGACGAATGTAAATAATTTTTGTTCTTATTTAAAAATCACTTTAAATGATGGTTGACTTTTTTTTTTCTGAGAGAGAGAGAGAGAGAGAGAGAGGGACAGCAAGACAGTGATAGCGTGAGCAGGGGAGGGTCAGAGAGAGAGGGAGATATAGAATCTGAAGCAGGCTCCGGGTTCTGAGCTAGCTGTCAGCACAGATCCCAGTGCGGGACTCGAACCCATGAACCGTGAGATCATGACCTGAGCCAAAATCAGACGCTTAATCAACTGAGCCACCCAGGTGCCCCAATGATGGTTGATTATTTAAAGTAAAAACAATAACCGTGTTTTATGGGGTTTGTGTGAAATGTATGATAATGCGTACAAGTTGAGATGAGGAAAACAGTATGTATGTATTATTATGGTTCTTATTAAGCAAGTGCTAATATTACTTGAAAGTGACTGTGATAAGTTACAGATGTATAGAGCAACTAGTAATAAAACAAAACAAAATTTATGCTTAATAATCTAACAATGGGAGATAAAGTGAAATAACAAAAAAATNCCTCATACTTCATTAGAGTGTTCCCTCAGTAGCAGAGAAAAATAGCCGTAGACGAAACAGTATGCTAGTCCCGCCTATCAGAGCTTTGAAACTATCCTGGAAAGGAGTGAGCGATTTCCAAGTAATTTAACCGTGTCCCAGAACAAACCTCAAGAGTATTTATAGGGACACAAAAATATAAAACATCCACTGATGTAAAACTCACTGCATCTGACATCCAAACAGAGATTACAAGGAATGCAAAGAAGGAGAAAAATCCAGACTATGATTAGAAGAAAAGTCAATCAATAGAAGCAGACCCAGAAATGGTGCAGATGGTGCGATTAGTCAGTAGGAACATTAAGCCAACTATCATAAATATGCTGCATATATGCAAAAAGGTAGAGAAAGGCCTGAGCATGTTAAGGAGAGACAAGGAAGATAGAAGAAAGATCCAAATTGAACTCTGGAACTGAGAATAAAAACCTCAGATGAAAAATACACCAGATAGAATTAATAGCAGATCAGGAACCATAAAAGGTTGGCAAACTAGAAGACATTGTCATAGATACATGTTAGAATGCAATAGAGAGTAAAAATCTTGGGGGAAGAAATGAACAGGGCATCCACGAGCTGTGGCACAACTTCAAGCTCACCTGATATACATGAAATTGAAGTCCTCACAGGCAGAGAGAACAGAAAAGAATGCTCCCAAAGAAATAATGGCTGAAAGCTCTCCAGATTTGATGAAAATTAGAAACCCACAGAACCAAGAAACTTCGTGAGCCCTAAGCACAAGAAACATGAAGAAAAAGTTGACCAAGTTACCTCGTAATGGAATTTCTTATAGCCAGTGATAAAGAAGAAGGTTTTTAAAGCAGCCGGAGGGGGACAGAGACAGGTTACATCCTGAGCAATAAAGAGAAGAACGACAGCAGACTTCTTATTGGAAATAATACCAGACAGTGGAACAATATACTTAAAGTACTGAAAGGAAAACGAACAAACCACTGTCAGCCCCAAATTTAATACCCAGCAAAATATACTTTTAAGGGAAGGACAGAATACTTTTTTTAGACATTTGTAAGCGGAAGTAATTCATCACCAGCAGACTTGTACTGTGGGAAATATTAAAGTTCTCAAGGTAGAAGGAAAATAATGCTAGATAGAAATCTACATTTACAAGGGGAGGGGGCTGAGCACCAGAAGTGGTAAATATGTGGACGAATGTAAATAATTTTTGTTCTTATTTAAAAATCACTTTAAATGATGGTTGACTTTTTTTTTTCTGAGAGAGAGAGAGAGAGAGAGAGAGGGACAGCAAGACAGTGATAGCGTGAGCAGGGGAGGGTCAGAGAGAGAGGGAGATATAGAATCTGAAGCAGGCTCCGGGTTCTGAGCTAGCTGTCAGCACAGATCCCAGTGCGGGACTCGAACCCATGAACCGTGAGATCATGACCTGAGCCAAAATCAGACGCTTAATCAACTGAGCCACCCAGGTGCCCCAATGATGGTTGATTATTTAAAGTAAAAACAATAACCGTGTTTTATGGGGTTTGTGTGAAATGTATGATAATGCGTACAAGTTGAGATGAGGAAAACAGTATGTATGTATTATTATGGTTCTTATTAAGCAAGTGCTAATATTACTTGAAAGTGACTGTGATAAGTTACAGATGTATAGAGCAACTAGTAATAAAACAAAACAAAATTTATGCTTAATAATCTAACAATGGGAGATAAAGTGAAATAACAAAAAAATGCTTAATTCAAAAGTTGGCAAAAAAGGGAAAGAGGGAACAAGGAACAGATGAGATGAATGGAAAACAAATAGCAAATTTAAACTCAAACTGTATCAGTAATAGATGAAGTGGTCTAAATACCCATTTAAAAGACAAGGAATATTAGGTTGGGTAAAAAGGCAATTTATACAATGCCTACAAGAAACCCACTTTACATATAAAGACACAAAAAGTTAAATGTTAAAGGATGGAAAAACATATACCAAGTTTTAAACTAATTTTCAACAATTAGAGTGGCTGTATTAATATCAGACAAGGTAGATTTCAGAGCAAAGACTATTACCAGAAATAGAGTTATCTTATGATGATAGAGGTCAATTCATCGAAGGACATACCATTAAGGGTATAAATATTTATACACCTAATAAGAGCTTTAAAATACATGAAGCAAAACAGATAGAAGTGAAGGAAGAAATAATCAAATCCACAATTATAGTTGGAGGTTTCAACACCCTTTTCTCAATAATCAATAACTCAAGTAGACAGAAAATCAATAAAGATATAGAATATTTGAATAACACTATCATCCAATTTGGCCTAATTGACATTTATAAAACACTCTTTGCAACGACAGTAGAATGTACATTCTTTTGAACTGTGCGTGGAATGTTTACCAAGACAGACCAAATTCTAGGCCATGAAACAAGTCTCAGCACATTTAAAAGCTTTGAAATCATTCAAACTATATGCTCTAATGATCATGGGATTAAGTTAAAAATCAGTAACAGGTATCTGGGAAATTCCCAAATATTTGGAAACTAAAAACACACTTCTGAATAATCCTTGGGTCAAGGTAAAACACTGTCAGAGATATTGGCAAATATTTTGAACTGAATGCCAATGAAAAAACAACATGAAAATTTGTGGAATATAGTTAGAGCAACTCTCAGCTGGTAATTTGTAGCAGTAATTGCCCATTTTAATAAAGGAGAGAATTTCAAATTAATGATCTCAGCTTCCACTTTAAGACATGAGAAAAAGAAGAGCAAATTCAGCCCAATGTAAGCCAAAGAAAGAGATTAAGCTAAGAGCAGAAATCATTGAAATAGAAAACAGATAAATAGAGAAAAATCAGTAAAACCAAAGGTTGGTTCTTGAGGTCATTGAAACTGATAAACCTTCAGCCACTCATCAGGAATAAAATAGAAAAGATACAAATTACTAATATTATGTGAGAAGTGGCTTAATTACAAATCCTAAAGATATTAAAAGGCTACGAAGGTCATGTTATGATCATCTTTATGCCAGTGAAGTCTACAACTTAGATGACACAGATAAATCTCTTGACAGACCCAAAAAGGAAAAGCTCACTCATGAAGACATAGATAACCTCCAAAGCCCTGTGTCTGCTAAAGAAATGGAATTCATATTTAAAAACCTTCCCACAAAGAGAATCCCAGGCCCAAATGACTTCACTAGTGAATCTTACCAAACGTCTAAGATGGAAATAATAACAATTTGTTATGGGTTGAGTCGTGTCTCTCTCAAAATTTATATTTTGAATTTCTAACCCCCAATGCCTCAGAATAAGTCTTTATTTGGAGATAGGGTCTTTACACAGATTAATCATGTTAAAATGAGGTCATTAGGATGGGCCATAGTCCAGTATGATTGGCGTCCTAATAAAAAGGTGAGATTTGGAGACAGACAGGCAGAGAGAACACCATGTGAATGTGAAGACAGCCATGTACAAATCAAGAAGAAAGGTCTGGAACAGATACTTCCCTCATGGCCCTCAGAAGGGGCCAACCCTGCTAACACCTTAATTTGTGCCTTTTAGTTTCCTTAATCATGAGACAATACATTTCTGTTGTTTAAGACACTCAGTTTGTGGTACTTTGTTATGGCAGTCCTAGGAAACGACTACACAATTCTATTCAAACTCTTCTAGAAAATCATAGAGGAAGAAACACTTTCCAGCTCATTCTGTGAGGCCATCATTACCTTATACACAACAGGAGAAAGAGAATGTAAGAGAAGAAAGTGATAGACCAGTATCTTTCATGAACACAGGTACAAAATTTTAAATTAAATTTTAGCAAATTAACCCAATTGTGTGTTTGTGTGTGTACGTATATACTTATAGTTATTTATTTATAATATCAAGGCCAAATAAGATCTGTCTCAGGAATGCAAGCTTCACTTAATATTTGGGAATCAATCAATGCATTTCAGCATATTCATGAACTAAAAGAGAAGAACCAAATGATGGTATAAAGAGATACAGAAGGAGCATTTAACAATATACAGTATTCATTTCTGATAAAAAAAACTTTGTGCAAAGTAGAAATAGAATTTTCTTAAACTGATAAGGGGAATTTATGAAAACATCAGCTTTCGCATCTTACTTAACTGTGTAAAAGACTGACTGCTTTCCCTGTAAGATCAGGAACTAGGCAAGGGTGTCTGCCCTCACCGTATTCAACATTGTAGTGGTGATTCTAGCCAGTGCAATAAGGCAAGAAAAAGAAACAAAAGGTATCTATATTGGAAAGGAGGGTGTAAAACTGTATTTGCAGACAACCTGATGGTCTATGTAGAAAATTGTACTGAATCTACAAAAAAACTTCTAGAACCAAAAAGTTGGTTTATCAGAATTCAAGGTCAATATATAAAAACTGATCATATTTCTGCTTACTGGAAATGAGCCTGAAATTAAAAAATAAAAAAATACCATTTATGATGTCATCAAAATATGAAGTAATTAGGGATAAATTTGACAAAAGATGCATAAGATTTTCTCATTAAAAAACTGCAAACCATTGCTTAGAGAAATTAAAGAAGGTCTGAATAAAAGGAGAGACATATCCTATTCATGCAGCAGAAGACTCAGTGATGTTAAGACATCTCCCCAAATTGGTCTGTAGAGTCAGTGCACTTCTAGCCCTTGACACACCTCGTAAAGGAATCCCAAATCGTTTGCAGGCAAGTGGCTTGGTGAAAGTGTGCACCCTAGTTGCACAGGCTTGCTGAGCTAGTGAGTGTGACAGTGGCCTCTAGAACGATATCCTGGGGTAGCAGGGGCTATCCAGGGGTAGGGAAGAGGCCAGGAGCTTCGGCTGAACTAGGAAGATCCCTAAGATGGGAGCTGTCAGGGGCGAGTCAAATGGGAGGCAAAGATTCACCCAGAAGTCTGATAGCCATTATGTGCAGGCGGTAGAATTATGGATGACTCTTATTTTCGTCTTTGTGTTTCTTTGTTGTTTTATTCCCCTCCCCCTCCCCGAGTATACTTACTTCCAATATAATCAGAGGAACCACAACCCTGTAGCTGATTACTATGGGATATTGATTTTTTGCACATCTGTATCATTTGACTATTTTGCCAGGAGATTGTATTTGTTCTGTAATCAAAAACAAAAGGCAGACAGGTAGGCAGAAAGAACATGCCCTGTGGCTAAAGCAATAGGTCTTAAGAGGCCGTGAGGAACTCTTGGTGGGGCCGTGTGTCAGTAGCCAGGACACGGAAACCACAGTAAATACAGGACAGGACAGCCAAGCAAACACATGTTCTCCGTGTCGTGTTCTTTCCAAATCTGACTTCCACTGGACACATAGAATGTCTCTCTCTAGTTAATGCATCAAGTCATCTTAGAACATTTGACAGAAGACTTAACTCCTGAATTCCGTGGAGGCAGATTGGGATCTCTAATTACTTAATTGAAAAAAGGTACACACTTCAGGCTGCCGCAGTGTTTGGGAATTAATCTTTAAAACCTGACAGTGAACATTAAATTCAATTAGGGAGAGCGATTAGCAAAGATTCTTCTCTCCTTCACCCTGGGCAGCTTTGAGAAGTGGCTGACTGGTCCGCATTGATCCTCAGGCTACCCTTGTGTATATATCAGCCAGGAGAGCCAAGTATGCGTTTTTCACGTCAGAGGAGAGTTATCGGACAATTTGCAGATTGATGGATTTCCTTAAACATACTGATTCAGAAGCCCCCAGCCGAGAATTCAGACTTCTCAGTTTGCTGCTTTGGACCTTGGCGCCCTCTCCTCCTCTTCTCTTCCCCCCCCTTCCCTTTCTTTGACCCC
>NW_027532747.1:2376002-2396364 GCF_008692635.1 Crocuta crocuta | reverse complement strand
CCACCTTCCAAGTGAGGCCACTTTCCCTGTGCCTCCAGCCGGTCCAGCCAGCCTCCTCTGTCCCCTGGATTCTTGCAGAAGCTCCACACTGTCTCCCTTGCCCCGCACTCCCCTCCTGGCAGAGTCGCCGGAGGGTTCCTGTTTCTGCCTGGAAGGTTCTTCCTCGGTTTCTATAGAGCGCCCATCCTCCCCCCCTTCAGATCTTCCTTCAAAGCCACCCTCTCGGAGAGGCCCGTCCTGGTCACCGTCTCAACTCCTTCTCCCGCCCTCAGAGCCCCTTTGCTGCTCGCTTGCCGTGCCTCCAGCCTTTACCGCTCCCTCAGATGCTGTAGAGATTCTGCCTGTTTCTCTTGCTTAGAAAGTGAGTGTCTGTCTCATTGAAGGCAGGGATTTTTGTCTTCGTTGTTTACTGCTGAGCAATGCCTGGCTGATAGCAGCTGCTCAAGAAATGTTTGTTGAATGAATGAAGAAATGAGTGAGTTTAATTGATGGAAACATTTGGACATACTTGCTTCAGAGCATATTCTCTCTCTCTCTCTCTCAGAAAGACAGTTTAGTGTTCACAGTGTCCTTCACCCAACCCCGTCCCGCCCCTGCCATGCTCCAGAGTGACCACCATCTTCGTCTTCATGTATAGTGTTACAGTCTTCCTACAGATGCACAAATGAACTTGACAGGATTTTGCTTCATGTATGTTTTTAAAGTTGTGTTGAAATACCTATAACATAGAATGTACTGTTTTAACCATTTTTAAGTGTACAGTTCAGTGGCGTTGAGCACATTTACATTGTTGAACAACCATTGCACCGTCCATCTCCAGAACTCTTTCTGCCTTGCAAAACTCAGACTCTGTCCCGATTCAACACTGACTCTCCGTTCTCCCCTCCCCCAGCTCCTGGGAGCCCCCGTTCTACTTTCTGTAGGTATGATTTTGACTATTCTAGGAACAGCTTCATGTAAGCGGAATTATACCCTCTTTGCCCTTTCCTGTCTGGCTTACGTTGCTCCGCATAGCGTCCTCGGGGCTCATCCATGTTGGAGCAGGAGTCGGAACCTCCCTCCTTTTTAAGACTGAACACTAGGCCGTTGTGTGCAGAGACGACGTTTTGTGTGTCTGTTCTTCTGTCGGTGGACACTGGATTGTTTCCACCCTTTGGCTACTGTGAGTAACGCTGCTGTGAACACTAGTGTGCAGAGATCTCTTTGAGACCTGCTTCCAGTTTGGGGGTCATGTACCCATGCGTGGCCTTGCTGGGTCCCGTGGCAGCTCTATCCCTAATTTTTTAAGCCCCCACTACACTGTTTTCCATGTAGTCTGTGCCATTTTGCACCCCCCCAGCCGTGCACGAAGGTTCCAGATTTCCCCACACTCTCCTGACACTTGTTCTTCCTTCTCGTTTTTTTTTTTTAATGTTTTTTAAAATTTATTTCTAGGAGAGAGAGAGAGAGACAGCGTGAGCAGGGGAGGGTCAGAGAGAGAGGGAGTCACAGACTGAAACAGGCTCCAGGCTCTGAGCTGGCAGTCAGCACAGAGCCCGACGCGGGGCTTGAACCCACGAACCACGAGATCATGACCTAAGCGAAAGTCAGACGCTTAACCGACTAAGCCACCCAGGCGCCCCTCCTTCTCGTTTTTTGATAGAAGCCATGGGCGTGAAGTGATGTTTTATGTGTTTTTATAATTTAGATGGCATCTTGTTGTGTATATGCAACTCATCTCATGTAATTGATATTGTGTTCTTTTACTGTTTAGCCACTGTTAACTCTGTAGTTAATTTCCCTTTGTTTTCTCTGTTCAACAGTCACACTTGCACATAGTTTTTTTATTATTTATTTATTTTTTTTTTTTCCTGAGAGAGAGAGACAGCATGAGCAGGGGAGGGTCAGAGAGAGAGGGAGACACAGAATCCGATGACAGGCTCCAGGCTCTGAGCTGTCAGCACGGAGCCCGACGCAGGGCTCGAACCCACGAACCATGAGATCATGACCTGAGCTGAAGTGGGTCGCTTAACCGACTGAGCCACCCAGGCGTTCCCACATAGTTTTGAAAAAACTGCACGCTCTGTTCTTCTACCATAAATTTCCAGTCCACTTTGAAGTCTTCTGGTTTTTTCTTCTATTACTTCTGTCCATATTTCTCTTTTTCAGACTTTTGGTTTTCTCTTTTTTTAAAATGTTTATTTATTTATTTTGAGAGAGAGAAAGAGTGAGAGCATGAGCAGAGGAGGGGCCTAGGGAGGGAGAGTGAGAGTCCCAAGCAGGCTCTGTACTGTCAGCGCAGAGCCGGACTCCAGGCTCAAACTCATGAACTGTGAAATCATGACCTGGTGAAATCAAGAGTCAGACACTCAACTGACTGAGCCATCCAGGCGCCCCTCTGTCCGTGCTTGTAACTTTTTTTTTTTTTTTTAAGTAGGCTCCATGCCCAGCATGGAGCTTGAATCCATGACCCTGAGATTGAGTTGTGTGCTCTACTGACTGAGTCAGCCAGGTGCCCCTCTGTCCATATTTATAAATGTAAATGCTGCAATTTCATGATTTTTTCAGTTTGAGACCCCAGCTATTGACCCCTAATAAGAGAAAAAGGATCTGAGCTCTCTTAGCGTTCTCTGACAGCTGCTCTTGACCTTTTGTTTTCTTAAGCGCATTTACATATACCCAGGAAAAATGCTTTCAGAACTCTGATCCTTTGCATTTTGAGAACGATTGGGATGCAGCAGGATGAATTTTCTTATTTTGAAAGGGAAAACCACCTCCAGAGCTGGTTTGTGGATGTGCGTGGGTACACTGGGTTATGAGGGAGATGAACAGAGTGGGTCAGAGGACGCTGCTGTTCAGAACTGCGCGTGCGACAAGCCCCAAGGAGCATGTGTGCCAGCCCCACTCATTCCTCACCTCAGGCCCTGGGATGGGGCTCTTGTTCCCACTTCATAGAGGAGGACAGCGAGGCCCAGGGAGGCCTGGCCACACGGTCTGCAAGCAGCAGCATTGCATGGGAGGCGCTCGGCCCCGAGGCCCATGTTCTGGTGACAGGCACAAGGCGCTCTTCCTGCCTCTCGTGGTTGACCCTCTAAGCCACCTAAGATGGTGGGCGGCAGCGTCCCCTGCTCGCTGTACTGACGGTGAGGGCCGGGGACTAGCCCTGCTGAGGGCCTGCGCGTGCCGGGCCCCGAGCCAGCCCTGTCAGGCTCCGTGCTTACCTGCCTTCCCCCGGGGCGCCTGAGAGAGCTGGTGAAGGGCTCTCATGTGTGGAGTGGCCCCTGGCCCTTGGAACGTGTAGTTCTACACTTGAGGGCTCAAGAACATATCTCAGAAGTCATTGAATGTACACGGGGCTTTCTGCCATCGGCTCCGTCGCCAGGGAGAGCCAGGCTGGGAATGAGGGACGGTGCCTCTTCCCCCGAAAACAGGCAGCTGGCAGATCCTGGCTCTCTGCCCGGTGGTAAGCACAGGTGTGGCCGGTTCTGTTTTGGCTCTGACTCTCCAAGCTGCGCCCGGGAAGATAGCCTGACTCGGTGCAGTGTCCACTGCAGGGCCCACGCGCCCTGTCTTGGAGGACAGCCGTGAGAGGCATAGGTGACACCGGGCCACACGTGTGAGTGAAGTGGGGACCCATGGTGGCGAGCAGCTGTGAAGCAGGTGGGGAGGGGCTGGGTTGGGGGCAGGTGGGACTTGCTGTCTTCTCATGGGCCCCTTAACCCTGGGAGAGGTTTTGGGAAAAGCTTCCCCCACCTCACCAGCCCCAAGCCTTTACATTTCTGCAGGGAGACATTTAACAGCCAAATCCTGTTTTGATGGTAACATAACAGGAATCCAGTTCTACCCCATAGAGGGGCCGGGCTGAGCCCCGGAGGTCAGGCCTCTGTTCTTGACGTCTGGCGCTGTGTTTGCCTTGTAGGTGTGGGACGCTGTGGACTCGGGCCGCTGCCTGCAGACCTACCGCCTGCACAGCGAGGCGGTGCGGGCCGCCCGCTGGTCTCCCTGCGGCCAGCGCATCCTCAGCGGCGGCTTCGACTTCGCCCTGCACCTAACGGACCTTGAAACAGGTGTGTCTCACTGCACTGAGGCCCCTTCTCAGAGCTGGCAGCTGGGTGGGCTTTGTCGTCCGGAAGCTGCTCTGGGCCGTCAGGGGCCACAGCTGCACACGGCTTCAGGGCTCACGTCGATGAGTGTGTTTCCAGGGCATTTGCCCGGAACAATGGCTCTCCGCAGAGGGTTCAAGGTGGGCCCCCTCCAGGCTGCTGGGAGGGCAGAGCCCCAAGGTTGTCTCAGCCCAAGCTGTGGGGCTGGATAAAGAGGTAGCTTTTTAATCAACTTCTGACATGTAATTTGTACCAAAATAGATTTAGCTTTATCACAATGTCCTTTGGTTGGAATCAGTTTAGAATTCCTGTCAATTCATTATCGTTGAAAGGCTGCAAGGAATGATTCCAGCTCATAAGGAAAGTCTGCAAACGAGTTCTGCTTTAATGCCTACACTGAAAAGGCATTTGGGTAAGATGGATTTGTGCTGGGTAAATCCTAAGGGGGCCCTTGACAAGCAGGGCGAGAAGGAGAGAGCAGTCAGCGGGAGGAACTTGACATTCGCGGTGTTCCCGTGCAACAGGCGCTCTCGGCACCTAACGCGGCCGCAGCCCCCGTGTGGGGTCCTGTCCACGGTCCTCGGGCGAGGACAGAGCCACGGGGTGCCGAGCGGGCTAGACGCCTCTGCCCCTGACTCAGGCTGGCGGGTCTCCACGCCCACGTTGCCTTTTCTTCCCTGCGCTCCTTCTGGTCACTTCCGCTGGGCTCTCCTGCCAGGGCCAGGAGGGGAGGCTGGGGTTCCCGCCCACCGTGGGGTGTCCCCTGAATCTTCACTTAGGCCTCCCATACCCAGCAGGGGAGGCCCTGGGGTCCATGCCTGTCTCGGGGCCTGGCAAGCCGGAGACCACAGCTCTGGGCCTGACCACTCAGCCCCTCCCCAGCAGCCGGCAAGGGACACAGCGAAGGAACGTGGTGGATGGTGGGGGGTAATGGTGGGGTCTGTGTCCCACCCCGAGCGTCTTCATGTCTGGACTGCTGGGGGCCGGCCTCGAGGCCCACTGCCTGAGGAGGGGGTGAGGACAGGACGGGTGGCCGTGTCAGGGGCCGGGGATATGTACACAGCACGTCAAACCCCACCACGCACTGCCCACAATCTCCCCCTCCATTTTACAGGTGAGAAGGGTGAGGCTCAGAGCAGTGAGTGGCTAGCTCAGGACCTCCCAGTGGTGTGCGGCAAGTGGAGATTTAGAGCCATGGCTGCAGTCGTAAATCTTAGATCCTTTCCATGCTGCTGAGCATCTGTGGGGTTTTTCTTCTCAACAGAGTTTCCCTAACCAGCTGTGACCTTACAGTGAGCCCCAAAGGCCGAGGAGGAGGCCGCAGCTCAGGGAGCTTGGCGCCACTTGGTGATGACTGCGGTGGGTGATGTCCTGACCACCCACCGTGTGCTAGGCCTTCTCCGACAGCCTTGCATCCGGGTCTCACCCTTGAAGGCTGGCACCTCCGGAAACTTCTTTGTGCACGGATCTTCCAGGCTCAGTCTGTAACCCATGTGCCCCGTAGCCCTGCTCAGCACTGGGGACAGAGAGGTGAACAAGACCCAGCACCCACCGCAGAGGCTCTTGTCTGCTGGGGGGACGGGGGTGTGGGGAGAATCCCAGCTTGTGGTGATGGAGCGCGATGCAGGAAGTGCAAGAACATGTAGCCTGGAAGCCCGGAGTGGAACCTAGCGGGAGGCAGGACCCGGGGGACAGGGTGTCCAGGTGGAGGGGGTGGGGGGGAGCGCGTTCCCAGCAGACAGATAAGGAAGACAGGGTTGTTAGAGGACCATGAACCGTGTGGAGTGTGTGGCAATGTGGGGTGCAGGCAGCTGTGGGGAGTCTGGGGGGCTCAGGAACCAGAACTCAAGCTTCACGCGGTTCCTGGCCTGTGAGGTCTTTTCCGGGCCCTGCTCCCCACTCCAGGGTCACTGAGTGCACGTGGGTGCCTGCACTGCCCGCCCCCGGAGCGAAGGAGTGATGCTTTTCACATCCGGGCGGTGCTGCTGGGCTAATCAAATATGAGTTCATTTGATAACATTAGTGGCTGCCTAGTGGCCCTTTGTCACGATGTAGCTGCTCCATCAACAGATGTTAAACAGACACTGCTGTGGCGTGTGTGGGTGTGTGTGAGCGTGGGGGGAGGCGTCTGAAATTTTCGGGTGTTTAAAGAGAGTCTTCCTGACAAGTTAGGGACAGCCACAGCAGGTGGCAGTAGGGGCCGTTGCTGAGCTGGGAGCAGCAGAGGATCATGGCTTGGTTTGTACTCTGGGCAGGTCTCCCTGGTGTCTTCAGCTGGCTGGGGACGGCTGGGGGAGGGGCATGCCTTGCCCGGGCTGTGGCAGAATCTCACTGGAGAAGGGCTTGCGTGGCCCCAGGCCCAGCATGTGATGTGCTGGGTGGTGCAGGGAAGGCACAGCCCCGTCCTCAGGGCTTCGCCTAAGACAGACGACTTTTCCACTCTACCCCTCCCCTGGGAATGGCACTCGTCACCTGTTGAGAGCCCGGATCCCTTCACTCAGCAGGTATTTCCTGAGCACCTACTACTATGTGTAGGACCCTGTGCTGGGGCTGTAGTGGCGAGCATGCTAGACATCCTTTGTCTCTTGTGGGGAGGCCGCAGGGTGTGGACCTCACCCCTGGGGCAGCCCTCCAGCCCCGAGTTGGGACTTCTCCATGGTCTCTGTCTGTCTCTCTGCCTAGTGTGGGAGCTCCTGAGAGTGGGGCCTGCCCTGGGAGTCTTGGTGTCTCCCTCATCTGGCCAGGGCTGGCCGGGAGCAGCAGCTCCGCGTGCGGGAGCGGAGGCCGGCCCTCGCCGCGCAGTGAGACCCATCGGTGGCTCTCCCACATCTCCCACCTCAGCTCTGCGTCCTCACCGTCGGCCCAAGTTGGCCCAGATGCTCTCTTTAGAAGAGGCCGGTGGGCTGGGGCAGCCTCTGTGGCTCACGGTCTGAGGTGACTTACCTCGTCCTTTCTCGTCACTGAGTCTGATTTCCCTTTTTACTTGATCTGCCTCTTTCCGCCCTTGGTGATTTGGCTTTTTCATTTCAATCTAATTAGAACTCCCTGCCAGGAGAAGGCAGTGCAGCGCGTTCTCGCCGCAGTGCTTTGGGAATTAGTCACCCGGTGCCCATTGTCATTAATGGGAATTTGGCGCCGAGGCCATTTATCCTGGTGTCCTCAATCAATACAGTTAAAAATCTGTGGGTTCTAAAATGTCAATACCCGGCCTGAAATATGGAGAGCCAGCGACATTTTATCTCGTTAATTTATAGTTCTGACAGGCTGTTGGCTTATAGGACAACCATGAATCAACACCTAAATAAAATCCGCTCACAGATTCATTATTTTTGGTGCTCTCGCTTCAGTCTGTAATCTTCCTAACCAAACGTCTCTGGTGCATTAGTCTGAGCGGCCCCAGGGAACCCTGGCTGGCTCCACCAGGGTCCAGATGTCACCTGCCTCGTGAGTCAGCTGTCCTGCACACCAGGTCAGCCAGTCTCCTCGAAGTCCCCCGAAGAGCTTGTTCAGTTCTGCAGGCACTGGTCTCTGAAGGTTCCAGCTGCTCCCCTCGGCCCCCCCGCCCCTCCCGCAGGTGCCCCCAGCCTGGCTATTGAGGCCTCAGAGGTTTGCAGGGCCCCCGGAGCCCCCAGGGCCCTGGCTTAGGAGGGGCACCCTATCTTCCTTCCGTTGCCCTGGTCAGCTCTCCTGATGTGCATCCAGCATGTTCTGGGCATCTGTGCAATGACACCTGGTCCCAGCTACCCAGTGCTGGAGCTTGGATGGGGTGTGAGTCTTCCACTCACCCCAGCTGGGCGTTCTGGAAAGTTCCTTCACCTCTGCTTCCGCATCCAGGAGAGGGGATAACAGGACCTGGGTGCTGGTGGCATTGTTGAGGGGATGATGTTTGTAGGCACTTTGCAGAATGCCTGGCTCACGTAGGCCCTCAGCGAAAGATGTCCCTTCCCTTCCTCTGTCACTGCCCACTGAGGTCCTTCGGATGGTGGGAAGTCACGACCTTGTTCCTGCTGAGCACCCAGAGAGCCCCAGTTGCTAGGCCGTTTCCTTGTACGGAGCAGCTTTGGTGGCTCAGCTTCAGAAGCCCGTGGTCTAATAATCCCCCAGCCGGCTTACTCGTGTGGCCCTTGGTCCCCCGTGTGGGCCTGGGGGCAGGTTGGGAAGGCCTTCCAGGGTCCTCCCAGCCTCTCCTCCATGTTTTGCTTCTCTATGACAAAATTCTACCGGTGGCGGGCCAGCAGCTTCCTCCTGGTGATGGGACGGCAGCTACCCTTTATTTGGAGGGGGGGCAGACCCCCCGCAGCCCAGCCTGACCCTCTCTCCATAGCCCCAGGCACCCAGTGCTGGGGGAGGCCTATGGCCCAGTAACCCACCGCCTGCAGCCGTGCTGTTGCCAGCCCCTGTTCAGCCCCTCCTGCCCCTGTGTCTGTCGGTGGGGGGTTATGGTGCACAGAAATGACAGCCAACTGAGACTGGACCCATAAATGACCATTTCTCTTGTTTTCCAATAAGTGTGTTCCAGTGCCTCCCCGGGTTTTGCATCGTGATTGGGGCCCCCGTCATAGAACACTCCAGGAAGCGGGAACGCCACACAGGCTGAGTGCGCACCGTGGGCCGGGCCCCGGGTGGTGGAGCCCTGGCTCCTGGCCCACTGCTTGGCCTGCATCGAGCTGAAATGAATAAAAAGATGTCAGTCCCTTTGCTTATTACATATTTAGTACCTACACTATCCTGTGAGGACTGTGTTTTTATCCCTATTTCACTGACCCAGACACTGAGGCCTGGACTGCTCAGGGACTTGCTCCAGGCTTCTTGGCCAGCAGTGAGTGACCAAGCTGGCTTCCACCTGTGGCCTGTATGACTGGCAGAGACTGCCTTTTGAGGCCTGGGAGTGGCATGCCCTCACCGCATCTGTTTTCCCTGCCGAGGACAAACAGTTCGCTGAAGCCCACCCCTGGGGGCCAGCTCAGCTCTCACCTGGGCCTGGCTCGCCACCTGTGGAAGGAAGGTTGGGGCCTCTGGAAGGAAGGCACGCCCGGATGGATCTTGACCGAATCTTCTGATTAAGTGACTGGCCGAAGGATGCTTCTCTGGCCGTTGACAGCCGCTGCTCCAGTGGGAGGAATGTTAGCCCCGACGACTGTAGTGTACTCGGCGTAGGGAGCATGAGAAGCGTCCAAATTAGAACCCTGACGAAGGCCAGGAGCTCATGGGGCTTTAGAGAAGGGGCCACAGATGGGGCTCCTTTTGGGCTGAGTGGTACCACTACTCCAGGCCCTGGAGGAGGTGCCTTCACGGGGCCTGGGCTTCTCCATTCTTTGGCTTTTGAGTGGCATGACCGGGTGTCCCCCCGCACAGCTCTGAGGGACGGAGTGAGGCACCCATTAGGCGCCTGTGGATGCAGGAAGGCAGCGGCCGCGCCACATCACGGGCCGCCAGCCAGTGGGCACGCTGGCACTGCTCCTGACGGTACAGGCGTGTCGTGTGTGTTCAGTCCCGTGATCCTAGGGCTTTGCTCCTGGGTCCAGACACGGAGTCTCTGGGGGGCTCCGTAGCCCAGTGACGTCTGAGCTGACGATGGTCCTGGCCCTGCCCCTCCAGTGCCTCCTGGCCTAGGGAGCAGCTGCCCACCTCCATCCCTCCCTCTGATGTGGGCGGGACCCCCACCCATCCCTCTTTCTCCTAAGTTCGCTCCTTCCCCGATGCCCTGTTCCTAGCCCTCTTGTGTCTATACCTCTTCGGCCCTGGGCCCCGTTCCCACACACGTCTTTCCTCCTTCATCCTAAAGAGTTTTTCTCTCCAGTCTCAACTTTGTTTTCTCCCCCTCTTTCCGTACAGCTTTGGGGTAGGACCCTAGTTGTGGATATGAAATCCAATTTTTACTACGCGTCGGGGAAACCGTATCTCACACTGTGGAAAGGGCCTGCGGGTCCCGTCACATTCTCCCAGTGACACCCTCTGGCTAAATGAAAGGTGGTTGGTTAATCGTCGGCACATTTCATGGACTGCCACTGCTGCAACGGGTGGCACTTCGTCTCTGTGCGCTCAGTGGCAGCCGCCCGCGGGCAATGTCCCCTCGCAGGGCAGCCCACCTCTGTTGACTGGCCAGGAGCCTGAACACAGGTACGGACAGCCCGCCTGCCGGGCCCTAGAGAGCCAACTTGAGGCAAACCTTTGCAACATGTGTTGTTTGCAAGTTGAGAACTTTTTTTTTAATTTTAAAAAATTCAGTCTTGTCCAGATAATTCAGAGCAACAGCCAGACTAGATATAAAGAGAAACACTGACTGCCGTTTCTTCTGTTGCTGTTGCTGCTGCTGTTGCTGCCGCAGCCGCTGCCTGGTGGGCCCGCCGTCACTTTGGGGCCTGCCATCTTCTGTCAGTCTGTCTTTCTGATTCTCGCGACAGCTTCTTCACCTAAGCTTTATTATCCTGGTTTTGTGGATCTGAGAGGACTGCCAGCTGGGCCAGGGGCACCCGCTCCACCACAGGCGACCTGCGGACGCACCTGGACCCTTCCCGGGCCTCTGCCAGGTGTGCCAAGATGGCCCTTGTTTCCGATTCATAGAGTTTAATTTGAAAGTTAGTAAGCTCCTTTCCTCGTTAACTTTGAGTCAGGATGGTTAGATTTACAGCTGGCTGGGTACGTCCCAGAGGACGAGTGTAACGATATTGATTTTAGCGAAATGAGTCATATGCCGCCTGCCTGGTAGCCCAAACTCAATCACCATGAGCCGACAGCACCAGCGTTACCTTGTCGGCGGCTCCCTACATGTTCGCGAGTCCGTGGATAGGAGCAAAGCGCGAAGGAGAAGGAAAGGTCATGGACAGCTTGCAGGCAGGCAAGGCGGGGTGCAGAGAGCGGGGCCCTGGGGTTGGGCAGGCCCAGCCTCGCTCCCAGCATGGCTGACTTGTGTGGCCCTGGACCAGTCCTCATCTCTCAGAGCTTTCAGTTCTCCTGGTATGAAGTGGACTAATTATACCTGCCTCAGAGGGTGCACGCAGGCCTGGAGGGGACGGGTGCCTACTCCCTGCAGAGGAGGGCATGCCCTTCTTTCTCTTTGCTGGGGTCCCCTACTTGGGTTTCATCTGACCTGGATTAAATGTCTGTTATGGGCCAGGAATTGGGCTGGGGGCCGGACATCTGACTGGAAGAAGAGGACCCTTTGGGGACCCAGAGCCCTGCATGGCAATAGGGTCCCCCAAGGCAGGCGTTAGGAATGACAGGTGGTGTTGCCCCAGCCACGTGGGTGGTCACCTGGCTCTCCACCTGCGGAAGGAAGCAGGGCACCTTTGAGGAGTTCCCTGGCCAGCGTTACCAGCTGCCTTACCTTCTCGATATTGGCGATGGAAGCATGGGTAGTAATCATAGTGTCAAGGGAACAAATTGAGTTTCTGCGTTCTGTTTTAAACGTATTTTTGCCCTAATGACGATTTATAGTTTATTTGTATCGTTATTGACTCAAGGAGGAAAAGAAGTGATTTTTCCTAACTCCAAGAGGATCTGAGCAGTTCTTATACTGGTTGAGTTCATTATAACAAGATCAATAAAGACAGTGTTAGTGGATTAAATATTTTAAAACTCAATTTCCCATAAGCAGCATACAGTGAATACATAGAACTTTCTATAACAAACACATAAACAAGCCAGATAGTCCCAAGGTTAGAGGTTACATAACAAGGAACCATTGTGTTCAAAGTAGCGTCACGAGGGAGGACGTGGTAAACAAGGCACTCGACGCAGGAAAACGTGGCGGCGGAACAAAAGGACCTTCACCTTCGCCGCGGCTGGTGTCACGTTCTCGATAGTCTCTGATAAATATCCCCCGCCTGTGTCCATGTCTCCCCAGCACGCCGGAGTGGCTCCCCCGGGTGCTGTACGCTCATAGGCAGACTCCGAGGCATCCCTGCTCAAGGTGCCTGCTCTTAAAATCCGTAGCCCTTGGTTTTTGCTTTTAATTTAACCAAGGATGAATTCAGGAATTTGGGGTTTAGTTATTTCCAACAGGCAGAGCTCCCTGTTGCTATTTGCTGTGTCTGCCATGCCCTCCAGAGGGCTCTATGCGCCATGCACGCACGTAGGACGCACACGGATGGCATTACATATGCACGACGCGTGTGGATGCATTCCGTGCGCGTGTATGACGCGGGCGGTCGCCGGACAGCCTGGCATCTACGACGGTGTGCGGGCTCGGGCAGGTCCTTCCTGGGGCGGGTCCGGGTCCCGTGACTCCCAGCCCTGCTGCCCCACCACCTCCTGCCCCGAGCACCGCGCAGGACGGTGACGCATGGGGTCCCGACTTCTGAGCCCCAGCCTTGTGCTAGACCTTCCCTGGTGGAATCTCCCCCTCCGTGTTGCCCGTGAGCTGTTGGGAAGCCTATTAAAAATTTTAAAATCTTTTCGTTTCGGACCCTTTTAGCAGATACAGCAAAGGCCTGGCTCTTACAAAAAGTAGGAAAAAGGATAGAAAGCTTGGCTTGTGTCGTAACGGGAACATGAAGGGCTTGGGAGACATGGGGGCTCTTCCTTGTCTCTTTAGGAGGTTGAAGGAGAACATCCAGAGATACGTGGGTTTTTTTAGCAGAAAAAGCTCAGCCCTCATCTTTCAGCGCTCAGCTTCTGCTTTTCCTCCCATCCTTTCCTCATTGTTGGCAAGACTGTGTCACTGCACTTTTCGAAAAAACATGGCTAATCCACTGCTGTTTCTGAAATAAGCATATGGTTGTACGCCATGGGCCAAGAAACAGGGAAGACTCTTCTCCAGGCAGATAGTTTATTTTTCCTCCTGGGCCTGAGGACCAGCTAGTGGCTCTGAACGAGCATGAGGCCCACAGTAGGCACCGTCACCTCTGCCAGGAGAAGAGGCACTGCTCAGCGCCAGGGCCTGCTCAGCAGCGTGGGGGCCACGGTGGCAACCGCGTGCTCCTTTTCCATCGAGGGGACGTGATGGTGGTCCCTGTCTTCCTCCTCCACATGGGTCCCCTGGCTACCCGGCTGGGCCCGGTGCCCTGAGGCCTGAGCTGCAGTCGGATGCCTGCCCCAGCATCTCCATAAGTGCTCTTCTGAGTCCTCCTAGGAGGAGGGCACCTCTCACCAGGCATCGCACAGGTGGTTTCTGACCAACTATAGCTTGATGGGTTTCAGGGAAGAAGAGGAAGCGGGTTTCCAGTTAGGTTGATTCCCTGGGACGTGAGTTTTTGCTTGAGAGAGTTGCTTGTCTCTTGACCTAATGAGACGCAAAGGAGCCAGACTACTGTAAGTCTGCTCGTCTCTCTGATGCCTTCTTAGAAGGATTCTTTATTAAAAAACATGCACACACACACAACATTATAACAATGATATTAGTGTAACCTAAAAAATTATCTTACCACCCCTAGAAGTTGGTGAATCTCTTCCCAGCCTCTTTCTGTATCAATCCCTACATAATACTTCTGTAATTCAAGAATAGGCATCAGGCATTCTGTCTCACCAAAGAGCACGGTTGGTGATTCCAGTTTGGGAAGGCTTTTCAACATTCCAGCAGGCGGAGACCCGCGTTTGCCTTAAATGCTTCCCTTGGGTTGGACAGCTAGGCTATTGTTTATAGTCCCTTCACCATTATGGATGATAGGACCTGAAGTGGCCCTTCTTAACATCGTAGTGACACAGGATGGCCCCAAAGACTTCATGCGCTGCCCATTTGAGTGGTACAGTTAAGGGGCCTGTTGAGCTTAAAGCGGTATAGAGGCTTTGTTTACAAAACCTCAAGTGTCTCCAGAGGTTTCTCTGATGACAAGTAACTGCAAACTGGGCCCCTGGAAGGTCCTAGAGAAAAATCAACACAGTCCTCCATCAAGGGAAAGGTGACACTTTAATAAAGAGCTTTCCCAAAAGTTTGTACTATGGAAAGAACATTTTGAAAACAGATGTTTGGTTTCCATCATTCTGTAATTTGTCACCAAAAACTATGTGAATGTGTCACCTATTAACACTACTGTTTGCACCCTTAACTTGAGAGTTTTTCTAATCTGCTTTAAAATCCTTGAAATGACAATGTCAGTGGATTTTGAACTGGGCTTAAAACTATGAGAATGTGGTAATGCCCTGTGATTAGTTGCAGGAACATTCTTCTAACTTGAGGGGAGCTGGGGCCTCGCTAGTAAAATGCTCACAAAATCCTTTGTATCCACGGTGGACGGAGGCGGATGGCGTCCCCCTCGTCGCCAGCCATGAGCATCTTCCCCCTGGGTCTGTGCATCTCTGGGAAGGGTCTTAGCTCTGATGGCCTTAGAGAGTAGACTGAAGCCGTAACTAGGCTCCTTTCAAATCACTGAGCCAGAGAGTTCCCTACATTTGAAAAAAAAATGGAAGCAGAGTCCATTTGGTAGCTCTCACTAAAAATGTTATAACTCATGTGATTTAACGATTTCAAAGAGGTTTGTTGATACTCTTAGAAAATGGCACATTCAAATATATTTTAAAATATTGGTTATCTTGTTCCCATCTCTCCTTTAAAATAGTTTATTTTTAGTGTCTTAATGCACATAAGTTACTGGCATGGAAGTGCGACGTGTAACTCACAAGCACACACACCTCCCTGCGATGCGTGCTTAAGGGCTGTCCCTTGCTCGGTGTGCTGCCAGACAAGCGTGCAGACCACGGATCTAGGCAAATTGGATTTATAAAGGGTCCTGCTGTAACTTGAGAGTAGCAATCGATGACTTTCATTTCCTTACCTGGTGAACTGGTAGAGTCCTGGGCGGTGGGGGGAGCGGGGGGGCGGTCCTGAGCACAAAGCAGGGCAGCCTTCTGGAAGTGCTTTCTGAAATGAATGAGCAAACGTGGTTTCTGGGTTCCTGTGAGAGAAAATGATGCTTGAGATCTTGGCATCACGTTGGTCTCCTTGGCCACCAGCTTCATGTGTTCCTAACTGCCCACGGCCTCAGTCCAGTGGAGGACTTTCTGGGGGCCAGGGCCCGTCAAGGTCATCCCTCTGGGACAGGGGGAACGCTTGCTGACCTCTGTGGCGGAAGCCACCTTCACGTTCTTGGTGGGTGTCGCATAGCAGGTGACATGCCTGTGCGATGGCCCGGCCCCTGGGGACCTGTCCGGCAGTGAGAACGGCTCCCGAGGCTGGTCTGGTTTCTGGATGCATTCTCAGCGGGCTCGCATTGAGTACACGAGGACTACAGCCTCTGCTCTGGGACACACGGTGGCACGACACACAGGAACGAGTGCTGGCTTTGGACCCCACCAGACCTGGGCTCAGGGTCGGAGAGCCATTCCCCGCGTGTCCTGCCTAACCAGTGAGACCTCAGTGGGCCACACCGCCTTTTCTGCTGGCGCCCAGGCCCCGTGGGGTCCTGCTCTCACTGGTGGCCCAGAGTGTCGTGCTACCCCTCCCCACCACACCCTGAGCAAACCCTTCATGGTCATGGATGTAAGGTCATGGGTGTAAGATGGTGGATCCCACAGAGATCACTTTGGAGCATCTTGCTTTTTCTTTTTTAGACTCCTGGGTAAATAATCTCTGTATTAGCTGTGCAGCTTTGACAGTGTTACTTAATCTCCCCGAGTCTTGGCTTTTCTTCAGTTGTAGAGCAGGTTTCGAGCAGTTGTGTGGCTGAAGTGAGTTGATACACGGTGTTTACGGAACACAGGCAAGCTGGTGTTCGCGGGTCCAGCCCTGGGGGGTGGTTCCGCCAGTCAGGGGCAGGGCTGGCCAGATAGTGAGGCTGACGTTGCTGCTGCCTCTGCTGTGCTTCCAGAAGGTCTCGTGGCCCCGTTGGGCCCAGAGCTCTAGGCCAGATGGCGTCTTAGTTTTGAGATATTTATCTTGTGGTCCGAGTATTTTCTTAACGCTCTCTTCTGTTTGTGTTGTAGGAACCCAGCTCTTCAGCGCTCAGAGTGACTTCAGAATTACTACCTTGAAATTTCACCCGAAAGACCACAGCCTTTTTGTGTGTGGAGGCTTCAACCCTGAAGTCAAAGCTTGGGATATAAGGACTGGCAAGGTGATGCCCGTCTTCCTCCCGTGGCCTCTCCGCAGGGGGGGCTTGCCTCGGGCGGTGTGAATGGCTGGTGGGGAGGGAGGGGCAGCATTTAGGTGCAGGACCCTGGAGATGGGTGATTTCCAGCTGATGTTTCATCCGGGCTTAGCGTAACGTGTATGTGTTCCGAAAGACCATTCTATATTGAAACATCAGGGGTGCGACTCTGAAAACATTTATTGAGTACCTACTGTGTGCAGATGTTTCCAGATGATATAAAATGAATAAGCCTTTGGGTTCCTCAAAGGAATAATATGTGGATGCCAATAGCTGGCATGGAGCAGTACTGTATGTGTGCGTGTGGGCACGCGTGTGTGTGCGCACATGTGTGTGTGAGGGAGAGAGAGAGAGATTGGGCAGGGAGCAAGGGAGGAACAGGCAGCCATTCAGAGGAGTGAGGGCTTTCTGCCTGATGTGAGGCAGGCTTCTTAGAGATTACGTCCCTTGTTAGGGTCGGAACCGTCAGAATCGTGCCTGTCTCTGCTCTTCCTGTCACCTCCACACCCAAGCCGTGAGCAGATCCTGTGGTAGCTGTCTTGAGCTGCCACTGACTCTTGCTGGGATAATTGCAGTAGGTTCCTATGTGGAAGCCCTCTTTCCCCACTCCTCATAGTTCTCAACACGGCAGCCAGAGTGTCTGTCACGGTGTAAGTCCGATGTGCCTCTTCCCTTGTCAGAATACTCCAGGCTCTGATCTCATGGTAAAAGCCAGTGTCCCCACAGTGTCCTTCAATGCCTGCATGAGCTTCCCTTCCCACCTTCTCATCATCTCCAGCCTCACTGGCCTCCTTGTCTTTCCTAGAACACAGTAGCACATTCCTGCCTCAGGGCCTTTGCACCTGCTGTTCCTTCCACCTAGAATGCTCTTTTCCCAGTTTTCTCTGTAGAGGGAAAACTCTACAGGGTTTTGTTCAAATGCCATCTCTCCTGTGAGGCCTTCTCTGACCACTGTGATGCCCCCCCCCCCAGCATTCACTGGTCCCCTTTGCCACCTCATTGTTCTCCCTACTATGTGTCATCACCTGGACTACTGTGGATTTTATGTGTTTATCTGTTTGCCTGTCTGCCTTCACTTAAACATAATCTCCTCCAGGGGAGGGAGTTTTTTTCTTTTTAAAATACTTTTTTAATGTTTAAAAAACATTTTTGAGGGGGGTGGGCAAGAGAGAGAGGGAGACACAGAATCTGAAGCAGGCTCCAGGCTCTGGGCTGTCAGCACAGAGCCCGACGCGGGGCTCGTACTCACGGACCACAAGACCATGACCTAAGACAAAATCAGATACCCAACCAACTGAGCCACCCAGGTGCCCCTCCTGGGTAGGGAGTTTTTGTCTGTTTTGTTTGCTGTTGACTTCTAGCTCCTGGAATAATGCCTGGCATGTAGTAGGCACTGAGCAGGCGTTGGATGACCTAGTGAGGGAATGAGGGAGGGAGGCAGTCCTGCGGAATGTGTATGTATAGAAGGTAGGAGTATGAGATGTGTGCAGGGACCAGTGACTGGCTCGACCTGGTGGGGCCCAGGCTGCAGGCAAGGGCACTGGCCCCGGGCAGAGAGGCTTTCAGTGCTGTGAGTCTTGGCTTGGGTTAACAGTGAGAAGCCAGGGCTGGGGGTGGGTTCATGGAAGAGTCGTGAGGAAGAGCCATAGGCTGATTGCCTCTGGGGGTGCTCCATGATTCTAGGCTCTCTTGTTTTCTTTAAAAAAATTTTTTTTAATGTTTTATTTACCTCTGAGAGAGAGAGAGAGAGACAGACAGCGTGAGCAGGGGAGAGTCAGAGAGAGAGGGAGACACAGACTGAAACAGGCTCCAGGCTCTGAGCTGGCTGTCAGCACAGAGCCCAACATGGGGCTCGAACCCACAAACCGTGAGATCATGACCTGAGCCGAAGTTGGATGCTTAACCGACTGAGCCACCCAGGCGCCCCTAGGCTCTCTTGTTTTTGAGGTCTGAGAAGCACTGCCTTGGTCTGAAGGAGCCACACGGCCACTTGAGTCCTACAGGGTAGTTTATAATAAAACCCTTTGAACTTTGAAAACTTTGAAAGAAGATACAGAATGTCAGAGTGCCCTCCTGCGTTTAGGATTCAGGGGAGTCAGTGGTCCCGCTCTGAAGGGCTCTAGGCTACGGCAGTGCTGAAGGGTTCTCCCTAAAGGCTCCCCTCCAGGACTGCCTCCTGCCCCACCTTGGATTCCCCAGATTTGAAGGTCAAGTTGCCCGCTGTAGGAAGACACTGTCCAAACAGGCTGTTTGAAGGGACTGCTGGCATTTTGAGAACCTAAGAACAGGGACAGTTTCTTTAAAGAAAATGTGAAGTTTTATCCATAAGTGTCTTGCTTAAAGTGATTCAAAAGTGGGAAAATTAAAGTACAGAGAGATGTGCTCTTTTTTTAAAAAAAAAAAAATCAAACATTTTTCTTTAACAAAGAAACTTCTTCTTACAAAAATATTTGGAAAAGAGAGAAAAATTACCCATAAAGACATGGACACAGTGGGATTAAAAAAAAAAAAAAAAAAAACACCCAACCACAAGAACACTTGTATCTAGGCTGCATGTGTTGGAAACTCTTAGTCATGCTGTTTGAAGTGAGGCCTTTGATTACCCAGCCCTGCTGACGGCCACGTCCCTTAAAGGTGTGCTTACTGTTTTTAGCCTCAAAGACCGAACACGTAAGAGATTACTCACCAAGGACGCCATCTGATTTAAGAGTTTGTTAAAAATATTGGATTTTCTCCTAGGGCAGACACCATCTGACAGGCTCTGGAAATGCTGGGGGAGAAGCAATTAGAAGCAGATGTTGCTGTGACTGGTATTGGCATGTTTGCGAGTGTCTCCCAAGCTAATCATGTGGGGAAAGGGATCTGCACAGCGTTTGTTTCTACTTCCCCTTTACTAGCAAGCAACCTGACTGCCGCTCCTCCCCCTCTGGGTGACAGGGCTAGTTGTATTTTGCATCAGTCAGGCTCAGGGACAGCTCTCCTGCTTCACTTACGTTTCCTCTGACAGGCGGTGCATGAGTGTCTCAAGGGGGAGAAGCCGGAGGACCAGAGAGGAAAGGCACAGGCCCCCTGCCCTTCTGGCTCCCTCCCCGGGGTGGCTTCCACCTGGGTGGCTCCCTTTCCATCCTGGGGAGCTGCCGCCATATGTGGCGCTGTCCCTGGTGCTGAACTCTCCAGCTCGCTCCTGTGTAGATGAACATCTGGGGCTGAGCAGCTTGGCTTTTCTTTTCTTTTTTCTTTTTAAATTACCTTCAGGGACAGTGGTGTAAACTGCAGGTGCAAACAGGAGGGACACTGAGCTTAGCTTACAATCAGGACCAGCTCCCCACCCTTTTTTAAAATANCAGTCAGCACAGAGCCCGACGCGGGGCTCGAACCCACGAACCGCGAGATCATGACCTAAGCGAAAGTCGGACGCTTAACCGACTAAACCACCCAGGTGCCCCCAGCTTCCCCTTTTAAATACAACAGGAGGGACTGTTTTGTTGTAAAAGTAATATGTAATCGTATGAAAAACTTGGACAGTAGAGGGACAGAAAAGAGAAGGGGTGGTCTAGCCAGCGAAGGAAACATTAGTAACATTTTAGTATTTTTCTCCCATTCTTTTTCTGTGTGTGTGTGTGTGTGTGTGTGTGTGTGTGTGTGTGTGTGTAAAATGTTGGTCTTATTTTTATACACAATTTTATATTTTGTTTTCTTACATAGCACTGTCAGGGTTTTCCTTGTTATCACAGACTTCTGCAGAATTTTCAGTACATCCCTTTGATGCAGAGTGCTCACCTGACTTGCTTCTTGCTGAAACTTCTGCCTGGTGCTCAGAGCAGAGTCTGACATAAACAGGCACTCAATAAATATGGATCAAATGGGTCATTTTCAAGTGGTTTAACTTATTAAGCCATTTCCCTAGGTTGGATAGTTAGGTTAGTTCCTTTTTTTTTTTTTTTTTTTTTAATTTAAAATTAATAGAGGTGAAGGTGGAGATCAGGGTCAGCAAACTACAGCCCAGGGTTACATCCTGCTTGCCTTCTGTTTTTGTAGTTTTCCTGGAGCACAGCCACACACTCATTTCTTTGTCACCTGCAGCTGCTCTCAAACTACAGTGGCAGAATTGAGTAGTTGTAACAGAGATCACATGGGCTGTGAAACCAAAAATATTTACGACCTGGCTAACACCTGCTGTGGATAGGTCTGGCTGTAACATCTGTCACCCTATTGATTGTAGAGATCCATCCTGATCTGGCTGACAAGGGTGCTGCT
>NW_027532747.1:2370656-2375715 GCF_008692635.1 Crocuta crocuta | reverse complement strand
TTATGGGCATCCTTGCAGAAACCTTGTGCTCAGAGGATTTCTTTTCCAGAGAGCTGTTCTTCTGTCAAAGTGTGTGAGTAGTTTCTTGCTGTTGTGATCATCTCCTAACAGACCGTCTGGGTCTACTTTATTATGCATTCCACTATAAGACATCCATTTGTGCATTTGGTGTTTTCCATATTTCCATATTTCCTTAAGCTTGGGTCCCAGAACTCAAATCACTGGATCAAAGCGAATCAGCATTTAAAAGGCAAGGGGTAGGTTCCCGAGGACAGAGCTGAGGCATATGCTGTGCAGGGCTAGTGAGCCCTCCACTGGAGCGTGACCACAGGGCCAGACAACTGCTTGCCATGGTCTGAGAGAACAGAGTCTGAAGAGTGGTTGGAACGGATAACTTTTAAGCTACTTTCCAGTGATACAATTTTATGACCCTTAGGCTGAGCCAAGTGATGAATGTTGGGATTCTGGATTTCTCAGGGCCAGCCCAATTCATTAGAGCAAATGGGCCGTTTGGCTTCCTGCTCTTCTTTTCTTGGCCCATCTCTCTCTGCCTTGGGTTTGATGGTTGGAGCACATCTCATCCCCACAAAGTGCCTTGGCTTCATCTCCAGCAGGTCCAGCGGGATGTATTCCATGAGGGTCGGCCGGGCTCATATACTCCAGCTGGCGTAAAGCCAGCAGCAAGATTCTCTGACTTCTTTCTCCTGGCAGTGTGCTTGAACTTGGGTGTGGCCTGGAGTCCAGGATGCCTGTGGGCTAGCCTTCGTATCATTCTAGGTCCCTCTCTCCTGGAGCCCCTCCCTGCTTCTAGTGCTACTGGCCTGAGCTACAGGAGACCTGGGCTCTCAGCCTCCCTGTTCCCCCTGCTCATCTGGGCGATTGTAGGCAAACCCCTTAGACTGCAGCCTCTCTCAGTCATGGTTTCCCTTTTGGTCAAGGGGCAAGGCACGGCCATCCATAAATCAGGGCTTTGCCCACTGCCCGTGTGCCAGAGAGCACGTGGGACTCTTGTTAGGATGCAGATTCTGTGTCAGCAGGTCCGCGGTGGGGATGAGGTCTTAGTCTGTGTTGGCTGCTAGAACAAAATACTATAGACTGAGGGGCTTCAAAAACAGACATTTAATTTGCACTGTTTTGAAGGCTGGGGGCCCAAGACCAGGGTGCCAGCATGGTTGGGTGCTGATGAGGGCTCTCCTCCTGGCTCGCAGAGGGCTCCTTTCTTGCTGTGTGCTCATATGATGGAGAGAGAGAGAGCTCCGGTCTTTTCTTCCCCTTAGATGGACACCAGTCCCATCATGGGGGCTGCACCCTCATGACCTCAGCTAAACCTCATCACCTTCCAAAGGCCTCATTGCCCAATACCATCATATTGAGGATTAGGGCTCCAGCATATAGAGCTGGGGGGACACATTCAGTCCATTACAGATAAGATCTTGCATTTTTAACGAGCTCCCAGGAGATGCAGAGGCCATGGGTCACACTTCGAGAAGCCAGGGCCCAAAGGGCCTCTGCATGTAGAGGTTACTTGCTTCTGTCTTGTGAGCTCCCTTGGCTTTCATCCTTGACTGGCCAGCCCTGTCTGTGACCTGTTTCAGTGACAGCTCTTTATCCTCTTACTTGACTATGAGTTCCCTCAGCCAACAGGTGTTTATTTACCACTGCCTGTGGGGGGCCGAGTTGAGTCACATCTGTGCCTCAGCATCTCTCACAGGGCCAGGAGGTGACCATGTCCCTCTGATCATGATGGAGCCTGAAGCAGCACCCACCCACTCCCAGCTGCAGGGCAGTGGCCACCTGGGACCTCTCCAGAGGAAGCAACCCTCCAACAAAGGCTAGCTTCAAGTCAGCTGCAGCTGGCTGGCCGGGAAGTGAGGCCAGAGGCAGAGGGCTTGGGCGATCTCGCGTCAGATGAGGTGCGCTGTTACGGTCCCGACAACGGGGTGGTCGGCTGGCTCTGAGCTCTTACGCTCCCTGGTGTTTGGTAGATGACAGTAGCTAGTCTCACAGGTCCCTGGCTCTAAGCAGAGCATGGACTGGGGGCTGTGGAGCCCCAGCGAATAAGATGTGGCCCCAGCTCTCCAGGGCCCACTGGCACTGTGGGAGATGCTCAAGGTAGTCACTTTGTAGTTAAAGTTCACTTTAAGGTGACTATGTAGCTTGAGCCAAGTTAGCATAGGCAATAAAATTCACCCTTGTATCATGAATCAAATTTGTAAGAAAAACTACAGAGGCTTAGAAATCAAAATGCATATTTAGCGAATCACCCTTTTTTGCATGATTAAATCATGGAGCCTGAACATCAGCAGACTCCCTCCCAGCTGAGCAGGACCAGGCACTGGAAACGGGAGCAGCCCTGGCAGATCTAGGACACGTGCCCCTGAGCTGGGATCTTGGCTTCAGCCTGGTTCCTCGTCCCTTCTGTCGGCAGTGCCGGGGCTTGCTCGGCCCCCAAGAAAGGGAGTTGCAGATGGTACTCAGCAGATCACCACCTCCCCCACCCCCCCCACCACACACCGGGCCTGGAATAAATTCTCATGGTGAGTTGGCTCTGACAGGCCAGCTCACGTTTGCTCCAGTGTTCCTTTGACACGAATCATCAATATTTCGTGTTTGTTCTACATCTTTTTCCTTCTCTTTTTTTTAAAGCTTATAAAGGGCCGTCTTGGCTTCCAGACCTCCTGTTAGTTTCTTGACCTCTCTCTGGAGCTTTGTCCCAGCCCCTCCGCCAGTGTGTGTCCCGGCATGCAGGTGGCCGTGGGGGAGGCTGCCGGCTCTCCCTCCCGCCTGCCTGGACTCTCCCCTGAGCCCCCGACTCGTGTGTGTGGTTTCCCAGCAGAATAGAAACACCCCGCGGACAGCAGTTTCGCCCTTTGGCTGCTCCACTCCCAGCACCGACCCGAGTGCGGAGCATGTAGCAGGCCCTGGGTGTGACTACCAGCAGCTCTTCTCAAGACCAGGCTTTCGTGCCCCACATAGGGAGCCTGTCCGGGAAGCGGAAGCCTGGCCACTGTTCGTTAATTTGCTCCTCCGAGCGCCTCCCCGGGCGTCCTTCCTGCGCGTGGGAATGCCACGGGCCGGCGGGCGGCCAGTAGCTGCTGCCCCGGGCTGGCCGGAAGCACCCTGAGGCCATCCGCCAACACTGTTGGCCGGCGGAGGCGTCAGGTTTGAAAACCCTCCAGGTGATTCGAATGTCTAGTCGGAGCTGCGAACCGCAGCCCTGGGGCCACAGTTTGGGCACCTGGGTGAACGTCCTGAGTGGCGTCATGCACGGCTTCTGTCCCGAAGCGTGGACTCCCATGGCGGCAGCTGGCTGAAGGCCTCAGCGCCATCCGTTTCCGTGGCATTGCGGGCAGGTTGCTTATTTGCCCTAATGAGGTTTTGATTACTTTCCATTTGTCTCTTTCATCAGCTTTATATTAAAAAGACTTTTTATTTGGACTGTTTGTACTTTCTGCAGTTCTGAGTTTTGCCTCAAACCAAACTCTGCATGCAGATACGAGTAGGAGACTAGCAGAGGCGGGGGATGGGGAAGGGCCTGGAGAGCCTGGTGCAGAGAGGAGCGTGGCCGCTGCGTTCCTTGTAACTTTGGTTGGTTCCTGGCTTTTCTGGGCTCCTGTGGTGAGTGGGGGCGGGGCTGGGGTGCTAGGGCCGCCGCCACCTGCCGACCTCTGTACTGAGCTCCCCTGGTGCTCAGCAGTCGGGGGCAGCTGTCCCCCATCGCTCTGGTAGGGCACCCGGGTTCCAGAAGGTTAGTCCAGCACATGGTAGCGCTTGGCCCATCAGCAGTGGGGTAAGACCTTGCGCTCGGCGGCCTGACTCCCACTTCCTTGCGGGGCTTCCTGTTCACAGCATGAATGAAACTTGAGTCTTGTGTATAAATAAAACGCCTTGTCAGGGAGTGCTGTGCGCTTTGTTCGCGTGTTCGCTCAGCCCTGCCGCGCGCAGCTCTGTGCCTGGCGCCAGGGCGGTGGTGGGCCCCGCAGCCGCCCCCACGGTGAGGCGAGGAGGCCGTACTGGAAGATGTGGCTCTCGGCACAGGGGTGGCAGCTGCTGTGACCCCTGGATCTGAACCCAGGGCTTGTTTGAAATTCTCCCTCCCACTACTGCCATTTCATTTATTGATGTCCTAAGAATATTCTGAGCCCCCAGCAGACCAGGCATGTGGTGTGACAAAAGCCAGTTAGCCCTAGCCTTCCAGGCGCCCCAGGCCCGTGCGGAAGCCCCCTCCAAGGACGCATGTTTTTTCGATGTTTGATGGATCGATCCCTCACCGGCTGCCTTCACAGCCAGCTGCGGGAGGGAAGGGGGGGTCCCCTGCGCGTCCCCCTGGGTCCTCTGGAGTCTTGTGTCGAGCTGGGGAAATGGTTCCCAGAATTCAGAACCCCAGAGACCTGCCGCCCAGCCCGCCCCTTCTCTTCCGCTTCCTTCCGCACCACTGTCCTGGGGCTGACAGTCAGACTCCTCTTTGAGCCCCGACGTGTGAGCCGTCAGCCGGAGCTGGGTGTGACCACAGGGGTCCCGCGGTCCTCCAGCGGGGGGTTCTGACACTTCTGACTCCCCCTTGATGACTACTGCCCTTAGAAACACAGTAGAGTGTATCAGAAAATGTAAAGCAGATTCTGGACCTCTACTGATTGTGTAAATATAAAACTTATATGATCCTAATTTACAAGTCCTTTATAATGCATTTTGCCACTAACATAATCTGTGTTAACACTGAACACCTCTTCGTGAGGTTTTTAAATCTTTAATACTTTTATCAAAATTGGTTCACATTTTTTTACTTGAAAATGTATTTTAGCCTGCCGTAACTTAGAGTATCCAATAAAGTCATGGGTTTGGTGCCCTAACTATTTCTGTCTTAATATACTTTAAATACTTACTACATTTTGGGGGTTACAGCTTTGTTGAGATACAGTTCACACACCATTCAACCCACTCACGTAAAGTATACAGTTCATTAGTTTTTACTATATTCGTGGAATTCCACAACCACCCCCCACAGGCAGATTAGAATGCTTTCATCACCTCAGAAAGAAACCTGTGTCTTCTGGAGGTC
>NW_027532747.1:2363241-2370383 GCF_008692635.1 Crocuta crocuta | reverse complement strand
CTCCCCCTCCCGTACCCCACCCAGCTCTTGCTTTCTCTGTGGATTTGTCCGTTCGGGCATTTTATGTAAACGGAATCACACAGCATGTGGTGGGCTTCTTCCGTTTGGCGTCGTGTTCTCAAGGGCCATCCACGTGGCAGCGCGAGTCAGGACTTCATTCCATCTTTATGGCTGAATACCATTCCCACCGTACGGATCGCCGTGTTGTGTCTGTGCACAAAGTGGCGCACATTTGTGTTGGTGCCGTCTTTTGCCTGTCATGAATACCGTGACAAACATTCATTTACACGTTTTTGTGTGAACGCCTGTTTTCGTTTCTCTCGGGTCCTGCTTAGGACTGAGATGGCCGAGTCACAGGGCAGCTCTGCAGGTAACCGTGCGCAACACACCTTTCCTCCCTTTCAGGTTCTGTGTTTTATTATTAGATTCTGTCTCCTCTTTCGTCCCTGATACTGGTATTTACGTTCTCTTGTATTTCTTTTTTTCTTAGAGTGCCTAAAGATTTATTGATCATTTCAACAAAACATTGATTTTTGTTTGTTTATTTATTTATTTTGAGAGAGTGTGCATGTGAGTAGGGAGGCAGAGAGAGACAGAGAGAATGAGAGAATGAGAGAGAGAAAATCCTAAGCAGGATATGTGCTGTTAGCACAGAGCCCGATGCAGAGCTTGAACCCACAAACCATGAGATCCTGACCTGAGCCAAAACCAAGAGTCAGACTACTGAGCCACCAGGTGCCCCAAACTATTGATTTTCTATGTCATTTTTCTATTTTCAACTTCATTAGTTTCTGCTTTTATTTTTATTCTGTTCTGCTTGCTGTGGGTTTAATATGCTCTTTCTCTAACTTCTTAAGGTGGGAAATTAGATCATTTATATAAAGTTTTTCTTAATATAAGCATTTTCATGCTTCCCTCTAAGCATGTATCCCCCCAATTTTGATATGTTGTGTTTAATTTTCATTCGATTCAAAATATTTTCTAATTTTATTTTTACTTACTCTTTGACCTGTGGGATATTTACAGGTTTATTATTTAATTTCTGAATATGTAGAGATTTTCCAGATCTCTTCTTTCTGGTATTAATTTCTAGTTTGATTGTGTTATGGTCAGAAAACATACTTGGTGTGAATTCAGCCCTTTTATTTATTTATTTTTAAAGTTTTTATTTATTTATTTTGGGAGAGAGAGAGAAAGTGGGGGAGAAGCAGAAAGAGAGAGGGAGAGAGAGAGTCCTAAGCAGGCTCCACACTGTCAGCACAGAGCCTGACGTGGGCCTCAAACCCCCAAACCATGAGATCATGACCTGAGCTAAAGTTGGACGCTTAACCTACTGAGCTGCGCAGGTGCCCCTGAATTCATTTCTTTTAGATTTGTTAAGGTTAGTGTTATGGTCCATAATATGGTCTTTTTTGTTCAGTGTTCATGCGCGCCCAGGCAGAATGTGTATGTTGCTCTTATCAGGTGGAGTGTTGTGTGAAGGGCAGTTTGGTCAAGTTAGTTGGTGGTGTTCGAGGAGTTCTTCTGTCCTTGCTGGGGTTTTGTCTCTGTTTTTTCAGTTATTGACAGAGGAGCGCTGAAGTCCCCAGCCGTCCTGTGGGTTCATGTATTTCTCCTTTCGGTTCTATCTTTTTCTTTTTTTTTTATTCTCTTTGCGTTTTGAAGCTGCCAGCAGGGCCCCACCGGCGGCCTGCTCTTGGGTCAGAGCTGTTAGAGAAAATAAGAAAAAGACAGCAAATGGCAGCTTACCTCTGTGCTGGCCACTTACCCCTCCCCCAGTGTCTGCTTTTGTTTACCTTGAGAGAATTCAGGGAGTTGCTTTGTGCATTTGGTGCAGAGTTGAGGTTGTAGCCAGTGGGGATACACGCTGGAGAGCGGCCCCCACATGGATTTTGAGCATGTTTTGCTTTTTGGCCTTGGATTTCCCCCCTTTCACCGGCTGGATGCCACCTGCCCTGCACCCTGCACAGTGCCTCCTCCCTAGGAGCCTCTCCCGAACCCCACCTGGACTGGACGGCCCCTCCCTCCCTCGCTGTCATCCCCTAACTGGGACATGAGTCACGTGAGGGCTGGGGGACATGACGGTCTTGTCTGGCTTGGCATCCCCAGACTTCCTGTGAGTTGGCCCGGGGCCAGGGGCTCACGCAGGATGTCTTGAGTAAGTGACTGTGAATCTGCAGCTGAAGTCAGCAAAGATCGTTCAACTTGAGGTAGGTTCATATAACCCTCATGCATCACGGCCCCGACACACAGACAGGGGTGCACACGGCCCCGCACACAGATGGGGGGGGCACACGGCCCCGCACACAGACGGGGGGGGCACACGGCCCCGACACACAGACAGGGGTGCACACGGCCCTGACACACAGACGGGGGGCACATGGCCCCGACACACAGATGAGGGGGCACACGGCCCCGACACACAGACAGGGGTGCACACGGCCCCGACACACAGACGGGGGGTGCACACGGCCCTGACACACAGACAGGGGTGCACACGGCCCTGACACATAGATGGGGGGTGCACACGGCCCTGACACACAGACAGGGGTGCACACGGCCCTGACACATAGATGGGGGTGCACACGGCCCCGCACACAGATGGGGGGCACACAGCCCCGCACACAGAGGGGGGGCACACAGCCCCGCACACAGATGGGGTACACGGCAGTGTTGACAGCGCGCTGTTTTGGGCACGTGGGTCTCCCGTGTGCCCTGTCAGCCTGGCAGCCGCAGCCTTGCCCGGCTGCCCTGAAGGAGGACCGCCTGGGGCTGGTTGGCGGGTCTGGCGCAGGCTGAGAAGGGAGGGAGGGCGTGCGGAGGAGGCTGCTGTGCGTCCCGTGATGGGGCTGTGCCGGGCGGGCTGCTCATCATGTTGTGTTCAGAGAGGAAATGAAGGGTGGACGTCTCTCCTCACCCTCTGAATGCCCTTGTTACATCAAACAAATTTCCCGGTTTTTAATTATAGTCTTTGATTTAAATCTTCTCTTGAAAAGGTCTGATTATCTGTCTCACCTCATTCATTTACTCATTGAACATTACCTGAGTGCCTGCCGCGCCGAGGGCACCTTCTTCGTTTACAGGATCCAGAGGAGCTACAGGAAACACCTCACGCCTGGCTGTTGGCACCACAATCCACCTAGTTTCTGGGCCAAGCCGGAAACCTCAGTGGCAGCTTCAGGATTGCCCTCCTCCCACCACCTCGACACCCTGTGCGTTCCCCTTCCAGGCTGCACGTGTGAAGTTGTGCATGCTGTTCACTGCACACAGGCTCCTGGCTGAGCGGGGGCTGGGGCTGGAATGCAGCCTAAGCTCTGCTGGCCATGCCTCGGGCGTGGGGTGGCCTCCACCCAAGGGGTGTCTTTTCCTAATAGGCACCAGGCTGCCCCCTGGGCCAGGGGTGGCCCTGCACCCTCCCCTCTGCTGCCCAGCATGACGAAATCCGCTCCCTCTCCATCCCCACGGCCTCGCCCTGGGACTGCTCCTCATCCTCTCTGCCAGGGCCACTGGTGCCCCTCACTGCACCTCCTCTCCTGTCTTCCACATGGCAGCAGGGGTCATCGTCTGGAAACTCAAATCTGAGTGCATTCTGCTTCTACTTGGAGCTCTTTCCTGACCCTGCGGGGCAGGCCCAAGCCTCCCATCCAGGCGCGGGCGGCTCTGCACAACCCGGCCTGTCTCCCTCCTCAGCCTTGACCTAGCGCCTTCCTGGACTGTTTGGCTTGTTTGTTGTGGGTCGGTCTTAACTCTTAATATAAAAAGTAGGTAAATTATTTTCCAAGAAGATGGAGGAGAGGAATCTGCGAAGGAGCAGTCTGAGACCCTGGGCACAGAGCTGGGTCCTGAACTGGGGGGGTGGAGGGGCTGTCCCAGCTGCTGGAGGGTCCGTGTGACCTGGAGACACAAGTGCACCCCCCACTCAAGAGCGGGAGGGGGGCTCATTCTCTAGACATTCGTTGCGATCGCACAAACGACGTGCTTTTGTAGGCTCCTTGGAAGATGGAAAGCTGTAACAGGGAAGATCGCTCCTTCCAACGTGGCCGCAGCCACCACTGACAGCCGGTCCTGCTTCTCCCAGTTTTTTATGCGCGTATTTACATTTTTATGCGATTTTCTCCCAACCTAATATGTTATCATTAGCGTTTTCTGTATTGTTGAGAAGTTTCTGGATGCTATATAACTTTTAATAATTAGCCAGTACACTGTAAGTAAGGTGTTTAACCAGTCTTCCGTTGAGTATTTATCATATTTCGATTGTTTCCTTGATCACTACCCTAAGGCAAACATCTCTGGATGTTTGTAAATCTGGATGTTGTAAATCAGGAGGATTTACCTGTTCACCCTGGACAGTGGGGTTGGTGCCTTAGTTTGCCTGCTTTCAGCCTAAGTGAGGCTTGTGCCCGCTCACCTCCGTCCTGGGGCAGAGCTGATGAGCCGATGCAGAGGGTTGGAGGGAGAAAGTGGGGTGGCTGAGGGCAGGGGCTGCCACCTCATGAGACAGAAGGAGCTGGGCTTGAGGGCCAGGGCAGTGAGGCCTGCTTCTTCCTGGGGCCCTGTCTTGGCTGCGGGTGTGGTCTCAGGGGTCAAAGTCCATTGTGCTCTGGTTTACCTTCCTCAGCCCTTGAGATCAGGCCTCAAACGGAGGGCCTAAGCTCTCATGGACTATGAGCACTGGGAAATGGGGTCCCCGCTGGGGGGCAGGTGAGTGGTTCTGAGGGCAGACCAGGAGGGGCTTCTCAGAAAAGGTGGCTCTCCTTATAGGAAGACGTTGCTGGGCCCTAGGTCTCAGATAGCTGTCAGTAGGGGCTCTCATCCACCCCCACTAAGTGCAGCTGTTTGGTTTGTGGGCCACAGAGACTTTGCACAGGAGTGGTGAAGCAGAGTGTGTGGCCCTGTTAACAACACCGGCAGGTAGCAGGGATGCTTGTCCCTAGGTGAGAGCCAAGGTCAAGTAGTGGCCTGCCCAGAGTACCCCCAGTGGCAGGTGCTGGGCTCTGGCTCTGGGCCCAGTGCGTTCCCCCTCCCCCTGATGCTGCCCAGGCCCTGGCCCCACCCAGAGGGTCCCTGGGGCCTGTCTGCCATCCTTTGGGCAGATACCACAGCTCTGTGCTTTCCCCTCATCTCTTTTGTATTCACTGGTCAGATAGGTCAGCTCCTGCTGGGCTCCAGGTATGCTCAGGGCAGGGGGAGGTGAGAAGCAGGGGCAGACACGATGGCCAGATGGAGATGTGTTGGGCATGGGGCCTTCTCTGTAGCCCAGCCCAAGGCCAGTACCCTGGGAAGTGGCCTTTGTTGGTTCCCATGCCTCATCACAGACACAGACCCCTCCCCTCGGTGCCCTGGTTAGGGTCGCCAGGGCTGAGTGGGACTTGGTACTAGGGGCTAGGCCCTAACCGTCCCTCTCTTGTCCAGAGTAGGTCTCAGCCTCTGTGCATTGCCCCTCCTTTTTTATTTTTTTCCTAAATGTTTGTTTATTTTTTGAGAGAGAGACACAGAGTGCGAGTAGGGGAGGGGCAGAGAGAGAGAGAGAGAGAGACACAAGATCTGAAACAGGCTCCAGGCGCCGAGCTGTCAGCATAGAGCCTGACGCGGGGCTCGAACTCATGAACTGCGAGATGATGACCTGAGCCGAAGATGGACGCTTAACTGACTGAGCCCCCCACCCCACCCCCCGCTTCTCGAGGGTTGGGGACGCCCGGAAGAGGTGCTCACAGGCCATGCGTAGCACAGGGACCCACACCCTGCAGGGCTGGGCTACCCTTGGCGGTGGCTGCATTGTTAGAACCCAATTTAATTCGTGGCTCCATTGTAAAGTGAGGAAAACCAATTTTTCACTTGAGAGGATCAGCAACATGGATACATATGTAATTGTCTCTTTCTGCTTTTCTTCCTTTCCCCAGTGTTCTGTATCCGTAATTTAAAATTTCACAGTCTCCAACGCGACGGCTTCTCTGTGGGTATGTTCAGATCCGTTTCGGAGTCTGCAGACGCTAATTGAGCAGCTACTCTCTGCCTCTGGCTGGGCAGCCTGTGGTGTGCCGTGGGGGGGGGGGATGGGCCCACGGGCGGGGTGTCGTGCTGGCCCTGCCGCCACTCAGCTGTGCAGCCCTGCACAGGCCACTTTGCCTCTCTGAGCCAAGGCATCCCCGTCAGCACCCCGGGGCCGCTAATCCCAACCCCCTCATTGTGAGGCCGCGTGTGAAGCACCTGGGAAGCTGCACGGCATACAGTATGTTCTCACTTAATGCAACCTGCCACCCCATGTCCGCAGATGATCACCGCCACAGGGTTGTGCCCTCCACACGGCCGAGAGAGCTGGCATTCAGGAGCTGAGGGAGGCTGCCTCTGCCCACAGCGTGGAGTCTGGGCCTTCGGCTGAGAATGTTCTAGCCCAGTGTGGGGGCACGGGCCTCCCAGGCTGATCAGAGACGCCTCAGATATACCTTCCCCTTGGTCTTTGATTAATCTTTAAAAGAGACAAATGAATTAATTATTGCCTCACAAGTATGGGTGCTCAGAGTGCGCGGGGCTGGGGGGGTGGTGAGAACTGGAAGCAGGACCTGGGAAGGAGCCCCGGGCACCCTAACAGCTGTCCTGGGGGGCGTGTGTGATGCCCCAAAAACCTGGCCAGCAGAACAACCCCCAAGAGGGAGGAGCTGTCCAGGGCTGGTCAGTGGGGCTCCAGGACAGGGACACACAGTGACTGCTCCTCTCCAGGCGTCCCCTTCAGGCCACCCTCCCCCCAGGCCTGAGGCCCACGACCCGCCTCCCCCCAGCCGGGTCAGGGATTAGGGCTGCGCTGTGGGGTCACACCAAGGAGGGCCGCCCGCGGGTACGTGTCCTGCCTCAGCTTGGGCCCCGTGAAGGTGCTGCAGGCAGGAGCCCAGGCAGCGCCGTGCTGGCCCCCGCCCTCCCGCGCAGCCCTGAACACGTGGTGCCTTCCTCCTCTCCGGGTTTTCTGAGGGCTGGGCTCACATACCTCCCCCTCCACCCCTCACCCACCGCTTTGGGGAAAAAGGCCTGAGTGGCCCTTGTGGGTCCCCCGCATTTGGTGCTTTCGTGGTCTGGGCCTCAGTTGCTCCATCAGTCAGGAAGGAGCTGAGCTTTGTGATGTGGTCTGGATCAGCACCGTGTCCGTGTGC
>NW_027532747.1:2330919-2363232 GCF_008692635.1 Crocuta crocuta | reverse complement strand
TGCCAGGGTTTAGCTGTGAAGGCTCAGCTGAAGCCTCACGTGGTGTCTCAGCTCCCTCTCTCGGGTCGGGGTGAGGGGGTGCTGGTAGAGGCCTTGAGGCAGCTCCCTGCTCCTCACCTGCTGGCTCCCAGCCACACCCTCCAGCTCCTTGGTTTAAGTTGATTTCAGGGGACCCTTCAGACCCCTACCGAACATCTGCTGGGCGGCAAGCGGCCACGGGATGGAGGAGAACGAGGCTCGTCCCTGCCCTGAGCTCTGAGGTTACAGGCTGGGGAAGGAGGTGGATGCTGTTGGGCAGCTGGGACGGGGGGAGATGAGGGCCGCCATGGAGCACGGTGAAAGGCTCACGGAAGGAGCACAGGAGTCCGCTTGGCATCCTTGGGAGGCTTGGTTGGCAGAGGTTTTAAAGGGTTCATAGGGGTCTTCTAGACAGTAAAGTCCGTGTAGGGCATTTTAGGCTTGAAGAAGACACGAAGGCACAAAGGCATGAAAGGGCTTAACAGATGAGTGAATGGCAAAGAGTCAGTGTGGCTACAGTGCACACAAGGTGTGTGTGTGCCCGTGTGTGTGTGTGTGCCCATGTGTGCTCACGTGCAGAGGAGAGTAGGAAACAAGGTTAGCCTGTCAATGTAGGGCCTTCATTTTGGCCTCTTTCTTATTTTCTTCCTTCCTCCCTTCCTTCCTTTCTTTTGTGTGTTTTATTATTTATTTTTGAGAGAGAGAGAGAGACAGAGCGTGAGCAGGGGAGGGTCAGGGAGAGTGGGGGACACAGAATCCAAAGCAGGCTCCAGGCTCTGAGCTGTCAGCACAGAGCCTGATTTGGGGCCTGAACTCATGAACCTCGAGATCATGGCCTGAACCGAAGTCGGACTCTCAATGGACTGAGCCACCCAGGTGCCCCAGTCCTGGCCATTTTCAAGTTGTGGCCCAGACCCGAACACCCCAAGGGAGGCTCCAGAGACAGAGCCCCTCCCAGCCACGCAGATGCCTAGTCTTCCCGACGCCGTCTTCAAGGAAGGCTTGGGGCCTCGGCTGGTCCTCCGGGAGCTTGAGCCAGCCCATCAGTCAAACCTAAGTGTGACAGGGAAGGGTGTCCTCCCTCAGCGTAGGCTGATTAAAGCTCGCCATCTTTAAGCCTCATTAAGGCGTGTTAAATGCTAATGAATTTAGAGAGGGGCATCTTGGGGCCTCTGTTTCCTTGGAAACGTTTGAGAGCAGGTGCTTTATAATGAGCTGTACCTATTTTAAAAGTGAGCCATGAGGCCTGCTTTGATAGGCTGGATCTCAGATGTTGATGGGTAAGTGTGAACAAAGCCGGTGAGGCCAGTGGAGACGCTTGTGTTCTCTGAAATATCATTCTCTGGTGGTTTCTATAGAAACTCCTGGCACCTAGGTAGGAGAATTGCCGAGCTCAAGAGTCTCATTACCCAACATGTTGCCTCCAGCCTGGACAACTCAGCCCCAGCCTCTGAAGACCACTGGGGTCCTGTTAGTGGAGTGGGACAGGGTTCTGGACAGAACAGGACAGACGTGAGCTGCTGTAGCTGTAATTCTGCGTTAATTGTGCCTGTTCCTTCCTACTGCCTGATTCCAGCAGGCCCCCACTCTGCGCGCTTCAGGCCTGGCCGACTCTAAGAAGAGCTTCTGTTAGCGGGGTGCCCTCCTCCCCACAGAGCACTGTAAAAGGACCTTGTATGACTGAGAAATTTAAATATATACCAGGGTGGAGAGACTCTTGATGAATCTTCATAAAGCCAGCACCCCGTTTTGATGATTATAAATTTACAGCCAAGCTTTAATCTATAATCATACCCATTTTCCCAGCAATCTCTTCCCTCCAGCCTGCACGGCTGGATCGTTTTGAAGCATATCCCAGAAACATGCTATCATTTCATTTGTACATACTTTTGTTTCTTTAAGAGGGAAGGGCTTCAAAAAAAGTATTCTAATAGCATTGTCCCCGCTAACATAGCAGTAATCCCTTAATGTATCCGGTCCACAATCAGACTTCCCCGATTGCCTCATAATTTTCAGCGTTTTCACACAGTTGCCTGATAAAGCTCTCAAGTCTCATTTAATGTAGAAGTTTCCTTTTCTGTTTTCCTTGTAACTTATTCACTGGGGAATAGGTTGGCTGATTGTCCCCTTTCCTTCTGGCATCCCCTGTGGTGCCATTTATCACATTCCTCTGTTCCCTGTATGTCTCACCAGCTGGTGGTTACGGCTCTTACACTGTGGCGTGCAGTGTAACCACTGAGGGTGCATGCTGTTCCGCTTCGAATCTGACTTGGTGGGGCTGGAGTAGGGCCAGAGAAGATACATTTCAAATAAACTCCCAGGTTTATTACGTGGTGCTGGTCCAGGGCTGGCTTTTTTTTTTTTTTTTTTTTTTTTTTTTTAAAGCAAGGACCTAGATAGAGACGATAACATCCAAGGATGTTTTCCTTTTTTTCAAGAATATTTGTTCTGGGGCGTCTGGATGGCTCAGTCGGTTAAGTGTATGACTTTGGCTCAGGTCATGATCTCCTGGTCCGTGAGTTCGGGCCCCGCGTTGGGCTCCATGCTGACAGCTCAGAGCCTGGGACCTGCTTCAGATTCTGTGTCTCCCTCTCTCTCTGCCCCTCCTCTGCTTGCTCTCTCTCTCTCTCTCTCTAAGTAAATAACATTTAAAAAAATCTTTAAAAAAAAAGAATATTTGATCAGATTCAGGTTAAATTTTTTTGGCAAGAACAGTTCATAGGTAGTGGTGCCTTCTTCTATCAGGAGGTACCTAATGCCTGGCTGAACCACTTTTAGGGACACTGGGATTGGTCAGGGGGCTCAGGTGTTATGAGCCTGGTGCCTCCATAATAAAATCCCATCAGCTTCTCACTTGATGGTCCTGGTAGTTACCAGTGGTCATTGCCTTGGTGTATACGTTCGTTAGAAGTTGCCAAATACTAGACTACTTCTGTAAGGAAAGCTTTGCTTTTCAACTTCATTACCCTGAGGACAGGAAAGGCAGGAGGAAAGCTATCTTTTCCTTTATTTGTAAATTTTCAGAATAATGAGTTGTTTCACAGCATTCTGCCAAAGGACTAAATTATTTTCATGTTGTGCTTTTTTTAAAAAAGTATTATTATGAACTCATGGATTTGTAACATATTTGATATGTTTTAATCAGTTGTGTTTGTTTTTCCCTGTACTCAAATTGCCCTATGTTTGTTGAGTGTCTTTTTTTTTTTTAATCCCCCCCCCCACTCCTGGCCCCTGACTCCTGTGTCCTCTTTTTCCAAATCAACTTTACTGAAGCACCACTGACATACAGTTAACTGCCGTGCATTAGAGCACACAATTCAGTTAGCTTTGACAGAGGTATACATCCACGGATCCACCACCACAGTCAAGATGGAATATTTCTGTCACCCAAAAGTTCTCTCCCACCCCTTGGCAGTAAATCCCTCCCTGTACGTCATTCCTGCGGCAACCACTGACCCACCTTCTATCACTAAAGAGCAATTTGTATTTTTCTAGACTTTTATATAAATGGAATCGTATAGTAGGTACTCTGTCATATCAGGCTTCTCTCAGCTCGCGCATCCATCCCTATCGTTTTATCAGCGGTCCTTTTTACTGCCAAGTGGAATTCTCTTGTATGGGTGTATCAGTTTGCTTATCCATTAACTGCTCATGGAAAGTTGGGGTGGTTTCCAGTTTGGGGCTATTATAAGTGAAGCTGCCATGACTATCCTGAAACAAGTATTTGTGCGGTTCTATATTTTCATTTCTCTTGGTAAATAGGAGTGTAATTGCTACGTGGTATGCTGCGTGAGTGTGGAAGCTTCCAATAAGTTGGCCAACTATCTCTGACTAGCAGTGTACAGACCTTCTCTTGCTTCCTTGTCAGTCTTTCCCATTTCAGGGATTGCAGTGCATGTACGGTGGGGTCTGATGGCTAAGGATGTTGAGCATCTTTTCATGGATTTGAATATTGAATATCTCCTTTTGTGAGGGGTCTGTTCAGATCCTTTGCCCACTTGATGATGATGATGATGATGAAGAAGAAGAAGAAGAAGAAGGGAAAGGAGAAGTGGTGGTGGTGGTGGTGGTAGTTGTAGTTGTAGTTCTTTGTATATTCTGGGGTGATTTTCTCTCCTTCCAAGTTTTTCTGTGTTCCAAGAAATTTTTGCCTACTCTAAAGTTGCAGAATGTTTCTCCCACGGACTCTAACAGTTTCACACTTTCGGGGCACCTGGCCAGCTCAGTCGGTGGCATGTGTGATTCTTGATCTCTGGGTCATGAGTTTGAGCCCCACGTTGGGTGCAGAGATTACTTAAAAAATAAATAAAACCTTCACACTTCGCTTCTACTCTTACGTCTGTGATCCCTTTTAAGTTCATTCTTGTGTGTGGTATGAGGTAAGGTTTCATCCTTTATTTTCGTGATGTGGACTGTGGTGTTTTAGCACAGTTTATGGAAAAGCCATTCCTTTCCGGCTACACTGGTTTTGGACCTGTGACTGGTAATCAGCCGGCCGTGTAGGTCCGGCTGATTTCTCTGGGATCTGGGTTCTGCTCCATCCATGGCTGTGTCTGTCGTGTTACCAAGAACACCGTCTCCTGCTTCCGTGGGCTTTGTAGCAGTGTTTGGATCTTGGAAGTGCAAGCCCTCCAACCTTTTCTTTTTCAAAATTGTTCTGGCTGTTCTAGGCTCTTTGGATTCCCATTCCCATTTCAACTTTGCAATCACCTCATCAGTTGCTACAGAAAAAAAAAAAAAAAAGTCTGCTGGCATTTTGACCAGGATTGTGTCCGATTTATAGGTCAGTTTTGGGGAAATTGACATCTTAACAATATTGAGTCCTCTGGTCCGTGAGCATAGCGTCTCCCTGTTTATTTAGGTCTTCTTTAGTTTCTCCGAGCAGCGGTCTGTAGTTTCCAGTGTTTAGATGTTGCACATAACTGTATTAAATTTCTTCCTCAGTATCTCATGCTTTTGAATACTGTTGTGAAGGGAATTTTCCTTTAAATTTCATTTTTAATTGTTTATTGCTTTTTATAAATGTTTATGTATTTTGGAGAAAGACCAAGTATGTAAATGGGGGAGAGGCAAAGAGGGGGACAGAGGGTCTGAAGTGGGCTCCACACTGACAGCAGCAAGCCTGATGTGGGGCTCGAACCCATGAGCTGTGAAATCACGACCTGAGCTGAAGTCGGACGCTCAACCGACTGAGCCCCCCAGGCGCCCCTCAATTGTTTATTGCTAATGTATAAAAATATTATTAACTTTCTTAACCTTACATCCTGTGACTTTACTGAATTCATGTCTTAGTCCTCATAGAGTACTTAGGAATTTCCACATATATGATCACATTATCTGTGAATAATACAGCTTTACAGCTTCCTTTCCAGTGTGTATGCATCCCTCCCTCCCTCCCTTCCTTCCTTCTTTCCTTCCTTCCTTCCTTCCTTTTCTATACTGCAATTACTAGCACCTCCATCACAGTGTTGAATAAAAGTAGTGAGAGTGAGCATCCTTGTCTTGTTCTTGACCTTATGGGGAAAGTATTCAGCCTTTTGCCATTAGGAATGATTTTAGGTAGAGGTTTTGAGTAGATATCCTAAATCAGTTTAAGTGAGTTACCTTCTATTTGTCGTTTTCTGAAGGTTTTTATCATACAGTAATGCTGAATTTTGTCAAGTGATTTTGTCATACCTGTATTTTTGCCTGTCTTCACTTAATATGGTGAATTACATTGATTTTTAAAAGAAATATTACATGAACCTGCATTCCTGGGATAAACCCTACTTGGTCATGATGTATTTTTTAAAAATATGTGGTTAATTCTAGTTGCTACTAATTTGTTAAGGATTTTGAATCTGTGTTCATGAGGATTACTGGCTTATACTATTTTCTTGTGTTGTCTTTGTCTTATTTTGATGTGAGATTAATATTGGACTCAAAAAAAAAAATAAGTGGAGAAACCCTCTGCCGTCCTGTACTTTCTGAGTGTCTGTGTAGGAGCACTGTTCTCTCTTCCCTGGTGTTTGAGGGAATTCACCAGTGAAGACACCTGGACCCAGGGCTATCCAGGTATTCTGTTTCTTCTTCAGTCACTTTTGTGACTTTTTTCTTTCAAGAAATTTGCTCCTTTCATCTAAGTTGTCAAATGTGCTGGCCTGAAATTGAACTTAGCATTATTTCATTATTTCTTATTTCTTATTTATTTATTAAATTTCATTTGTCTTTCATTTTTCTTTCTCTTTCTTTATCTCTTTCCCCCTGTCTCCCTCCCTCTTCCTTTTCTTTTTTTCTTTTCTCTTTCTTTTCTTTCTCTTTTTCTCTCTTTCTCTCTTTCTTTCTTCCTCATTGTTTTTCTCTCCTATTGATCTGACTACCAATCTGGTATCATTACTGTGCAGTTTGAAGAACTCACTTTAACATTGCTTGTAGTGCAGGTTCCCTGGTGGTGGACTATCTCAGTTTTTGTTTATCAAAAAAGTCTTTATTTTGCCTTCAGTTTTCCCATGTCAGCCCCTTTTTGAAAATGCCTTTATGGAAGTATAATAGACAGACATTAAACTGCATATTTGAAGTATACACCTTGATAAGTTTTGATATATGTATACATCCATAGAACCATCACCACAGTCAAGTTAAGTAATGCATCCATCATCTTCAGACATTTTTGTGTTCCTTTGTAATTTCTTTTCCCGTCCCTCCATACTTATCTTTTGGCCACCACCGGTCTGTTTCCTGTCATTACAAATTAGTTTCCATTTTCTATAATTTTTGTGTAAATATAGCCATATGGTATGTACTCTTTTTGTGTGTGGCTTTTCCTCCCATTCAGCATAATAATTTAGAGATTGAGCCATGTTACTGTGTATACAAATATTAGCTTATTCCATCCTATCGATAAGTAGGACTCCGCAGTAAGGACATACCACGGTTTATCTGTTTACTGTTGATGGAGGTTGAGTTGCTTCCAGCTTTTGGTTATTACAAATGAAGTTACGATGAACATTCATGTACTTGCCTTTTTGTGAACACATGTCATCAGTTCTTTGGGTGTGACGGACTACATCGTGCCCCCCTTCACATGTTGAAGCCTTAACCCCTAATATGACTGTATAGGGTCTTTAAAGAGATAATTAAGGTTAAATGAGGTCATAAAGATCAGGCCCTAATCCAGTAGGACGGATGTCTTTAAAAGTAAAGGAAGTGACACCAGAGCTTGCTCTGTGCTGCACAGAGTAAAGGCCACATGGGGACCCAGCAAGAAGTCAGAGTCTTTGTTCCAAGGAGAGAGACTTCACTAGAAACCAACCGTGCTGATACCTTGGTCTTAGACTTCCAGCTCCACAAGTGTGAGATAACAGATGTCTGTTGTTGAAGCCACCCACCTGGTGGCACTTTTTTATGGCAGCCTGAGCAGACTAAGACATTGGATAAATATCTAGGCTTAGAATGACTGGATCATGCGCTGGCGTATGTTTAACTTTTAAAGAAACTTCCAGTTTTCCAAATGGTTGCCCTATTTTACCATCCCACGAACACTGTGTGAGGGTCCCGTTGCTCTGCTTCGTAGCCGCCACTTGCTATGATCAACCTTTTAACTTTAGCCCTTCTGAAGTGAGTGTAGTGGCATCTCACTGTGGTTTTAATTTGCATTTCCTGAATGACTAATGATGTTCAGCATCTTTTCATAAAGTTCTTTGTCGTCTGTATACATAGATTTTTTTGGATGAAATGTCTGTTCAAATTTTTTGCCTATTTTTTGGAAGAGCACATTTAAAAATTTTTGATAGTTTAATTTCTCAGTGTTTTTCTTTTCTGATCATGCTGTTGATATCATATCTAAGCAAACTTTGCCTAATCTAAGGTAACAAAGATTTCCTTCTGTGTTTCCTTTCAGAGTTTGTATGGCTTGGGGCTTTATATTAGTCTGTGGTCCATTTCATATTCATTTTTGTACATGGTACAATGGTATGGATGGAAATTCATGTTTTGCATGTGGATTTTCAGTATTTCTGCAACATTTGTTGAAAACAATGCCCATGCCTTATAACTATGGAAAAATAGTTGACTAAATATGTATAGGTCTATGTTTGTAATGTCTCTTCTCTTCCATTGCTTTCTTTGTCTATCTTTACACCAATATCCCATTGTTTTCTTATTGGAATCTTACTCATTATTTTCATTGTAATCTTATGAGTCTTGAAATCAGGTAGTATAAGTCTTCCAATTTTTTTCTTTTTCAAAATTGTTTTGACTGTTCTAGGTTTTTTGCACTTAACATTTGAATTTTACAATCACTTTGTCAATTTTCTCCCAAAAAAAGTCCTGCTTGAACTTTGAACAATATTGTATTTGATCTACCGATCAATTTTGGAGGATAATTGAATTCGTACCAGTTTTGAGTCTTCCAATCTATGAGCATAGTATACTTCTCCATTTATTTAAATCTCATTTAATTCTCTCACTAATGTCTTGTAGTTTTCACTCGATAGCTCTTCCACATTGTTATTAGGTTAATCCCTAAGTATGTATATTTTTATGCTGTTGTAAGTAGTATTTTAAAAATTTCAATTTCTGGGGTGCCTGGGTGGCTCAGTTGGTTAAGTGTCTGACTTTGGCTCAGGTCCCGGTCTCACAGTTTGTGAGTTTGAGCCCTGCATTGGCGTCTCTGATGTCAGCACAGAGCCTGCTTTGAATTCTCTGTCCCCCTCTCTCTGCCCCTCCCTTGCTCTCTCTCACTCTCTCTTTCAAAATAAATAAATAAAGTTTCAGTTTCTGATGGTATATTGTTAGCATATAGAAATACACTGATACTTGTGTATTCACCTTGAATTCTGTAACCCTAAGCCATTTATTCTGGTTGCTTCTTTGTAGATATTGTTGTATTTTCTGCAAAGATGATCATGTCATCAGTGAATAAAGGCAGCTTTAATTCTTCTTTTCCAATCAAGATGCCATTTCTTCCTCCCTTGCACCCTGCCTTCTTTCCTTCCTTCCAGCTTATTGTGTTGGCTTAAACCTCGAGACGGACGTGGTGAGGGTGGACATCCTTGCCTTGTTCTCAGTTTTAGAGGGAAAGCATTCATTTTTTTTCACAGTTACATATGTTAGCTATGTGTTTTTGTAGATGCCCCTGTAAACTTGAGGACATTACCTTTTGTTTCTAGTTTGTTGAGAGTCGTTATTATGAATGAATGTTGGATTTTGTCCCTTGCGTTCCTCACATCTATTGAAAGGATATGTTATTCTTATTTACTCACGTAATATAATGGATTTTCTCAATAGGTTTTTCAGATCTTAAAACAACCTTGCGTTCTTGGGATAAGCTCCCCTTGATCATGGTGTATTATCCTCTTTATATAATTTGGGATCCTGTCAGCTAAAGCGTGTTCAGAATTTTCACCTCTGTGTTCAAAGGGATACTCTTCTGTACTTTTCTGGTAATATCTTTGTCTTGTTTGGGTATCAGGGCAGTGCTGGCCTTACAGAATGAATTGGGGACTGTCCTTTCTCCCCAGTTTTCTGGAAGAGTTTGTTTAGCATTGCTTTTATTTCTTCTGTAATATTTGCTGGAATTGACTAGTGAAGTCATCTTAGACTGAACTTTTCTTTTGGGGAAGATCTAAGCCTCAAATAAGATTTATTTAGTAAGTAATACGGTTATTACAAGTGTTCTTTTTCTCTGAGTGACCTTTGGTAGTTTGTGGCCTTCAGGAAGATTTTTCTTTGATCAAGGTTATCTAATTTTTTGGCACACATTTTTTCATAATACTTATGTTATTACATATACTGTGTAGTGATGTTACCTCACTTCTCTCATTCCTGATACTGGTAATTTGTGTTTTTTTCTCAGTTCCCTCTGATCAGCTATCTGGAGGCTTATTAATTTTGTTGACCTTTTCAAAGTACCAGATTTTTGTTTCATTGATTTTTCTGTTTCTTTTTGCCTTTTAAAAAAGTAATGATTTCTTATCTTAATTATTTCCTTCTGCTTAAACTTTGGGCTTAATTTTATCTTATTTTTTAAGTTTCTTAAAGTGGAAGTTGAGACTTTTAGTTTTTTTTCTAACATAGATGTTCAGTGCTAAGGGAATCCCCCCTTACCCAAGACCCCCAGCAGGTGCCTGAAACCATGGGTAGCCCCGAACCCTGTACATAGCACATACTGTACTTACACACCTATGTTAAAGTTTCATTTATTCATTTATATGTTAGGCACGGGTAATAGATTAATGGACCTAATAATAAAATAGAACACTTGTAACCATGTAACATAACAATATAATGAGTTACGTGAACGTGGGCCTTCTCTCTCAAAATATCTTATTCTACTGTACTTACCCTTCTTTCCTTGTGACGATGTGAGGTGATAAAATCCCCGCGCAGTGAGATGGAGCGAAGTGAGTGACATGGGAGCTGTGACGCAGGGAGAGGCCACTGTTGACCTTCTGACGAACCGTTGGCTCCAGACCACGGTTACCGACCACAGGTGGCCGAAGCTCTGGAAAGCGAAACCTCGGACGAGGGGAGGGGAGGACTGTGAATTTCACTCTGGGCTCTGCAGCTACGTTACACAACTATTGCTGTATTGTGTTTTCACTTTTATTCAGTTAACAATACTTGCTAATTACCTTTTTTATTTCTTCTTGGTCCATGGATTACATAGGTGCGCCATTTAGATTCTACATACTTGGGAGTTCTCCAGATATCTCGTATTGATTTTTAATTTAGCTCTGTTGTGGCACAGAACATACATTGTATGTTTGAGTCCTTTTAAGTTTACTGAGACTTGCTTGACGTCCTAGAATGTGGTCTATCTCAGTAAGTGTCCTGTGTGTAATTGAAAAGAATGTTTATTCTGCTGCTGTTGGGAGTAATGCTCTATACATCTCAACTGGACCGAGTTGGTAAACAGTGTTATTCAAGGCTTCTGTATCCTTTCTGATATTTCTGTTCATTTGTTGCCTTCATTAAGAGCAGCTGGTTGAAATTTGTGACCAGAAGAGTGAATGTAGTGGATGTCTTATTTCCTTTGTAAGTTCTATTTGTTTTCTTTCATTTATTTTGAGGCCCTGTTATTAGGTGAATAACTGTTTAGGATTGTTGTATTTTCCTGATGAATTGGTTCTTTAATCATAATGAAAAGACTCTCTTTATCCCTGGTAACATTCTTTTTCTGAAATCTACTCTGCTTGTCATTAACCTAGGCATTCCTGGTTTACTTTGATGACTACCGCGGGATGCGTCTTTTTCCATGTGTTTTACTTTAGACCTCTGTGTGTCTTTATATTTAAAATGTGTTTCTTGTAGACAGCCCTATGGTTGGATCTTGATGTTTTAGTTTAATTCCGTATAATAATCTTTTCCTTTGAACCGGTGTATTTATCCTCTTTTAATTTAATGCAATCATCGGTATGGTTGGGTTTAAATTTGCCATCTTGCCATTGTTTTTCTTTGTTACATCTATTCTCTTTTCTCATTTTTTTGGTTTTGTTTTAACCCTCCTCTTTTCCCTCGAATTAACGTAGTGTTGATTTCACCTCATATGTTTTGTGCTTTTTAAATTTTTTTATTTAAAAAAATTATTATTTTATATTTTTGAGAGAGAGAGAGAGAGAGCGAGCAAGAGTGAGCAGGAGAGGGGCAGAGAGAGAGAGGGAGAGAGAGAATCTCAAGCAGGCTACACGCCGTTAGCACAGAGCCCGATGTGAGGCTTGAACTCATGAACCGTGAGATCACGACCTGAGCTGAAATCAAGAGTCAGACACCTAACTGACTGAGCCACCCAAGCGCCCCTGTTCTTTTTGCTTTTTTGATCTTTGGATTAGTGTTGTGGTTTATTTTTAGTGGTTGCTTAGAGTGTGTAGTAAACGTCTTTGTCTTATCTGCCTGTGGTCACGTCCTGTTGTACCCTTTTTGTACTGAATAAACATTTCACAGTATGCAGATTTCCCGTTTTTCCCCTTATTAATCTTTGTGCTATTGTTGGCATACATTTTATTTCTACATAAATTACAGTCCCCACAACACACTGCTACTATTTTTGTTGGAAACAGCAAATTATTTTTAAAATATTTTAATAATAGAAAAGTATGTCCTGTTTCCCCCACACATTTAACCGTTTCCATTGCTTTTCAACCTTTTGTGTAGATTCCCGTCAGTATCATTTTCTTCTTGCCTTAAGGACTTAACATTTCTGTTTTCAACGGTCATGCATATTTCGAGGAACGTAGTTGGAGAAAAATGGCGTCTTGTGTTGACCCAGGCCTGTGCCGTTTCTGGTGCTCTCTCTTCGTTTCCTGAAGTTCCGACTTTTCCTCTACTGTCACTACTCTTTAGTGTAAAAACTGCCTTCATCCTACCTTCATTCCTGGGGATATTTTTGTGCCTGTAACGCTCTGGGCCAGCGCTCCTCGTCAGCTCTCTCGCTGCACCCACGGCCTCCACAGGATTGACAGGGAGTCTGCACAGTTTCGGACTGCTGTCTGGTGTTGCTTCATTTTTCTCCCCAGGGGGTTTCAAGGTTTGTCCTTTGAACTTCTCAGCAGCGTGATTGCGATGTTGTGTCAGGGCTTGATTTTCCTTGGTTTTGTCTTCTCTGTGACTTGCGGGGCCTCTTGACTGTAAGTTTATGCCTTCTACCAAACCTGGGCCCTCTCAGTCAACAGTATATGCATTGTTTTTTGCTCTGCCATCTCCCCCCTCCCCTTTAGGAGCCCACATGACAAAAATACTTAGGCTCTGCTAGGTCCCTAAGGGTCTATAATTTTCTTCTTCAGATTGTATCATTTCTGTTGATCTGTCTTCCAGTTCACAGAGTCTTTCTCACTTCATTTTGTTATAGAGTTTCTTCTTTATTTTTTCCCAGTTCTAAATTTTCTATTTAAAATAGTACGTAGTTTCTATTCACTGTTGCGGCCATCTATCCATTCATTTCCAGAGTGTTTGTGTTTATGCCATTGAGGATTATCTTAATAGCTGATAATTATATCTGATAATTCCAACATCTGGGTCACTTCGGGACTGGTCTCTATCATTTCTCTTTTGTCGTACTTACTATTTACATTTTCCTGGTTCTTTATATGTCAAATAGTTTCGGAATATATCCCACATATTTTGAATAGTATAAGATCCTGGAGCCTATTACAGTCCTATGAGAATAGCAGTTTGTCTTAAAAGGCAGCCACACCTGTTAGATTCAGTTTGCAAGTTCTTTCTCTCTTTCACTGGGCAGCGCTTTCATTTTCACTGCAAGGTTCGAACTCTCTGTGATGCTGGGCCACAAAGGGGTTACTTTCAGATTCAGGCAGTGGCTATATGGTGTTCCACTTCTCAGAGCTTCAGCTGTGCCTCTGTGGCTGGGTTCCGTGGGTGCATGGCTTCGAAGTTGTCCTGGGGTGCATGCCCCTTCACGCAAAGAACGAGAGGACTCTCCGCTCTCTCCTCTTGGGAATCTCTCCCACACTGCCTGGCTTCCTGGGTCCTCCTTTCCTGGTTCTTCTGCCCAGAGAAATGGCTTTGTCTCAGACTACTAGCCTTCTGTCTTGTCACAGCCATCTGTAACTAGGATCCCTTTCAAGGCGAAGTACCTGGAGAAAAGAGAGGAAAAAGGTAATGTGGATTTTCCTTAGCATTTTTATAATAAAGGCCCTTTTCCCCAGCTCTTCTACTCAGATGTTTGCCCCCTGGGTTTTAGGTGCTTGTACTGTACACCCAGTGCACGGGAGCCCTGCTGTTGGGGCTGGCATTGGGCCAGGGCAGGAGAGCAAATGGAGACATTGGGAAATGTCCCCCATCTTCTCTGGCTTACCAGGGCCCATTTGCTTGTTCCTTCGACTAGAATGACAGATTTATATTGGAATTTTTACTGTTTGTGCCCACTGTGTAGTTCCATTTTTTCAAGAAGTCCCTTATCAAAGTTAGGAGTTAAGAGACAGCAAACGGCAACCCCCATCCCTATGCCCTACAAACCTAGGACCTTACTTATTTCCCTCCCCAACCCACTTGTTGTTATTTACTCTTTAAGGCCTTTAGGTAGGTGCTTCTTGAATTTGCTCCAGAGCTTTTCATTGTAATTGGTGGGAGAGAGTAAGAGATCATAGTGGGCTTACTCAATTTGGGGTTAAAACTAGATTGCATCTTCAGATCTAGTCTTTTTTTCTCACGGGTGTACTGTGAATACTTTCAGTTGCTATGTCTTGTAGTTCACTGGCTTTTTGCAGTGTGTCACCTGTTAATACATCTAACGTATTTTTCATCTCAAACACTGTGTCTTTCAGGCCTACGTCCTCCACATCTCTACTAACCATATCACTCTTTCCTCTACCTTCTTAAACGTATGCCAGACGGTTACAGTCACCATTGTGGGGCTGACGTCTGTCATCCGTGTCACTTCTGCTTAGCTGGGTTTGGAGACCATAATCTGAGTCATGTGCTTGCTCCTTGGTTCTAGGCCCCTTCTGCGGACAGAGCTAGGAAATGTTTTTATTATTAAGAAAAAATACATTAGGGGCACCTGGCTGGCTCAGTCGGTAGAGCATGCGACTCTTAATCTTGGGGTTGTGAGTTCAGACCCCGTGTTGGGCATACTGGTTACTTAAAATCTTGAAAAAGAAAACCAAGAAAAAAAAAGAGAGAGAGAAAATATGTATCATTGTGTATACTGACTTTCCTAATTCAAATTTAGGATTACAGAACTTTTTTCTTTAATGTCTTTGGTTTTCTCTATTTTCTCTTTTTTATACTGGAAGTTTTTATTTCTATCTACGTTCTCACAGTTTTTTTTGGCTTATGTGAATGCTAGCTGTGCAGTGACTGAAGACTGTTTAATATTTCTTGTGGTTCTTTCTGTCCACAGTGTGTGTCTAGTGCATGTCTAAATTACTGATTTTTCTGTTCAGAACATATATTCATCTAAGGATGTGCCATGAAATTACTTTGCCTTTAATGTTTCCTAAAATAAATCCTATTTGTGTGGCTAAGAGACCAGCTCAATACATGGTTAGTTTTATCAGCTTAATTTTGCTTTCACATTTTTTTTATTTTTTATTTTTTTAAATGTTTTATTTATTTTTGAGAGAGAGATAGAGACAGCATGAGCAGGGGAGGGTCAGAGAGAGAGGGAGACACAGAATCCGAAACAGGCTCCAGGCTCTGAGCTGTCAGCACAGAGCCTGATGCAGGACTCTAAGTGATGAACCATGAGATCATGACCTGAACTGAAGTCATACGCTTAACTGACTGAGTCACCCAGGCGCCCCTGCTTTCACATTTTAGAGACTGCTTTCAAGTAATTTTGTTGCATAATTTTATAAAACACATACATGGCTCTAGAGAAGGGATTGGAAAGCTATAGCTGGTGGGCCTGATCTGGCTTGCCGCCGGTTTTGTACGGTTCTGGAGCTGAGAACTTTTCTACATTCTGAAATGGCTGTAGCACAGACACGTGTGCACATGCATGCAGACACGCACACAGAAGAGCGTGCAGCAGTGACCCTGAAGTACTTACTGTCTGGCCCTTTACAGAAACCCCCGAAGTCCCATCTCTCCTCCCATCTCCTCCACTCTGTTCTCTTCCGCTGTTTATTCATTTATTTACTTCTGGTTTATCTTTCTGCTGTTTTTAATGGATGGACACACACACACACACACACACACACACACACACGTTGCCATCACCTCTTCCATTGATTTTGCACACATTTTCCCCACCACCTGGCTCTTCGTACTGGGCAGTATATCTTGGATGCCGCTCCGTAGCTGGGCAGGTGGACAGGCCTCAGTCTCTGCGGCCCGAGGCATCCTGGAGCGTGGATGTGCTAAGACTTACTCCGCCGATCCTCTCTGGATGTACATTTGGGTTATTTCCAGTGTTTCATTTTTCTAAGTATTGCTGCTTTCAGTGTGGTGTATTCACATCTCTGTGGGGTTTGCCAGCGTACCCCTGGGACCGTCCCTACAAGTTGGCTTGCCGGGTCATGCGTACTGCTGAGACACAAGGCGTGTGGTATTTTGCTCGGTGTTGCCCCAGGGATTGTACCATTTTGTGCTTCTGTCAGCAGCGCGCACAGTCAGCTCGTGCCCCACAGCCGCCTAACGCGGCATGTTGTCAAACTGGGACTTTGGTAATTTGATAGGTTAAGAAATGGTATCTCTGTGTGATTTGAATTTGCATGCTCATTAGGAGCAAGATCAAAGGACCAATTACATTTCCTTTCATATGAATACATTTCACTTTTCTTGCTTTTTATTTTTTTCTGTAGACGTGCTGAGTCTTTCTCATCTGTTCTGAGAACCTGTGTGTTAGGGATAATAACCTTTGCCTCTAAGATAAGTCACAAATATTCCTCCTGATTGTCTTTTTTACTTACTTATTTACTTGTTTTTTGTGCCATACAATAGTTTTTAAAATTATTATTATTTTTGTGTAGCCAGCTTAACCCATTTTTTTCTCATTGCTTCTAGCCTCAGAGTCATGACTGGGAAAGATTCCACAGCCCCAGGTTGTAGAAAAACTTAACCATGTCTTCTCTTCGATGTTCTTCATGTAAATTTCTGATCCTTTTTAAATTTATCAACAGGGCACTTCTGGTGTACACCGTGCCCTGTGATTGGCTACTTGCGTGGATTCGGTGTACACCGTGCCCGGTGATTGGCTACTTGCGTGAATTCAGTGTACACCGTGCCTGGTGATTGGCTACTTGCGTGGATTCGGTGGATACCGTGCCCGGTGATTGGCTACTTGCATGGATTCGGTGTACACCATGCCCTGTGATTGGCTACTTGCGTGGATTCGGTGTACACCGTGCCCTGTGATTGGCTACTTGCGTGGATTCGGTGTACACCGTGCCCTGTGATTGGCTACTTGCGTGGATTCGGTGTACACCGTGCCCGGTGATTGGCTACTTGCGTGGATTCGGTGTACACCGTGCCCGGTGATTGGCTACTTGCGTGGATTCGGTGTACACCGTGCCCAGTGATTGGCTACTTGTGTGGATTCGGTGGATACCGTGCCTGGTGATTGGCTAGTTGCGTGGATTTAAGCTGCAGAAACAGGCCCTTTGCTCACCTCTCCAGCAGGCCTTTATGCATAGACTCCTGACACCTTAGCATTTGCAGAGACCCAGATGTTTCTTTTCAAGGAGAAGGGACTTGTCCAAGGAGCCAGAGCTCCGTGCTGGGGCCTCGAGTCCCGGCTGGCCCTGAAGCAGACGGCTTGTGCGCCTCTGGGGCGTGTCGGCCTCCGGGCCAGGCCCGCTGCCTTTGCCTGCTCCCAAGCTGTGGGCCCTGTGTCGTCCCCCACTTACAGTTATGGAGGCCGAAGCAGGGGTGGGGGGCGGCTTTCCCAGGACCGCAGAGGCAGCAGCAGGCCATTAGGCTGGACACCGAGGTGTCTGCCGGGGACCTTGGGCCCTCTCCCTGGGCAGGAAGGCCTCTCTTGGCCTCCATGGGCCAGCGGTGACGTGGCATTGAGCACAGCACTGTGCTTCTGCCCCCCCAGCTACCACCACCACCACGGTCTCAGAGTCCCGAGGGAGTCAGGTCTCCTTTGTCTCCAAGTCCAGGGCCAGAGGCAAACCCTGAGAATCAGTGGTGGCAGCTTCACATGTGCTGGCTCTGCCCCAAGTGCCGGGTATTGCTGGGAGCCAGAGACCTCAAAGTGCCTACTTTGCACACTTTCCCTTTGTGCATGAATCCACTTGTGTATCCACTCATTCACTTAGCTGGCCATTAATTCACACACGTAGGTAATGCCTGCAGCGTGCAGACCCAGCACTGCCCAAGGGCCACCCTGGAATGCTCCAGATGCACCGTCCTGTGGAGCAGGCAGGTGGCTGAGGGAGCATGGGGCCCCGCAGGACCAGAGCAGTGTCTCCCCTTGCCTGTCCTCAGGATTGGGTGCAGAGGAGTGGTGGGTGGGGTCAGGCAGCCAGTGCACCATGGTTCTCCGTGTCTCTGACTCCAGCACCCCGGTCCTCCATGTCTCTGACTCCAGTGCACCCTGGTCCTGTGTGTCTCTGACTCTAGCACTCCAGTCCTTCGTGTCTCTGGGCTCCAGCACCCGGTCCTCCATGTCTCTGGGCTCCAGTGCACCCCGATCCCCTGTGTCTCTGACTCCAGCACCCCGGTCCTCTGTGTCTGACTCCAGCACCCCAGTCCTGCATGTCTCTGGGCTCCAGTGCACCCCGGTCCTGCGTGTCTCTGACTCCAGCACCCTGGTCCTCCGTGTCTCTGACTCCAGCACCCTGGTCCTCCATGTCTCTGGGCTCCAGCACCCCGGTCCTGTGTGTCTCTGGGCTCCAGCACCCCAGTCCTGCATGTCTCTGACTCCAGCACCCCAGTCCTGCGTGTCTCTGACTCCAGCACCCCAGTCCTCCATGTCTCTGACTCCAGTGCACCCCACTCCTCTGTGACTCTGGGCTCCAGTGAGCCCCAGCCCCCTATCTCTCTGAGCTCCAGCCGCACACTCAGAGGCAGAGGTTAGCTCCTGTCTGTCCGGTCCTCCTGTGGTGATGGCCAAAAGCCCAGGCCAGGAGAGGGTCACTAGCTGGGCCAGGACCTGAGCCTAGCCTGTGCCCCAGCCCCACGCACTTGGGAAGTGGCAGGGATGCGAGGAGGGGAAATCAGTGCTTTGGATGAACCACAGTCAGCCCAGAGTTTCCCGGGTCTGTCTGGTGGACCAGGCAGTCGTGGGATTTCAGGGGGGCCCGGTGATTTTCATCATCCCTGAATGTGCCGTGGTGCAGCTCCCGTCTGCCACTTGCCCCAGGGCTAGAAGCCTTCAGTCCAGGATCTGCTGGCCTGACAGAGGCCCCCGGTCCCCAGAAAAGTCCGAGCGAGGCTCCCTTCTGGACCCTGCTGGGCAGGCCCCTGGGGGGGACGTAGCAGCTGGCAGTGTACGGTGGCCGTAAAACCCCCGAGCCAGACACACAGATGGATGCTCTGCTCTTTGCCGGGGCAGGAGCGGCTATGAAGGCGAGCAAATCACACTCGGCAGCCATCACTTCAAAGGTCAGCCTTCTACTCGCAGCAGCGTGACTGGCAGGGATGGCCCGGAACACGGCTTGTTTCCCGGCCATTCGGTTTTATGGCGCCCTAATGAATGGGGCCATTTCCATCCATTCTCAGGAAACGAACAGGACAGTGGTTTTCATTCTCCTGGAAAGTTCGCCTGGGAGGCAGGTGTATCGGTGGGCACCCAGGTCCTCGTGTCGCAGACAGGCTGAGGGCCCCCTGCACCCTGCTCCTTCCCGGCCTTCAGGCCGCCCTCTGGGCCGTCATCACGAGGTATTTATGTGGAACCCGGGCCAGTGGCTGCCACTTCAGGGGCGCTCAGCAGGCGGCAAGGAGGGCCCTCTTCTTCCTCCATCCTTGCCCGGGTCAGCGTGTTCCCCAGGCCCCTGTGGGGTCACTGTGCTGTGGCTGGAGGGGTGTTGCAGTGGGAAGGCCGGGACCGCCCACAGCAGCTCACGGTCCTGCCCGGGGGCTGGGAACCGCCAGCATCTGTGAGTGCCCTGGGGGCCACTCCCATGGGCCCCCTCGTGCCCCTGCTACCAGGGACGACGGGCTGCCCAGTGCATGGGCCACTTCCAGGGACAGGAGTCGGCCCAGACTACTCTTCTCTTGGCATTTGCTGCCCCCCCCCCCGGATTCCCTGCTCCTCCCCCGAATGGTGGGGATGCAGAGGGCTTTGGGAAAAGGGGAAGGAAGGTGTTGAGGACCCATGTGGCCTTGGCAAAGAGAGGCCTGGGGTGGCTGGTGGGGTGGGTGTTGAAGTGAGGGATGACTGTCACCCAAGCTGGGGTGGGAGGAGCAGGGAAGAGGTGGCTCCAGAGCTGGGATTATGGGGCACCGCTCCCTCCCCTTCCTGCTCCCCCGCAGCAAAGCCGATTCCAAACATGGCCTTGGGGTGGTGCTGTTGTGAGTTGGGATGAGCGGATACTGGAGACCGCGAGGGTGGGCACGCAGGCCCCCCCAGACCCCAGGCTCGCACTGGGCAGGCGGCCCCTCTGGCTGGGGGCACGGGGACTCCCTCCCTCCGTGTCCACACTCTGGGAGGCTCAGGGCTGGGGGCAGCCACGCGCCAGCTTTCTGCCGTGGGTTCAGAGGCCTGCAGGGCTGCCCTCTCCACCACTCTTGGGGCCTCAAGGGGCTCACCCTGCAGTCACCTTCCCCGGGAGCTGCTTCTGAAGAGGGTCAGAGAAGAACAGCCCTTTGTCCTCCCCCTCCCCCAGAAAGCTGTCCCCAAATTTATGGAGGTAGGAAGTGACCAAAAGGAGATTGGATTGTGAGCCCAAGGGGAGCAGCAGGGACAGGGAGAAGCCCACCACCCTGACAGTGGGGCTTGGAGCAAATCCCTGTACCTCTGAGCCTCAGTGTTCCTCATCTGGAGAATGGATCTCAGAACTGCCTGAGCTGACTTTATAGAATGCTGCACGTAACGTGAATTTGAAAGAGGATGATAAAACTTTGAAGGCTGCAAACTCCACTTTAAAAAAAAATGTCAAGACTTATTTCACAGCCAGCAGGCGCAGGGACCACAGAACCCTGTTTATGCTGTGGCCACATGGTGGCGCCCGGGGAGCTGGTAAACAGGCCCGCCGGGCCCTGCAGGAAGGCCTGAGGCCGCGATGTACTGGCTGCTTGCTGAATGTTGCAATCTGAATATTGCAATTTAAAGTTGTGAGGTCTGTGTGTTTGTTAAGTGGAGATACCTGTTAGTCTTGATACTGGGACCCGCCCCCAACCCAGACCAGTTGCTCTGGAATGGAAGGGACTGCTAAAATGCTGTGGAGGAAACAGAACTGCTGATCCTCGATCACGTTGTTTACTGACAGGAGGCTGTGAAATGTTGGCCATGATGCTAGGAAGTAAGAAGTGTCTTTAAAGCTAATCTGCGTACTGAGGTTCTGCCTTTACGGTCTCCAAGAACTCCGGCTTTTCCGCAATATAGTTACCACTCCAGAGAGAGCAGGCTGGGGCTTTGTGGGCTATGAATTACCTGCCGTCTTTAGAAGCAAGACCCTCAGGGGCTCCCGGGTGGGTTAGTCAGTTAGGCCCCCAACTTCGGCTGAGGTCATGATCTTGTGATTCTTGAGTTCGAGCCCCATGTCGGGCTCTGTGCTGACAGCTCAGAGCCTGGAGCCTGCTTCTGTGTCTCCCTCTCTCTCTGCCCCTCCCCGGCTCGTGCTCTGTCTTTCTCTCTCTCGGAAGTAAATAAAACATTAAAAAAAAAAGAAGAAGAGGCAAGACACTGTCACAACATGTGGCCTGGTATCAACAGCCATCATTGATGTCTTTTAGGTGCCCTTGGGCAGCAGGCCCTTCCCTAAGCTCACTTTCGTCAGGCACCAGCTGCCCTGTAGGGGACCAGTGTGATCAGAGAGATCACCACGCATCCCTGGGTGGCCAGTGGATGGTGACCATGCGCCACTAGATGTGGGGAGGGCCCGTGACAGGGAGGACTGACTGTGGGAGGTATCTCCTAGCAGCCCAGCACGGCCCTCGCCAAACCTGTCTGCCGTCCGGGCTTTGGGTGGCCCTCCCCTTGGGTGCCTGCCCACCAGCCTGACCGGCGCCTGCTCTTGCAGGTGGTGAGGAGCTACAAGGCGACCATCCAGCAGACCTTGGACATCCTCTTCCTCCAGGAAGGCTCTGAGTTTCTGAGCAGCACGGATGCTTCGAGCCGGGACTCTGCTGACCGCACCATTATTGCCTGGGATTTCCGGAGCTCTGCCAAAATCTCCAACCAGATTTTCCATGTGAGAAACCCCATGTGGCATCGCTTTTCAGTTTGTGTCTGCTGCAGGACGTATCCAGGTAGCCCCAGGCGGCCGGGGGTTGCAGGTCACTTCCTGCAGGAGATGGCCCTGTGGGCAGGATATTTTGAGACCGTCCCAGTACCTGGAACGCCTGGGCAGGGGTTGGGGGGGGCGGGGAGATGAGCGCAAGTCCCAATCTGCCCGGAAAGCCTCCCAGAGGCTCCAGATCCGGCACCTCCATACCTCTCCTACGCATCCCTTGCTTGGCATGGCACCCACAGGGGAAGGGCGTGGAGGGGCCACCTGTCCAGATCGATGGAGGACAGCCACACGACCCAAGCAGTCCTGCCTTCCCTCCGCCACCCCAGCCAGCCCATGGGTTTCTGCCCGGCCTTGGCTCAGTGCTTTTGGCAGGAGCTGTGACTTGGAAGTTCAAGCCGGGACCTGAGGTTAGACCTGGTGTTGAAGTCCTGGATTCCTGGATTCACCACTCACAAGCTGAGGACCCTGGTCCCATTATTTAGGCTTTTTTTTTTTTTTTTTTTTTTTAAATTTTTTTTTTAACCTTTTTTATTTATTTCTAGGAGAGAGAGAGAGACAGCGTGAGCAGGGGAGGGTCAGAGAGAGAGGGAGTCACAGACTCTGAAACAGGCTCCAGGCTCTGAGCTGGCAGTCAGCACAGAGCCCGACGCGGGGCTCGAACCCACGAACTGCGAGATCATGACCCAAGCGAAAGTCGGACGCTTAACCGACTAAGCCACCCAGGCGCCCCTATTTAGCCTTTTTGATTCTTGTTTTCTTCTTAGGAAATTGAGGATGAGAATATATTTATCTCAGAGTGGTTTTGAGAATTGAAGGAGATAATGCTTATAAAGGGTCTAGCACAGTGCCAGGCACAAGAGGTGCTCCATAAATGCATTGCCTGCCATCACCACCATCGTCACCAGCATCACCACCACCACCATCCCCACTGTCACCACCACCACCATCACCACCTCCATCACCACTGTCACCATTACCATCACCACTGTCACCATCACCATCCCCACTGTCACCATCACCACCGTCACCACTGTCACCATCACCACCACCACCGTCACCACCACCATTATCATTAGCATCGTCAGCATCACCACCATTATTAACATTGCCATTGCCACCATCACCATCACCATTGTGACCACCACCACCACCACCACCACCACCACCATCACCTTTTAAGATTTCAGGTAAGCCATAGCTAATCTCCTCGGTGCTCCCCCCACCGAATTTAAGAATATATATCAGGTGCACAGCTGTACCTTCTCCCCCTCCCTGCATGTCCTGTTCTCGGAGGGTTCTAAGGGGCCCCGAGCACACCAGCCTCTACGCCTTCGCTGCAGGTTCTGGCGTAGCCCCCTGGGAAGCACAGGCCCTGGGAGGGGCTGCACGGGCCCGTCGGCCACCCCGGCCTTCTGCGTCCAGCAGCCGGTGCGGAGCAGGCACACGGGGGAGGTGCACGGGGGCCGCGTGGCCGGCCACGGGCCCTCCTCCAAACCACACCACTCGCTCTGAGCGGGGAGCAGGCGCTCTGCTCGTAGAACATGCCCGGACGCTCGTTCCCGGCCAGCGCAGCCTCCAGGCCACTGATGCAGCTGAATTCCAGCCGCCCCCACTTGGCTCTCCAAGTTTGGGCTCTTGCAGACAGCGTGGCTTCAGGACAACACGTAGATGCAGTTGAGAAGGGAGTTTTTAGGGGTGTTTCCCTGTGATGCAGCCCGCTCGGCGGTGACAGCTCCTTGCCTTGTGGTTTGAGCACTCTGTTCCCGCCGTTATCTTCTCCCCTGGCCATGGCGTCCACAGCCAGTGGGCGCACGGGCCGCGGGGTGGGGGTGGGCAGGCTGGGGCTGCCCCGGGAGCTCCCTGGGGCGGCGGGAGACAGGTGTGCAGACTTGCTGCCTGTCACTGTGTGGCCAAGTACCACAGACTTGGTGTCTTAGAAACGAGCGCATTCTCTGTTCTGGAGGCCAGATGTCTGTGACGAGTCTCCCTGGGCGGAAATCAGGGTTGTCGGGGCGAGTCCGCCCCTTCCTCCTCACGCTGGCAGCCTCAGGTCCCTGCCCCCTTCTCCGTGAGGGTGCTCTCCTGCTGCCTTCCTCTTAAAGGACGTGTGTGAGTGCGCTTTAGGGCGCTAACCGGGGATGCTGTCCCGCCTCAAGATGCTTAACTTAATTCTATCTGCAGAGACACCCTGTCCGTGTTCCTGCCACAGAAGGGGACACAGGCCCCAGGCACCCACTACATGGGTGGTAGCGTGGGGGCCATTTTCCCATCCACCCCTAGGGCCATGTACCAAGGGATGCCAGGAAGGGCAGGAAAACAGATCACCCCCCAGAGCCTCCAGAAGGAATGCCGCTCGGCTGACAACCTCGATTTCAGCCCAGTGAGACCTGTGTCAGACACGTGTGTAGTTTTAAGCCACTACGTTTGTGGCATTTAGTTAAGCAGCCGCAGGAACCTGGTGCAGACCTGTAAGCGTGGGCCTCGGGGTGCAAGGCTCCAGGACTGTGGTGCTGGGGGATGTGTCTGGGGGGCAGAAGGCCAGCGGGGAGCTTTTCCCAGCCTCCCCTTGGCCTGTTTCTCAGGAGAGGTACACGTGCCCCAGCCTGGCCTTGCACCCGCGGGAGCCGGTGTTCCTTGCACAGACCAACGGCAACTACCTGGCCCTTTTCTCCGCCGTGCGGCCATACCGGATGAGCAGACGGCGGCGCTACGAGGGGCACGAGNNGCCGCCATGGACGGGGTGGGGGGGGAGGGGGCAGACTGCACAGACCCTCTTTCTGGGAGGATTCTGTTTTCTGTTTCCTGGGTGGCCACATGCCACGTGGCCGGTGGTCACCAAAGGCCCTGGGCCACATCGGACCCTGCCTCTAGCCCCCGGGGCCGGGAAGGAAAGGTTTTCCCTCACTTGTTGGCTCGCAGGGGCGTGTCATGGGGGTGAGGGAGGGCAGATAGGACAGAACAGGGGTGGGGGCCGGTCTGCATCTGTCCCCTTTCCCCACTGAGGCCCGCCCCACGGGGGCAGAAGGGGCCGAGGACTCGGTGGCTGTCGGCGAGGCCAGGCACCATCAACTGTGCCACGGCTTCGGGAGACAAGACCCACCCTAGGACCAGCCTTCTGCACGGAGCCCGGCCTTGGCTCTGGGGGTGTTGGGGCCCCTGCCCTGAGCCTCAGTCCTCCCCTCTGTGGAATGGGCACAAGGGCCCCGCCTCACGGGCGGCCTGGAGGAGCAGCTGTGGCGTGGCCCGCTCACCCTGTGTGTCGGCCTCTGCAGGTGGAAGGCTACGCGGTGGGCTGCGAGTGCTCCCCGGACGGCGACCTGCTGGTGACGGGCAGCGCCGACGGCCGCGTCCTGCTCTACAGCTTCCGCACTGCCAGCCGGGCACGCACGCTGCCGGGGCACGCACAGGCCTGCGTCGGTGCCACCTTCCACCCTGTGCTGCCCTCTGTCCTCGCCACCTGCTCCTGGGAGGGCGACATTAAGATCTGGCACTGAGCTTCCTGGTGCAGAGCCTTCCGGATACCGGCCAGGCCTCAGGCGCCCGTTTGCTCCAGGGGCGGGGGGTGGGGGTGTGTGTGTGAGTAACTGCTGAGGTTGCCTCTGTGACCCGAGCTGGGTAGAAGGGGCCTCTACCACCCTCTGAGCCTCAGTTTCCTTATCTGTAAAGTGGGGACAGAGATGTGTCTGCCTTGGGGCTGTGAGGACTCCGTTAGGTGAAGGCGCCTGGCCGCTTGCTGCCGATGCTCAATAAACACGAGTGTCCTGCTGTTTCTCAGGGTGTTTCAGTGACAAGTATGTGCTGGCAGCTTCGTCGCACCCTCGCAGTCCCGGGCCTTCTGGAGTTGACACAGGACCAGGGGGAGCTTGAGATGGGGCAGCCCTCTCTGCTGACCCTGACGATGGGTGCCTGGGGTCCCACGGGGGCCCCCGGGTCTCAGGCCTGCCCTCAGGAACTCCGCACTGCAGCACGACAGTCCCCGCCAGTGCCATGGGGCCCAGGCTCCGTCCTGTCCCCACCAGGATGGCCCACAGAGTCCCCGCCTAGAGGGAAGGAGGGCTGTTCCTGAGGACCCCTGCCAAGCCGGGCGGGGGGGAGAAGAGGGTGGGTCCACCAGACCCTACCAGGGAGGCGGAGGGGCCTCTCCAAGAGCCAAGAGCCCAAGGATCCCCTGAGCGGCAGGTATCACGTCAGGGGAGAGGCGTCCCTGTGGCCTTGGAGGGCTTCCTGGCAGAAGCAGACGGTGAGCTGGTGAGGCGGGCATCCCCAGCAGAGGACTCGGTGAGGAGGTACAGAGGCCCTGAGGACGGGGCCCGGGGCGGGGGGCCAGCGGAGTAGGAACCACCGGTGCCCAGCTTTGCCTCTCCAGAACCCGGCTTCCAGGCCCGCTCTGCCGTCGGCACAGCTGAGACCTTGGGAGTCATCTCTCCTCTCTGAGTCGGAACCCCCAGCCTGCAGGCTTGCTGTATGGCTCCAAGGAGCCCACATCTGTGCTGGGTGCCGGCACCCCGGGGGTTCCCTTCCCTGGAAGGGTGTCTGGAGCTTGCGGAGGACTCGTGCGTACATATGTCTATTTCAGGTGTCTCATGCTCAGGGGGTCCACAAATTGGGTGTTCCGGGCAGAGGAAAGGGCAGTGCAAAGGCCCTGAGGTAGGGCTGATCCTGAGGTCTGACTCCTTTTCTAGCCTTCCTCCCTGCCCCCACTGGCCCACCCTGCATTCAGTGTAGACCCTCCCCACCCTCACCCTTGGGCAGGTAGTGGGTGCTGAGCGGATGCAGCACCTGCTGTAACTGGACTGGGGCTGGGGGGACGCTGAGGCTGAGAGTGGGGGCAGGAGCTGCGGAGCTCACGATCTTCTGGTGAAAGACGTGAGCGCCCAGACTCATGCAGGACACAGGGGCCCGGTGACTGTCTGCTGCCACGCAGGGTGTGGGCGGAGCTCAGGTTGGGAGCGCCTTCTCTTTTTAGGCTCAGGAATGTCTGGTCTGGTGAAAAGAAAGACAATCACAGCCCACGCTCAGCAGGCCCGTCCCCTGCAGAAGTGGAAACCCCCACTGGCCTGAGCAGAGCAGTGGGGAGCAGGGGCACGTCCGTTGAGATCCTTGCGCAGGTGACGGACGCGCCTCCCTCACCCCTCGTGTGGCTGCCCGGCGAGCCTCTCACCCACCCTCCTTCTCACCCCCCACCCCTACATGAGTTCCCCGCTCCGTGTGGGAAGCCTGCCTTCCGTCACTTTCTCCGTGAAATGAAGCCTCCCCATATCACCCTCATCCCTGATGGGCTAACGGCTCCGCTGTCTCCCACGGCATGGTGCCTCAGGGCCTTTGCTCCCGCTGCCCCCTCTGCTGCGTCACTCCTTCCCCGGTGTCCCCCAGCTCCTTGCCTTTCTCCTGCTGTGGGCCTTCAGGGCGCCTTCCTGACCTCTGTGTCTAACGTGTTCCAGTCGTTCTCGGTCCTTTCCCCCGAGTGCTTGGCTCTGTCTGGTGACGTCCCCCCTTCCCCACAACACGGGGCTCCCTGCCTGCTCCCCACGGCACACCTGGGCCCGGCCCACAGCAAGTGTGGCCTGTTGGCAGGACACGGGCTTTGGGGTCAGACGAGTATAGACTTAAACCCTGCCATCGCCTTTCATCGTGTGGCTGCGGACGAGAGCTGAGCCGCCCGGTGCCTCAGTTTCTCCTTCTACGAAAGGAGAATTGGTAGTACCCAGCTTGTGAGGATTAATGAGGCGGGTCTGGATGGCTGTAGGCAGGGCCTGTATGCAGTAGGCGCTCAGGCAACGGCAGCCGGGAGTGTTAGTATCGGAAATCATGTTAATATCAGTGTCCGCCCACCACTGGGTGCAGGACTGGAGCCAGTTTTGACCAGAGGCTGCAGTTTGGCCCCATTCCCAGGGCTCATCACGGCAGCCCAGGGGCCGCCAGGACCCTCCCAGCCCGCTGGGCCTCGGCCGGGCCAGGCTCCCTCTCCTTGTAGGAGCCCCGGCAGGAGGCCGCCTCCCTCCTCTCTTCCCGCTTGACAAGGGTCAGGGAAGGAAAAGGCTCTGATTGGCTGGTTTCTGTCACGCGCCCACGCGGGACCAGGGCCTCTTGGCCAGGCCCCGCTCTCCCCACGGGGCTGGAGGGGAGGGTGGCGGGCCCACAAGTGTGTTCCCGAGGGTGCGTTTCCCCAGATCCAGCCTGAACAGGCCCTCCGCACGCGCCTGTCAGAGGAACCAGTGATGGGTGAATGAACCTGGACACAGGCCGAGAGGCGGGGCTGTACTCGTCTGCGGTGCAGGGGGTCTGGAGGGCTCCGGAGGGGCTGGCNCCGGGCCCCCCCCCCCCCCCGCAGTGCCCACTGTCCAGCCCCTGATCCCGGAGCCCAGATGTCCTCTTTCCAGCACAGCCTGAAGCAGGCGCTCTGCTCCTTCCTTGTGTGGAGTAGCTTCTGGGGGAGGGACTCAGCACAGGGTTTTCTGCTTGCTTTCCCCACTGTGGTATGGTAGTAATGCCACTTTCAATGTTTGTGTGTTTGTTTTGAGAAAGAGAGAGAGCAGGGGAGGGGCAGAGAGAGGAGACAGAGAATCCCAAGCAGGCTCCATGATGTCAGCTCAGAGCCCGACGTGGGGCTCGAACTCCTGAATCGTGAGATCATGATCTGAGCCCAAACCAAGAAGGGGACACTTAACCGACTGAGCCACCCGGGCGCCTCTACCACTTTTTTAATATGAGTGTTGTTTACAGACCATATTAAATCAGGCTTCGGTGTGCGTGCCGGCTGTGGCCACAGGGTGACCCCTCTGTCCGCAGCTGCGCGGCCCCCCTCGCGTGCTGAGTGCACAGCCTCGCCGTCTGCAGCCCTGTGGGGTTTAGGACCAGGAGACAGACTCGGGCCCCAAGCCCATCACTCACTCGCTTGCCTCAGGCGCTCTGCCTCTCTGAGCCTCAGTGTCATCATCTGTAAAGTGGGCCTGTAGGAACAAGCAGGGGAGAAGATGCCGGGTGAAGGCCTGTAGACTGCTACCCTCTCAACTTCCCTTGGGGCAACCACCACCCGCGTCTCTGTCCGGGGATTCGGTTTCTCTGACCCTCCTGGAGCAGGGGCATGTCCAGGCCCCCCACGAGGGTATTTCTTGGTGCTCCCCTCTGGGGACGTGACCCCTCACCTCCACACCCTGGAGGTGCCAGCTGGCCGCCAGCCGCTCTCGTGTCGGCTTTCACCGGGAAGAACGGCAGGCGTGCTCCGTGCCTTTATCTGTTTCCTTTTCCTAAAGCTTTCTTCCAAAGAGCGTCCTTAAAGGCTCACTCTGACCCTGTGCAAGGTGCCGGGGAGTTCATCTTCTGCAACTTTAGAATAAGGGAGCTAAATTTAGCAGCCATGGAGCGGGGATGAAAACCAAGTGTGGGCTGTCCCCTCCCCCCGCCTTTCCGGGCTGAGTGCCTACCTTCACCCTCACCTACAGATCTGAGCTGCAGATCTGAAGCCTTCGTGGGAGAAGAAGGCTGTCTTCTGGCAGTGCCAGTGCGTGGCCGCAACGTTCCAGGTGGAGCAGACACTCGGAGACCCCCCCCCCCCAGGTGGCCCGACCCTGCTATCCAGCCGAGGACACTGCTGCTCAGAGGACTGAGGCCGAAGGCCGTGCCCTTTCCCTGTCATGGAGCCCACCCCCAGCCCGGCCTGCGTCTCCCTGTGCCCTGGGACAGCCAGCTGCCGCGAGGACCCCCGGGAACCCCGTCAACGTCCCTGGCTCCAGAAGAGGAAAGCGGCACGTGGCCAGCGAGCGGCAGAGCCCAGTTCTGCGCCGCCCTGTGCTGCATGGGGCGTGTGCCGGAATTGGCAGGGGGGTGTGGGTGTGCAGTGGGGGCCTCCCTGAGGATGGGGTGGGACTCTCCGTGCAGGGGTGCAGGGGGAGGGGGACCACTGGAGGAGGGAGCCCCACACTGTGGCCCGGCTGGCTGCCCGGGAACACGGGGCTAAGGAAGTAGAGGGCGAGGCCCCACCAGGGCCCGGAAGTTCGCATCTAGCAGCACATCCATCCCGGGACGGGACATCCGGAGGGAAACTGGTGGCCCCCAGGCCGGACCCTCAAGGAGACGCACTGAGCCGCTGCTGGAACTCCGCAGCCATCACAAGTCTGTCTTTCCGCAGGCGGCTCCCTTTGCCCGAAATGCCTGATGGGCTCCTGTTCGTCCTGCGGCACCCAGCACGAGCCTCCCCCTGGCTGCCTGCTCTCTCCCTCCCGCAGCAGTATGGCCCTTGGCCTCTCTGGATGGCCCTTGAGCCCAGTGTCAGGCCATCTGCCTCCCCCCAGCCGCTGACCCCTCGTGGGCAGAGCGAGGTCCCTGTGACTACACTACTGGCCCCATTACTAGGAAAAGGGGGGAAGCATCAAGTCCCCACCCGGGGTTCTGAGAGAGGCACCGGCCAGAGCCAGTGCCAAGGCCCGGCGTCATGATGAGCTGGTTTTGAGCCAGGGGATCCGGAGGGAAACCAAGTTTTCCCAGCTGAGCCCCCAGAAGTGATTTGGGGCTGCTTTGCATGGCATCCCTGCTGGCCCCAGCTCAGGGTGGCGGCAGCCTACCCTGCCACTCAGTCCTGTGATGGAGTTCTAGACCCCCACCCCCGCTCTGTGTGGCCAGGCCAGCCTGTGCTTGCAGGCTCCCTGGCTCTGAGGCCAAGGAAGTCCTCACCCAGCCCTGAGCAGGGCCCTCTGGGAACTAGACCCCTCGGAGCCCTGGGTGGGGCTGGCGTTGGGGCCATGGCACAGCAGCTGTGTAAGACCTGGAGATCCCCATGGGGGGCGCAGGCTCTGCAGCGGTGGTGTGGGGGCTAAAGCGCCGAATCCAAGTGGGCCCTGGGCCCAGGGATCCCCAGCCCGCTGCCCAGGGCCGAGCGCTTCTGAGTCCATAGACGCTGAGGAGCTGGAGCCAGGCAGGGCCCTTACCACTCAGAGGTGGGAACGCCGCCGAGGCCAGAAAGAGGCATGGCGCGTGGGGCTGACCAGGCTCGGGGTCCCCTAGGAACACCTCTGCATGGCTGGGGGGGGCCGGGGGCCACGTGTTTCTCCGTGCACCCTTCCTGCTGCTCCCCAGCTCCTTCAGGGTCGCTTCCTATCTGTGCACAAGGAACCCGTGCCCCAGGGGGGAGCTGACTCCTGAGTCTCTCATGGTCTCCCCAGCTCGAGGAGACTGCTTCCGGGGGCACGTGTCCTGGGGAGGGCAGTGGGCGGGCCCTGGGCTCTCCTGCAGAGGCAGGTCAAGTGCAGGGATGCTGGGAGCCACTGCCGACGACCCCCCTCCTTGGGGTCACCTGGCGAGAGGCAGACCCACCCCCGTTTACACGGAGCTGGGTGGGCCCCGGAACTTCAGAGCCTGTACCCAGACCCGGGTACCCAGGGGAAGGGCCCCCGCCCTTGGAAATGGCAGACATAAAGCCCCGTGAGGAGCGGCCTCCACCCCTGGCCTCACGGAAACCCACAGGGAGATTCTCAAGGACATCGATGAGCGTGCGTCTGAGGTCACCAGGCTTATGAGGAAATGAGGCAGCAAGGGCAGGAAATCAGGAGAGAACACACGATGGAAGTGCCAGCCCCAGTCTGAACCAGCTATGCCCACATGTTCAAGGAAATAAAAGGCAAGCTGGAAAATAATCTCCAGGGAATAGGAAACTGTTGACGGAGCAGTGTAGATTTGTAAAACAACCATATAGAACATCCAGGAACAGAAAAAAGAGCGAAGACTCCGAACTCAGTGGCTGTGTTTGGCGGGCAGACGGACAAAGCAGAGACGAGTCAGTGAAACTGAAGACAAACCCCGCGGGCCGAGCTCCGTGGGCCCCAGATGCAGGATCCACAGGAGGGAGGGCGGCACGCATCCGTGTGCGGTGAGAGGGGCTGCCAGGGGCCCCAGGCAGCCCCAGGAGGAGTGAGGAAACAACAACAAAAAAAAGTTGAGAATTTTCCAGAACTGATGAAATACACCAACCCACGGATACAAGACTCCCTGGGAATCCCCAAGAAGGATAAACCCACAAGCAGACACACCCCGGGGACTGCAGAGAACCACAGCAGGAGGGCAGAGGACCGTCAAAGAACAGCTCCCGGGGGCTGATGGGCGTCCCCACAGCCACGGGGGGCAGAGGAGTCCCCACAGCCACGGGGGGTAGAGGACGGGGCAAGGCATCTCCATCTCTATGTGCTGGGAGAAGAGAACCCCACTCCCTCCCTCCCCAGTGGGAACACCCTTCAAAATGGGTCAAAACAGGGGCGCCTGGGTGGCTCAGTTAAGCGACCGACTTCGGCTCAGGTCACCATCTCGCAGTTCATGGGTTCGAGCCCCGCGTCGGGCTCTGTGCTGACAGCTCAGAGCCTGGGGTGGGGCCTGCTTCGGATTCTGTGTCTCCCTCTCTCTCTGGCCCTCCCTCACTTGTGCTGTCTCTCTCGGTCTCTCAAATATAAATGTGAAAAAAAAAATTTTTTTTTAATGGGGCAAAACAGACATTTCAGAGAGAGAAGAGGGAGAGACCCGTCCT
>NW_027532747.1:2329979-2330910 GCF_008692635.1 Crocuta crocuta | reverse complement strand
CGTCCTTGCCAAGCCGCACCAAAGGAAGTCCTAGGGATCTCCAGGCAGAAGCCAAGTCTGGGAGGCAAGAAAGGACAAAGGGGCAGAAACAGGTGGGCGAGTGGATGCCCTAGAAAGGGCCATAAGGGCGCCCAGCCACCGCACAGGACACTGGGGTGGACGGAGGCACCGGGGGAGGGTCACCCAGGGCCGCGCATCCCTGCGGTCAGAAGGCAGCGGGGAGAATAAACCACCTGAGGCCACGTTCTTTCCACTGACGTCTTTTATTAATGAAGGAGAGTACAGTACTAACCGAGACAGGCATGCATCGCAGACGACGGGAGAGCAAGCCACAGAAACTGGGAGTCCGAGGGCCTCATTACGCCTGAGGTAGAGCGAGGTGGTGCCGGGGAGCGGGACGCGGGGGGACGAGCACCGGCCCCACTCGGGACTACGGACCGCGGGAGAGCGGGGGCGGTGTGGCGGTCACACGGCGAGAACAGCTTAGAAACATCGCGCATCCCCCCACCCGTTCCGCCTCCCCTCTTCGTGGACGGAGCTCCGGGCCCCCTGGCCCCTGGCTTGCTGGGGTGCCTCGGCCGGACACCGACCCTCCCTCCCAGGGGCGGGCCCGCTGTCCTCCCCCGAAAAATAAAGGAGCGTTGTGTTGAAAACGCCAAGGCTGCCGTCCAGGGAGCTGGAGGCCAAGTGCGTTAAGAAAGACCCTTTTTCTCTATAAAAATAGTTTCACTTTATAAAAGGGGGGGATGCTCATCTCAGGTGGGGAAGGATGTTGGTGTGTGAAAATCGTTCCACCGCGGTGGGGCTGGGGTGGGAAGGGGTCGGGGGCTCCGCTCAGGCTCAACGGGGTTGGGTGGAAGGAAGAGAGGGTCCTGGTTGGCGGGGGCTGGGGAGGGCAGGTGTCTAGGGGAGAGGAAAGCTGTGCCCTCGG
>NW_027532747.1:2329699-2329926 GCF_008692635.1 Crocuta crocuta | reverse complement strand
GGGGAGAGGGGAGCTGGGCCCTCGGGGCCCGGGGACGGGGTGGGGGGCATGGCCCCCGCGGCCGCGGCCTGCGGGCAGGCGCTCAGTTGAGCAAGGTTCCGTAGAGCTGGGCCTTCGTGAGGCTGTCTTTGCGGCTGAGCCCCGAGCCACCAGTCCGCGGGAAGGCCGGCTGGGGGCTGAGCCGGGCGGCGGGGTGCATCTCCGGGGAGGCCTCCATGGAGGAGGGC
>NW_027532747.1:2321619-2329667 GCF_008692635.1 Crocuta crocuta | reverse complement strand
CGGAGGCCACTGGCCCCGCACGTCCTCCCCAGGGAGCCGGGCCGTTCCCGGCTTGGCCCGCAGGCTCCACAGGTTTGGGGGCATCAGGGCCTGCTGGGGGCCCGGGGAGGCCGGGAAGCGGAAGGACTCGGCGGGGTACGGCNGCCACGCCGGCCGCGGCCTTGGCGAAGCGCGGGCTGCCCTCGTAGGTGGCAGCCGGCGGCTTGCGGTCGAAGAGCTCGTCGCGGCTGTTCAGGTAGATGGCCTGCTGCGAGGCGGTCAGCGTGCTGGCCTGGGCGTGCTCCTTCTCCTCCGACGTGGCGCTGAAGCTGGAGTAGGAGCTGGACGTGGGCAGCGAGCCCGCGTAGCCCGGGAAGGCCTCGTGCCGGAAGCCCGCGGGGAAGGCGGCCGCCTCGGCCTCCTCCTCCTCCTCGGCCGCGCTGTCGGTGGAGTTCTGGGCCCGCAGGAAGCCCACGTCGCTCACGGGCGCGTCCACGCTGGGCCGCCGGGTGCGCCGCCGCTCCTCGGGGCAGTAGAGGGCCGTGTCGCTGCAGTAGATGTCCCCCTTGTAGGGGGGCCGCGGGCCCGGCTTCTCCCCGCCGTCGCGGAAGGCCAGGTCGCGGGCCGAGGCATCGGACAGGCGGGAGGACAGGCTGGCGGGGTCGGGCTTCTCCAGCACCTTGGCAATGACGCAGGTGGGCACGCTGTCAGCGTAGGCCGGGTGGCAGAGCGGGGCGGGCAGGCCGCAGCCGTGCTCCTCCAGGTGCAGGCTCACGCGCTCCTGGAAGTCGGAGGGCAGCTGGAGCGGGTCAGGTGTGAGAAGGGAGAGCGGGGGCGGAGGGGGCAGTCAGCCCGGCACCTGCAGCCGCGACCGTGAGCAGCAGGCGCACAGGCCAAGAGGGACCCGCCCGGGGCTTCTCAGATGGCCCCGGCTAGAGCCGCTTCTCCCAAGGACCCCCGTCACCTCCCCTCCCCAGCCTGCACGAACTGGGCGCCGGCAAGCCTGGAGGGGGCACCCAGGGTCTGAAGCGGGCCCTTCTCGGGGCTGCAGTGCCCCCCCATCTCCTTCCACTGGGGGACTTGCTCTCCCAGCCCCAAGGTCTGTCGGGGGCACCCTGCCGGGTCTTGAGGCCTCGGACAGACTCAGAAACAGATGCAACACAGATTGAGGGCCGGGGCCAGATGCCCAGCGGCTTCTGCACAAGCACCTGGTGCTGCGTAAGACGTCCTGCTACTGTTTGATCTATTTTGTGAGTGTCTCAGGCATGGCCCAGGCCCGGCGAGGAGGGGTGCAGACCGAGGCCTGGGTGAGGGCAGTGTGTGGAGGTGGGGGCAGCCTGGCGGGGGCGAGGGGCCCGGGGCCAGCTTGGCTTGCGCCCCAGGGAGCCCCGTGGCCTGGGCCGAGCCACTGCCGTGCGAAGCCAGCTTTCTCCTGTCTGCAGTGGGCATGGGGCTTCTGTGAGGCTCACACAGGGCCCCTCCGCCCCCACCACACTCAGCAGACGGGGTCTTGGAGCAGGGCCAGCGAGCAGCCCCCAGAGGAAAGCAAGGGGAATGGGAAGGCTGTCCGACTGGGAGAGGAGGTGTGTGCAGGGGGGTCAGGGAGGGGGCAGCCCTTCCACCATCTTCAGAAAGGCCTGGATACTTGCAAGAGCGAGGAGGGACGGGGAGGCCAGGCTCACCTCCGTCAAGGGCGAGAAGCGGCCTTGGGGCGGGGCCTGTAGGAAAGGAGCCCCGAGTGGCCCTGGGGGCGAGGGTGGCCTGGCGGGGGCGGGGCTCACGTTACCTCTGACACCTTGTGGACCCTGCCGTACGTCTGGCTGCACTGTAGCAGCTGGGCCGCTAGATTGCAGTCCTTCCTATAGAGCGCCTACAAGACAAGAGAAGGCGTTTGGTGCGGGCTCGCCCCTTGCCGAGGCCCCTGCCAACGGTGGCCGCCCGGAGACCAGGGAGGGGGTGGGGAGGGGGGCGGCTGCGCCGCTGTCAGGACAGGAGCCCTCTCTGGGCCGCCCGCCCTCGCCTGCAGCACGGAGGCCTCGGTCCTGACCTGGAACTGCGGGGGCAGGGAGGGGGCCCTGCGGGGCAGGATGGAACCTCCCACGAGGCGGGGGGCGGCAGTGGAGGGAGGGCCCTGAGAGTTCAGGGGCCTCCGTGCTCCCCCAACCGGGTAGAGTGCGGGCACGGAATGGTAAGGAGTATGCCCACGGCCCCTGCCTCCCGTGTGTCACACTTGCTCCCCGCCCCCCCATCCTGAAAGTGTGGCCTGCTTCCAGGGGTGACTGCAGGGGCGGGTGAGGGTCAGGGCGGGCAGGGGCAGAGGGCCTGTGCGCCCCAGGGTCCGGCTCAGCCTCCGGAGCTGAAAACAGATGCAAACAGTAGGACTCGAAGGGATTTGGTTTCGTCTTCGGTAAATCTCTGTTGCATGTGCCTGTGTTGGGTCTTTCACTCCTGCCCCCACCCGGGGACCCTCCGCAGGGAGGGCTCTGACAGGGAGGGACCTGGGGTCCCCCCAGTAGGCCCTCTCGGACCCGCCAGCTCCCACAGTCCCTGCTCAGCCAGCACCAGGTGCCCTGCGGCTCAGACAAGCTGCCGGAGGCATGGGCACCGCTGCCAGCCCCCACCCGGATCCTGGAGGTTGCCCCACCCCCACCATCCGGGCAGAGGCTCATGTCCCCAGTGCAGACCGCAAAGCGGAGAAAACCTGGGTCCCCAGGCTCCTCACTGCCTCCTCGAGCCCCTCTGGGAAGGGCACAGTCAGCTGAGAGCTGAGAACCGACCCCTCCGTGAGGTCCCTGGGCTCAGAGGGCTGTGGGTGCTGCCCGGGCCGGCCCAGATCTCTCCCGCATCACCCAGACTCCGAGGGCGGCCCTGCACTCATCTGCCTGCACTCCCAGGCCATCCCACCCCACCTGTGGCTTTAAGCGGCAGGTACATGCTGATCTCTGTCATCAACCCCAGACCCTGCCATCTGGCTGCCGTCCAGGGCCTCCTCCGGCCCCAGATGAAGAACCTTCAATGGCTCCCTACTTCATTTCAAATAAAACCCAGACTCCTAGAGGAAGGAGCCTCCAGTGTGGCCTCCCGTTCCCTTTCCGACCTCAGACCCTGGGCCCCTCCCTGCCCCCGGGAGCCCCCTCTGCCGTTCCTGCAGTTATCCGGACCCACCTCTGCCACTCTGGTTCTTTCTGCCAGAAAGAATGCTCTTCCCCTAGGTGCCCGTGGCCGGCTCTGTGGCCTTTTTCAGGTCTTGATGGACCAGACTCTTCGAGAAGCACCCTAACGACTCCCCAGCCCCGTGGCCTGCGTTACCTCCCCTGCGGCACTCGGCACTTCGCACACCCCGCTCGGTTGGCAGATCTGTCTTCCCCACTCAGGGGTAAACCCCATGTGGGCAGGGAGGGTTTTTTTTTTTTGTCCGTGTCATTCACACCATATTTTTGGAGCCTGGGAGGGCCTGGCAAGAGGCAGCCACTCATCAGTGAACGTGTGCGCCGCTGTCAGGCGTCCCGGGAGCGTGTCTGGGCCCATCGCCTGGTGCCCGTGAAATCAGGGCGGCCACACGGCTCTGATTCCCCCCGGGTTGGCCGGGGCCGGAGTCCTAAGTGAGCGTGCCCCAAACCGGGCTCAGGCAGCACCACCCCGAACGGGATAACACGGCCCCGTGGTCGCTACCGCCGGCCCCGTTTCCTTCCAGCAGAGGGTCCTCCCGGATGCCCCGGACAGTGTGTGTCTGGTGAGGCGGCCTGCCCTTCCCCCACCGCCCAGGTCCTCCACCTCCCCCGTGCCAGCCCCTCAAGCCTGGAGGCCACAGCGCGGGGGCCTGGGCCCCTGGGGTCACAGTGGCCCGACACTCACATTGTCCTCCGACAGCTTATCGATGGTCACCTTGGCCTCCAGCAGGTGGCTGTTGAGGGCAACGATCTCATGGCTCAGCGCACGCTTCTCTTCCTCATAGTGCTGGCCCTGGGGCGAGCAGCAGGTGGGGGGGGTGCCGGAAGGAGCCGCTCAGCGGTCGGCCGGAGGCCAGAGCCTCAAGCCCACCGGCCTCCCGGTGCCCTCTTGCAGTCAACAGTGTAAGGTGTTTGCAAGCCCAAAGAAGGTGGGGGTAAGAACACAGACCACCAGGTTCAAATCCACCTGTGCTCCACCAGCAGCAAGCTAGATGGCCTCGGGCGAGAGTCCCTGCCTCCCCGAGCCTCCTGCCCAACTCACCAAGGGGACAGGAAGGCCCTGCTTCCTGGGAGTCTGCGGTGAGGACGGCTCGCGCTCTGCACAAAGCCTGGCCCCTGTCCCGCCCTCCCCTCCTGGAACCCGTCCAGTTATCAGCCTCCGGCTGAGGCTCGGAAAGGCAAGGGCCCTCGTCCAGGGCCCGTAGGAGAGCCGGCCCTGCCTCCAGGCCTGCCCGCGCCTGACCCCCCCATTTGTGACTTTCAGAAACAAAACGAGCTTGGAACCAGACAAGTAACAGAGGCAGCTCTTATCCGAGGGAGGGGAGCCGCCCGAACTCGCCTGGCCCTCCGTGACGCCAGCCCCACCAGACCCAGAGGCTTCCGCCACCGTCCCTACTCCTCCTAACTGGGGCGCTGGGGCCGGGCACCGTCTCCTTTATTCCTCACAGTATGATGGGGGGGTCCCCATGAGGGCACAGTCGGGCTCAAACATCTTTCTGGCTCTCGCAGGCCTCTCCCCCCGGGTCTGGTCTCCGGGCCGAGCCCTAAAGCAGGGTCACCGTCCCCGGTGCATGTCCTCTGTCCCCCAGCCCCACTTCACACCTCCAGGTAGGCACGGGGCAGCGGGGGACCCTGTGACTTGCTAGTCCTGAGAGCACTGGCCCCCCATTCACTGCAGACAGGGGTGGGGTGGGCCCAGCCCTGGCAGGGTGGGGAGGGAAGGGCAAGGGGAGGAAACAAGCCCCGGACCCAGCTCCGGACCCAGCTCCCCAGCTCCGTGCAGGCAAGGGGCGGGGCGGTGGCCTCACCATGCGGTACAGCTTGTCTTCCAGCTCCTGGTTGATTCGCTGCAGCGCCAGGTAATTGCTCTGGATCCTGGAACAGGAGGCAGTGGGGTCACCGCTGTGGCATATGCCCCGCCGGCAGGTGACCACACGCCCGCTGAGCAGGCCGGCCCCCCAGCCCCCCACCTGCCCCACCCTGGTCTACTGGCTCCTCTCCACGCAGCAAAAAGCATCTGATTAGAGCTAGCTTGTAGAGGCCTTTCCGGGGCCAGGGTCGAGGACCCCCTGCAGGCGAGAAGGGAAGGCCTGTACTCACAAGTGACTTTGTCCGGTCCTTGCTGGGAGCCAGTTTACTCACATTTAAACACGATTCTTGCAAGCCTGGCTAAGGGATTTACATTCAACAGCAGGTTAGCGGGGAAGAGACACACCTGGCCANCTCGTGTCCTTTCCCTAGCAGAGACCCAGGGGACGGTGGCTGGGGCCCTGGTGGGCCCGGAGGGGTCTGGAGAGGGCTGCGTGTGACAGGCTGCTACCCCACCAAGAATATGAGAAGGAAGGAGCAGGGGGCGGAGGAGCACCTGGGAAGGGCCTGTCCTGGCAGTAGCTAGACCCGGGTCAAGTCCTGACTCGGTGGCTTTGGGCCTCCGGTTCCACCTCCGTGAATGGGGTCAACAGCTCAGGAGGGGGCGGGGCTCCTCTGACTGCGGCCCCCGGACCCCCCCGCCCAGCCCCGTACCTGCGCAGCTTCTCCGTGACCTTCTCCAGCTCCTCCTGCGCGCGCCGCAGCTCGATCTCCAGGTAGTGGCGCGTGGAGTCGAACTCGGTCTCGAGCTTCTCGAGCTTGTGCGTGGTGTAGGACAGCCGCTTGCGCAGCTCGCCCTTCTGCTCCTGCAGCGCGCTGCAACGACACGCGGCCGCGGGCCACACGCGAGTGCGCACGCGCCAGGCCCTCCCCGGGCGGCCAGCCCCTCGGGGGACCCTCGGCCACAAGCGAAGTCCCGGGAGGTCGCCCTGGAGGAGGGATGCCCACCCCTGCACCTGGCGAGTGTTTGGGGCGGCGAACGGACCCCGGTTTGAGGAGCGCTCACCGGCCCCCAGGGCTCCCCGGCTCAGGGCCCACCTCTGGACGGCACAGCTCGCAGGGTCGCCCATTCTGCCCCTCCACTGCCCCGGGTGGGGAAGCCCTGAGGTCCAGTGCCACACCGCACACCAGGCCTCCCTACCGCAAACTGGCCTGGGAGAGGATGGGCTGTGAGCCCAGGTCTCCACCAGCGGCCAGCCAGCTGCGCCCAGCGGTGGACACTCTGCAAAGCCCTGGCCTGCGCAAGTCCCCTTCCTCCAGGAAGCCTTCCAGAGCCTCAGCCCCAGTCCTTGAGGCTCTATTTTCTGCACAGACTTCGTGGGCTCCCCTAGTTCGCCAGGCCGCCAAGCCCCCAGCCCCAGGAAAGGGAGACGCGGGATAATCGCCCATGGACCGCACGCGTCAATTCTACATTTGGGCAAAAGGCGGGGGAGTGGCTGTGAGCTCCACCAGGGCAGGGGCCCCACCCCGCTGTGGGCAGCCACCCAGCACCAGCGCCTGTACGCACTCCTGAACACACACTGGCCTGGGGCACGCTTCCCTTTACAGGCTGGGCACCCGGAAGGGGGCAGCTGGCTCAAAGTCCTCGTCTTTAATCGTGGGGTCAACAGGGCAGCCTCCCTGCGGGCGAGGGGCTGCTGCAGGTGGGTGCGGGCACCGGGTGCGTTCTGCCGGCACTTTGCCTGAGCAGAGCTAAGACCCCAGAGCTGCTCGGTGCTCTGGCCGCGCACTTCCTTTCCCCTGTCACCCCCTTGGACTTCAAGACCAAGGAAGCCCGGAGCGGAGCGGCCCATAGGTGAAGTCTGCCGGCGTCCTGGGGCGGGCGGGGCCTCTGCCTGCCACGGACTTGATGCTGGTCCTCCGGCCCCACGGGACCCCAGGCTGCCGCTGTCCTTCCATTCGGGCCTCAGCTGCCCCCCTGGAAAGAGGGGACTGCCCCCCTCTGTCCCTGTGGACACAAAGCCCTGCTCCGAAAATTCTGCCATAGAGGTGCCCGGGGCTGAGGCTTGCCCTGACAGGGGCACACCCGCATGGGACAATCTGGGGCCAACACCCTTTTGAATGACAACTTCCGGTGGGTCTGCTGTGGGGCCGGGAAGAGGGGACCGCACTGCCGCTCCAGACCGCTGCACTGGGACCGGAGGGGGTCCCCGGTGTCACCCTGCAAACCAGGGGCGGGAGCTCTGACCCTGCCCGGGTGTTCCTGCAGCCTCGGGCGGACCTCCGACACCCAGACCCAAGTGAGGGGACCTGGGGGCGGGCAGTTCCTCCGGCAGCCTCGGGCCCTGTGTCGCAGCCGCTCATGTTTCCACGGGCGCACGCCCAGCAAATCCCGATGAAACATTCCTGGATTCCCGCCCAGGTCTACAGTGTTTTAAATAAATAAGAATAAAGAGCTGCTTATGTTTTGAGAACCTCAGAGGAGGGTGGGGCCAGGCCCTCATAAGGGTCAGTCTCCAGGGAGGATGCGGAGTGTCAGTCAGAAGGAGCCCTGAGCACAGCGCCCGCGGCTGCCCGCGCAAGTCTAGCCACCTCCTCCAGGCAGCGTGCCTGACTGCACCACCCCGAGCACCCTGCAGCTACAGATCCCAGACCGTGCTCGGCCCCTGCCCCAGCCTCTCTCCCCAGTGGGGTGGCGGGCTTCCAGGGGACCCTCCCATGGCAGCCAGGCCCCCTGCAGGCACAGTGTCGGGGAGGGGTGGGGCAGTAGCCCCTGAAATCAGCTGCCCTGGGTGGGGCTGGGGTGGGGGGAGCTGCCGATCTACCCACAGCCCTCTGTCACAGGGTTCGGGTGGGGTCCGCACCCTCGGGAAGAGCTGAGAGCACTGTCCGTCCACGCCTGACCCCTTCCCTGCAGCAGCGGGCAGGACAAACCCCACGGAGCCCATAGTCTGGAGAGAGGCACACGGTGAACACGGAACAGGCTCCTCAGCGAGGCACGTGGGTGACAGGACTGTGACGTGGGCCCCTGCTGAGGGCCCCCCTCCACCAGGCAACCCCCCCGAGCTGGCCTGCCCGCCCCGCCTCACC
>NW_027532747.1:2320703-2321321 GCF_008692635.1 Crocuta crocuta | reverse complement strand
CCGCAGGCCGAACCCCTTCCCCCCAGGCCACACAGGGAGCTCCCTTGCCCCTTGCTTCCGTCTCCAGCCCAGGCCTCTCTCTGCTCCATCGCCCCACGTCCTGCCGTCCACTGGCCTCTCCACCCTGTGGCCCCCCTCACACGCAGGGCGTTCAATGCTGACCCGCCCCCCCCGCCCTCTGCGCTCCCCACCCGGGAGAAAGGCATAGCCACCCTCAGTCCCCCAGTCAGACTCCAAGAGGCCACAGGGACCCCCTCCTCGCCCCTCGCCCCTCAAAGCTGGTCACCAAGTCCCGGTGATGAGCTACTCGGAAGCTTTGGGCATGTCCCCTCCTCAGCCTGGTCCAAGAAGGTGCTGGGCGGGGCGTGCTGGGGTCTGGGCACCATCGCTGCCAACGCCTCCCCCTCCCCTTGGGGCACTGACCCGAGCCCTGCCTGGCCCCCGCCTCAGTCTCCACGTCTGTGATGCAGGCATGTGTGCACGCGCACAAGGGGCACCCAGGCCGTCACGGTGGTCCTCGCGCTACCCCGGGCCATCGGAAGCAGCAGGAGACGGTGCCAGGGACGAGTACCATGTGGGGGGGGGCTTCCAGGCTACTGGAAAGCTGGGGGCCCCAGG
>NW_027532747.1:2317454-2320544 GCF_008692635.1 Crocuta crocuta | reverse complement strand
CCGGGGGAAACTGGGGGGGTTGCCAGGGGCCCCGGGGGAATCTGAGGGGTTGCTCAGGGCCCCTGAGGAATCTGGGGGCTTGCTGGGGGCCCAGGTTCAGTGGCCTCTGCTTCCCCCTGAGCAGAAAGCTGGTTTAGGAGGCCCTGGCGTCTAGAAGCAGCCCCTCAGCAGGTGCACAGGGAGGGTGTGGAAGCCCTTTGTGACCAGACCGGCCAGTGCTGTGCCCCCGGGTAAGGGCCACTCTCCCTAGGCTGGGAGCTCAGAAAACCCTACTCAGACAGGAGCCTGGTGAGGTCGCCCCGCTCTGACCGGCATGTCGGTGAACTGAATCAGGGCACGCACCTGACCGGACAGGGTGTGGCCGGTGAGTGGGGTTCCTGCCCCCCTCCTCCTGGCCCACGGGAGGTCTGGAAGTGCCTTCTGGCCTCGCAGGAAGGAGTGATGAGCTCGGTGCAGTCCCCACCCGCCTTCCACCGGGAGCCCTTCCTGGACACTCGGGGGAGGCCTGAGCCCAAGGACGGAGCGCTCGGCTGGGGCCGGGGGCGTGGGATGCGGGGACTCGGGGCGTCGCCTCTGAGACGGGTGGCCTGGGACAGTGTGGTGAGGACGTGCTGGTTCCCCTTCTGCCTGGGGCGCGCGGACGCAGACACGGAGGGATGTCTGGGGACAGACGCAGAGACACCGAGGAGCCGGGGAGACAACAGGTGTGTTACCTGTCCCAGAGCGAGGCCGAGGGCCTGGCCAGCCGGCCCTGCAGGATGCGGGGCTGCCCGAGGCACGAAGGCACCCAGGGGCTGCGCAGCCTGTGGGCGAAGAGGACAGAGCCACTCAGCGTGGGGGCGGGGCCACGCCAGGCCCCCTGTGGGCACAGACACGGAGCTGTGGGCCCGCCCCCCACCCCACTGGCAGGAAAACTCCTCAGTATCAGCAAGGTGTCAGGGAGGGGCTGTGGGGACGGGCGGGCGTGGGGGCTGCCGGCCCCCCCCCCGCCTGAGCTCGGCGGTGGCCCCGTGTCCTACCAGTGGTGGGGTCCCCACCCGCAAGCCTGCCTCAGGGTCTCGGCTTCAGAGAGTCACGGGGGGCAGGCAGGGTGCCTGCGGTTCTGGGCTGGAGATCCCCGGAGACAAGGACAGAGGAGGGACAGTGTGATGCGCTCCTGTGTACAGACGGAGGGGGGGCATCTCGGGGGCTGAGGGACCTGGCAGAAGTCGGGGGTCCAGAGCAGGGCCCACCTCACCCTCCCTGGGACCCCCTCTCACCCCACTCTGCCTCTGTCTGGACCCAGCAGCAGGTGGGCCGGAGGGGATCAGAATCTGCCGGGCGGCTGGGAGAGGGGCCCTGGTCCGCCTGGCCTGCTAGGGGCCACCCGGCTGGGGGCCACGCGATATTCACCAGAGCCCCTCCCTCCCCCCACCTGTCATGCTCTGGTGGCCTTGACGGCCCCAGAGCCAAAGCAGAGATCTGAGAAAAGGAAGCAGCCCCAGAATCAGGCTCCCGAACAAAATGTTTAGAGACGCGGGTGTTAAGCGAAAGAGCAGCATAATCCCATTTAAAAATATCTGTATACCGACAGCCTCGGAAAGTAAGGTAGGAAATGAAATGTTAACGTTGTTATAGGTGGGTGGTGGGATTCTGGGTAATTCGGAATTTTTCTCCTTTTAGTTTCCTAGATTTATAGTGAGGATGGAAAAGCAGAGAAAGATTTACGAAGGATAAAATTTTGCAAAGATTTTAAGCGCGGACTCGACGGGCTGAGGTGGAAGGAGGGGAAGCTCGCAGCCCCGGGCTGTGTGCTGTGCACGGGTCACCACCTCCATAAGCCCCTGTTTCCTCATCTGTCGGATGGGCTGCCCTTGGCCCTGGGGCCCCAGCCCGCTGCAGAGGCGGGGCGGTGGGCGGGGCACGGGCTTGGTCTCAGGGTGGACTCGACTTTGAAATTGCAGCCCCGGCCTCTGCTCTTGGCCAATGACCCTGTGCTACTGAGCGAACAGAGCGGGGGCAGCGGGGGCAGCGCCCTAGGGAGCACCCGGAACCTTCTGGTCTGCCCTGGGTGCCTCGACTGAGCCCAGCAAATCCACGGGGGGGCTCCTCGCAGGGGAGTTTTCAGAGGAGTAGAGGGAGGCTGGAGCCTGGGGGAAACCAAGGCCCAGAGAGCAGGGGGCGTGGCTGTGACCTGACCCAGACTCTGCCTCTGGTCACGCCCAAGGCATTTTTTGCTGACAAGCCACTCTCGTTCCGACACAACTGCCCATTCGCGGCCTGTGGCCGACGAGTGCCCCCTTCCTAGAGTTGAGAAAATGGGAGTCCAGAGAGGCTGAGCAACTCTCCCAAGATGGCACAGCCGGCATGGCAGAGCCTCGGCCGGGGGAGGGCCAGACACGGAGTCGCGCCTAGCCGGCACACGAGGCCGCCTTCCCGCCCTTGCTGGCAGAAGGGCCCGGGGCCCGCTGGGCGGACAGATGGACGGAGCTGGCCCGGCGGCCCTCACGGATGCCGTGTCCCCACGGGGGGAACAGCCGCTCCCTGTCCCCGTGTGTCTCTCAAGATGAGACGGGCCTGGGGGGCAACCTGGGCCCTGGGGGTGCTGGCCGGGGCAGGACGTTAGCAGGTGGCTGACTGGCCCGGGCACCTGGTGGTCTGGGCGGGGCACGGCCGTCACCCCCATCATACAGATGCCGGTGGCTGCGGCCACAGGTCCAGAGTGGAGGGAGGGGACGAAGGGGGCCAGGGCCACGCCCGGCCACACGGGAGCCCAGCACACCAGGCCCCCTTCCTCCTCCCCATTCGCCGGACTCCCCCCGAGGTGGCCGCGCTCGCAGCCACAGCCCGGCAGCTGCCCGCTGAACGCCCTCGCTTCCCCCCCTGAGTCCCCAGGTCTGTTCTCTCTTGTGGGGCTTTCTCTGTGCAGACGCCGCCTCTTCTGGGAAGCCCTTCTTCGTTCCTTCTCGAAGAAGGTTCCGTCTCTCTCCTCACCTGCCACTCAGGCTGAGATTGCCTCCAGATGCCCTCCGCTGTCACTCAGGGCCACCTGGGCCCCCGGCCCGGGCTGTCTGCCCTCTCTGTTCCCCTTGATGTCCATGGCACCGAGTG
>NW_027532747.1:2309582-2317346 GCF_008692635.1 Crocuta crocuta | reverse complement strand
CTGCGGGAGCTCCGGGTGCTGGGGGAAAACCCTCCCCTGCTCAGCGGTGCTGACAAGGTCAGGTGCGCCCTGGTGGGCCCGTGGCACCCCCCTCCGTGGGCCGAGGTCCATGGTGGTGAAGTGGGGCTGGGCGGAGGCTGACGGAGGGCGCTGTGGCTGCATGAGTCACAGCCTTGCGGGCTCCCAGATGCCGCGAGCCTTTGGGTCCCTGTGTCCCCGCAGCGCCCCTCCCCACCCCCCCAGGACAGCCTGTCTTCTGGGCTCGGAGTGTTCAGGCCCCACCCGACAGTCACGCTCTGGCAGCGCCAGGCCGCTCACATGCTGCAGGAGCTTCTCGTCTTGGTGACTTTGTCCCCGGATCCCCTCTGCCAGGATCGCACTGACTCCCTCCTGCTCTGGTTTAACTCCTCCACACCCGGGGCCCGGCGGTGGGGACCCCGACACCCTGGCCACCCCAGCTGGCCCCGGCATGGATCAGTCACCACCCAGCACCCAGCCCGGGTGTTACAGGGGACGAGTCGGCCCCCTGCGTGTCTCTGAGCAAGGGTGCCTGGGGCTCTCGCTCCCCGCCTGCCCCCTGTGCGCCCACCTCCCCCCTGCAGCCAGATGGCTCAGCAGGAAACCTGGCTGCACCCCGCACCGCCTCTGGTCAAAATTCCCCATGACTGCACCCCAAGTCCCTGCCCCCCGGGACGCACCCCTGCCCGGTCCCTCACTCCTCTGGCCAAGCATCAGCCAGAGCCCCTTCCTTCCTGCCTCAGGGCCTTCGTCCTTGCTGGTCCCTCGGGCAGGGACATTCTCTCTTTCCAAGCCCGCCCCTCCTCTCCCCTGCACCCTGGGACAGCCTGCCCTCCCTGCTCTGTCTGGTTCTGGTCACCAGCCGGCCGGCCTGTGGGACCAGCGTCCCTTGCTCCCCTACCTGCTTTAGCGCCCAGCCCAGCCCTTTCCCACAGAGGCCTTGCGCCCGTGTGTGAAACTCGGGGTGTCCCGCACGGACCCCGGGGCGGGTCCCTGAAGGAGGCTTTGTGCCACGTGCCTTTCACAGGAGAAGCTGGAGATGGTGCCCCTGGGACCCCAGAGTCCCCTCCCCCACCTCTGGGACCCTGTGTGCCCAGCCTGTGCCCACGCTCAACAGCCACCACTTTTCTGCCTGTCACAGAAGAGCCTTTCCTCTGTTCCCCTTGACCTCGATGGTCGCCTTGCCAATTCCACCCTCCCTGTCCCAGGGGGACCCCACCCTGGCTGGGGCGGCCGGCACCCCCAGAGCCTCGAGGGCCCGCCCTGCCCCAGGTGCACGCACAAACCTGTCCATCTCGTCCCAGACCCCCCCTCAGACTGTAAGGGAGGTGTGCACCGCGCCCCTTTTACAGACGGGGAAACAGATTCATGAGAGGCACGGGGTACCTCTGCGGTCACACAGCCTTGCTGGGGTTCAACGCCAGGCCAACTGCTCTTGCCCCAAGCTTGAGATGACAGACTTTAATGCAAACTGCAGAGCTCGATATTTTTCATTGAATCACCTCCCCTCCGGCGTGACCACGACTGGGCACAGCCGTCCCCCCGTGAGGGCCTGGGAGGGCCGACCGTGGCCAGCCTGATGGAGGCGGGAGCTGGAGCCCAAGAGGCGAGGCGACCTGAGCAGGTCAAGGGCAGGTGGGTGGGCCTGGAGCCCCACGGGGCAGGCCATCTGGCCTCCTCTTGGGTCCTTGACCTCTCCCCGGAGGAAGAGAGTTCGGGCACTCTGACCGCCCAGCCCCCAGGCGGCCCTCAGCTGACCTCTGCAGCAAGGTCAGCAGCAGCACCACGGGCACGGAGACGGGGACCCTAGGCCAGGCTGTCACCACGGCCACCAAGCTGTTGTGCAAAAGTCCTGGGGAAGGTCACGTGTTCAGGTGCCTGGGGGCGCCGAAGCATGCGTTCTGGGAGGGGACTGTCACTGCACTGAGCTGGGGGCCCCCGGCCAGGCGGGGTCACTGACTCAAGCTAGGAGGGGTAGGGACTCCTGGAGCTCAACACCTGCCCGGTCCTACTGTCTGCTGGGTCCTTGACCAAGGTCATCTAGTGGAACCATCCTCCCTGCTTCCCCGTGGCCCTGGGGACGTGGCCGTGCCACTGCTCTCTCCTGCCCGGAGTCGGAGACGAGGCAGAACGCTCGGCCTCCTCACGTTATCAGGCGGCTGCAGCCCTGTCCTGCCCCCTCCCTCTGCCAGGGCAGAGCCACGTGCTGGGAGCGGGCAGCCCTGTGGCCTAGTGAACCCCTGCCGGCTGGGCAGACCCAGGGGTGCCCAGGGCTGGGGCCCGCCGGGTGACCCGCCGGGCAAGGGCACAGAGCAGCTGCAGGGTCACCCCTGAGCCTTTGTGTCTGCTGCCCTTCCTGCTCAGCACATCCCTTCCCTGCTCTTTGGTTCAGTCTATTCACCTCCTCCAGGAAGCCCTCCTGGACACTGGGTCAGAGCCCTCTTCGCTATCCTGTTCTCAGCCTTCCATGCAGGGGGTGTTGTTGGGGTCCAGGGGCTGAGTCTGCCCCTCCTCCTCAGGGTTCCAGAGCCTGGTGCGGGGCCTGGTGCAAGGCAGGGCCTGATGGCCACATGCTGCAGATGTCCACGGCCTCCAGGCACAGCCTGGGTTTCGGGACAGCACAGTGGCCCTGAGCTCCCACCGGGAGAAAGCCCAAGGACTCTGGTCCCCAGAGAGGAAGAGCTAAACAGCAGGGCCCTGAGGAGGCCTGGTTACCAGCCCTCAGTCCCCCCTCAGTCCCCACTCACTGCACATCACGGCCACTGCTGTCCATACTGGTCCTCATCATCCCACACTGGGTGGCAGACAAAGAACCTGGCCCTGAGTGCCACCTGACCTGAATGTCACGGGGAGCCAAACCCAGGCGCCCCGATGCCCAGCGTGGGGCTCTGTGGACCCCTTCCAGCCCAGGGCCTACGGAGAGGCTGTGGACAGAGGTCTGTGGGCCTCTGGAGGTGAGGCTAGCTGGGACAGGGGACAGTCAGCGGTGGGGGACGCGCCTGGCACGCCGAAGTGCAGAACAAACCCTAGCTGTGACAATGGCCGGGGGATGAGGGAGGGGACACCGTGGGAGGGAGGCCCCGGCCCAGCTCCCACACCCACTGGGTCGCCCCACTTGCCTTCACCCACGCCGGCCCCTTTCAGCCATCCCACTTCCGACACCCAGTTCACCACCGGGACGCCCTCCCTCCCTCCACTACCCGCTTCTCGTGGCCCTCACCCACTTTGTCCCCGCGCCACCCTCCACGTCCCTCCCTGTCTCTCCCTTCGCTGCACGGGGGCCAAACCCCAACCTGGTCAGGACCCCTCCCCACGGGCAGCAGGAAGTCACACAGCGGAGCGACCGGCCTCACCTTCTGCTCATCCCGCAGAATGACCTGGGGTCTTGTCACCGTCCCGGTTCGCCCCCCGCCTGGGAAGTGGCTTCACACCCTCCTCTCTGCTCAGCCGCCCCACACCTCCTCCCCCAGCCCCACTCACAGCCCATGACCTCGCCTCTTTCTCCGCGGAGGAAACAGAGCCGCCCCAAGGGGGACTTCCCCAGATGTCACCACCAGGTGTGCCCACCTACCGGCGTCTGCCCGGGCACACGGCGCCGCCCGCCTGTTACTACAGACAACCCGCCAGGCAGCCCTCCACCCACTCCGGGCGCGGCTCCCAAACCACCAACTTCCCCCTCGTTTCCGGATCGTTCTCTCCTGCGTGCCAGGGAGTTACGTTTCCCACTTGGAGAACAGCCCCCACTGAGCCTCCCGGTACTCGCCCCTTCTCTGCTCGGGGGAACGCCGTCTGCCCTCACTCTCCGCCTGCGGGACCAACACCCACCCGTCCCTTTCAGTCCTCACGGGACCCGAGCGCTGGGCAGCCAGAGGCACGGCGGACCCCCTCGGCCTCCCGCAAGCACCGCCCTCTCAAAGGTCCGGAGGTGAGAACAGCTGGGCGGGGTGGGGGTGCATGTGCATCCTGGAGGTGGGCGGGCCTGCACCCCAGGCCTGGGGGGCCAGGACAGACGAGGTGGTGCCGGTGAGAAGCGGGCAAAGGCCAAGTGCAGTAAGTGCAGGCCGAGTGTCCGGTCCTTTTCCGCGGGGCACTGGAGCCGGACACACTTCAGACAGGACGACTGGCAGCAGGCTTGGGCCTGGGCCGTCCCTCTGGTGGGGAGCCCGGAGGAGGCTGTGCGGGGGGGGGGGTGCAAACCACACAGTGGGCCCCAGGAAGCCCCCGGAACCCCTGGCTATGTAGGCGCTCCTCGGGCACCCCTGCCCGCCCCCCGCTTTCCCACCCCCTGCTGGCCACTGCTGGTCGCCCACTCTTCTGTCGCCTCCCCATCTAGGCTGGGAGACCCAGAAGACAGGGCTATGCACGCCGTGGCCCTAGACGCCCCGCTGCCCCAAGGCCACACCCACCCTCCATGCAAAGCCTGCATTCAGGGGGCTCCCTGGAACGACCAGGGGGTCAGCCCGTGGCCGACGAAGGGCTCCCGGATTAGCCTCCTAGCACCCGCCACCCCGCCGGGAGCCCAGGTGGGAAGGCGCCGCCATTCAGCACCGACGGTCAGGTCCGTCACTGCCCACCAGGGAGCCCACGCCCACCCCACCGGCCGCCTCTCCCCTGCAGACACGGGGCCGCCGTAACCGGCCTGTTTTCTGGGCTTCGTGAAGGTGGTCAGGGCTGCAGGAGGCTTCTCGGGGGCCCTGGACAGGGGCTCTGGGCGGCCGGCCCCAGCCCGGCGCCCTTCCACACCCCACTAAGTCTGCCAGGCCGCCCCCGCCCCACCCTCCCCTCCCCGTCTGCCCCCGCACCTCTCCACACCCACGTGAGACGTGCCAAGGGCCAGACGCAGCCTGGAAGCGAAGGACCAGGGCCGGGTGGGGCATCTGAGCCACGGCACCAGGTGGCCGCCGTCTGGCCTGCGGTTTCCTCACATGGAATCGGGGCCCCAGGGGCACTGTGGCCGCGGGGACCTTCTCCCGGCAACTTCTCCTGAGATCATCCCTGCAGTCACGCAGTCCCCCAGGGGCACCTGCTGCGTGCCACCGGCGTTTCCTCACTGAGCCCTCGCCGCCCTGGGTGTGGGGGGGGGGTGCCCAGTGGAGAAAGGAGTCGGGGCCCGGGGACAAGGGCCTCTTTCAAGGGCGCCCGGCTGGTGACGGGCGGTAAGCACAGGGCAGGGTCAGACCCGTCCCAGGAGGGCCTCCGCGCCGGGGCGGCCCCTCCAAGCCTCAGCGCAGCCCCGGCCTTCACCCTGTCCTCTGGGACACGCTGGACACGGACGCATCACACCGGCCACACTGTTGGCCACGAGGGTCGTGGGAAGAGGGGCTGAGTCTCCGGAGGGCCTGGCCCCACGTCCTGCCGCGGCCACACGCCCCGACTCCGGAGCGGCGACTCCATCAAGACTGACGCCCCACTGCTGCCCCGACGCAGCTCCCTGACTCCCCTGGGCCTTGGGGGCCGTGGAGGGACGGGGCAGGGGGAGGTGAGGGAGAGGCCGCGGAGGGATGGGGAGAGGGGGCGAGGGGAGAGGCCGTGGAGGGGGCGCCACCATGCCCGCTGCGCGCAGAGGCCCGGAGAGGGCAAGCATCCAGGCTAAAACGCGAGCCAGCCCCCAGGCTGGTGAGGTGCCCCCCCGAACAGCACACACAGTCTGGGGCGCAGCAGAGCCGGCCCCCCCGCCCGGCTCTGGGATTCCCTCATGATCCCGACTCAACCTAGGGCGGCCGGCCACCTCCCCTGCTCACTGGGCCGGGTCCTCTTCTCCACCGTGGGAACAATGTCACCGGCATGATGGTTGGCGAAACAGGGCAGTTAGGGGCCCGACCGTCCCTGTCTGAAAGAGGGGCAGGCCGTTAACCCAGAGCACTAACCATGTGCCAGGATCCACGGTAACGATTTAATCCTCAAAACAACCTTCCAACGTAGGTGCTATTATTATTATGTCCACTTTACAGGTGCAGAAACTGAGAATCAGAGAGGTTCAGAAACCTGTGTAAGGCCACACAGCCAGTAAGTGAAAGACCTGGGATTCAAACCCCAGGCGAGTCTACCTTCTTAATCACATACTTCATCAGGGAGGCTTTCCAGAGTAGGAACTCAGATGTGCTGTGAGGAAGAAGACTTTGAAGGGCAGGGCAGAAGGAGAGAGAGCAATCTGTGTGGAGGGTCTCTTTGTAGTACCCTGAATCCCAAAGAGAGACATCAAAGCAAGGTAGTCATTCACATCATAGTAAGAATTAGCCTGTAAGTCTTCTCCACTAGGGTCAGGTTTAGAAGCAGGGCAGAGAGCCTTGGCAGACCCCACTTAGGGAGGGACTGGGCCTGCTGGGTGGGGTGCAGGAGACCAAAGCTGGAGAGCAGGGGTTCTGGAGGGAAGGGACAAGAAAACCCAACAGTAATCCTGAAGGCATCCAGTGGGTTCCAGCCGGTGGCCAGTCTCCAGAAAACCTCTTCATGAGCTGGTGGCCTCGAGCACAACGCCAGTCACTCCCCCAGCCCTCAGTAGCACCTACTGCATGCCCACCGTGCCCAGAGAGCAGGGATGCCCCCCGAAGCAGGTGTGCCGCAGGGGCGCCCCAGGCCCGCGGGGAACAGCCGCCTGGGAACCCCAGAACTGCTCGTCCCCCCAAGCTGGCCCCATGTCCAGGGACAGCAGCTCCGTCCTCTGTCAGGCCCGACAGGCAGCAGCTGTCCCCCACGCCCTCCTCCCCTCACCCCCCCCCACCGGCCCCTCTGGGGACCCCAGCCTGGTGTCCCAGCTCTGCCCCCTCACCCCACACAAACCCGACCACGCCGTGGCTCCGCTCGCAAGCCCTCGGCGGCCCCCACGCACCCCGAGTGTCTGTCTGTGCCCCTCACCTCCCCGGCCCCCTCGTCACTGGCCGGGCCTCTGGCCGCAGGGCGCCGCCCTCCTCTGTGCCTTCCACCGGCCGGCCCTCTGCCCGGAGCTCTCCCTCCCAAACGCGCGCGGCGGCCCCCACCTACGCAGGCCTTCGCCCCGGTGTCGCCTTCCCGGAAGCCCCTCCCCGGCTGTGCCGCCGCCCCCACCGCACTCACTGCCTTCTGCTTTGGGGGTGTTTTTGGACCCCCTGCACAGGCCGCTGTGAGATTTACTGAGACAAGTTTTCTGTCTCTTCTAACTAGCGGGCTTTTTTGGTCACTGCTGTCTCCCCACTGCCTACAAAAGCCTCTAGCAAACAGTAGGTGCTCAATACGTGTGTGTCAAGCATGCGATCGATGAACAAATTAAATCAACAGTGACAACTCGGGGCCAAGGCGGAGATTCCCAGGTGAGAGAAAGGGTCCCCGACGGGGAAGTGGAGGGAGGCGGGACAGGCCGTCGCCCAGTGCCCAGCTGTGCCACGGGGGCCTGGGGGCCACACAGGAGTGTGGGTCTTCTGGGACCTGTGGGGGCCTGGAGCTGTCAGAGGTGCGCCCGCAGCTCAGGGCTTCAAGGAGGGAGCAGGGGTGGCCCAGAGAAGGCGAGCGGACGGGAGAGGGGAANGGTCCAAACACGGATGGGACTCCTCCCCCCGGGCACAGTCTGGATGCTTGGGGAGGCTGTCCCTTTCTGCCTCCGGCCTCAGTTTCCCCAGAGCCCCCTCCGGCTCTGTGGTCCCTCTCGGCTGTGAGGGCGGGAGGCCGAGAATGGCGGGAAGGTCAGAGGTCAGCCACTGCACAAGGAAGAGCGCCCCAGCCCTGCGGCGCCCCCATGTGCCACCCTCGCACCTGCCCCCAGGCTTTAGCCCG
>NW_027532747.1:2308154-2309477 GCF_008692635.1 Crocuta crocuta | reverse complement strand
CACCAGGCTGCAGCCCGTGCTGGTCCCCCGGCCAGGAGCCCCGACTCTGCACCTGCTCATTTCAGACAAGCGGCCGCCTCTCTGAGCAAGGGTCCCCCCCCACCCCCAAATCCCCGACCGTCTCTTCCACCGGAGCCTGAGCGGCGCAGTCAGTTAAGCATCTGATTCCTGATCTCGGCTCAGGTCACGATCTCACGGTTCATGAGCTCGAGCCCCTGCATCAGGCTCTGCGATGGCACGGAGCCCGCGTGGGATTCTGTCGCTCCTTCTCTCTGCCCCTCCCCTGCTTGCATCTGTCTCCCTGTCTCTCAAAAATAAATAAACACTAAAAAGAAACTTAAAAACATGACTCCCTGAGGGCTGAAGCAGGGCGAGGACCCAAGTGCTCCCCAGCGATCTTCCTGGGGTGCAGAGGGGGTGGCCCCTTTCTAGGGCACCGTGAGGGGTGGGGAATGGCTCCCTCCTCACTGCCTGCCACAGTACGGTCCCTGTCAGAAGCATTTACTGAGTAATTACTACATGCCAGTTCTCAGCACCGGGGGTCGGCAGGGGACTGCTGTTCTGGGCAGGGGTTGGGGGCAGACAGATAAACAAGATAAAGAAATAAAGCAAATTGCTAGTCAGGTGGCAGTCAGGGTGGCAGGGAAAATCAGAGCAGAGAAAGGGCAGGGTGGGGGGGTTAAAATTATACATGGAATGAGTCAAAACGTGAGGAAAGCCCCCCCCCACCCCAATGACATTTCTAAAAGATGTGAAAGGAGAGGAAGCAGAAGTCATGTGTATATCTGGGGAAGAACATTCTGGGTAGAGAGGAACAGCCTGTGCAAAGGCCCCGGGGCAGGAGCCTGTCCGATGTGTTCGAGGAACAGCAAGGAGGCCAGGAGGAGCAAGGGGAGCCAGTGAGGGGGTTGTCGGGAGAGGAGGTCAGTGCGGTCTGACGTCTCTGACACGCCCCGTGTGTGTCTCTATGCCCAAGAGGCCAGGCTGGTGCTTTCCCAGGGCACCCCCAGGGCCGGGCCCGGTGTCTGGCACGGGCAAAACCACAAGCCCAAGTGACACGAGTGACCAGGGAGTGGAGGCCCGCACACGCGCGCGTCCCTGCGCAAAAAGCTTCCATCAGAAAGTAAAACCTGAAAGCATTCGACAGGAGTAGAAGTAAGAACTCGCGTTCAGAGGGCGGGTTACACGGCCGGAAGTGCCCAGGCGGCGCGAGGTCACGACGTGCACGCGCGTGACCGGCGAGGCCCCGGACACCCGCACGCCCCGGGACACACCCCGACGGAAGACGCGCGGCACTGACCTCGGGGGAAACCCCAGCGCGCA
>NW_027532747.1:2307820-2308087 GCF_008692635.1 Crocuta crocuta | reverse complement strand
CGCCCTGCTCAGGGCGGGGAGGGGCCGCGCGGCGGGGGGCGCTCCGTTTCCGGGGAGCCTTCCCGTCCCAGGTGCCCCGGGCGGCTGACCCACTTTCCCTCCGCGACAGAGGGGCGCGAGCCCACGCAGGGGAGAGGGCTTGCCCAGAGGCCTGCAGCAACCAAGGGGGCCGCGGCAGGGGTGAAGGCAGAGAGACCGTGCGCCCAGGACAGCAGAGGCGCGGATTAATTCGGGGATTAGCAGCTGCGCTGTGCGCACGGCCGGCCG
>NW_027532747.1:2306930-2307702 GCF_008692635.1 Crocuta crocuta | reverse complement strand
AAAAATGGGGGAGGGGGTCAGACTCAGGCTCTGCTGAAGGGGGCTCCCGTCTGGAGGGCGCTCCGTCGGCCTGCGTTCCCCACCCCCACCCGCTTCCGAGGCCCCTGCGGCCTCTGCGCCTCTCGGAAGACCTGCCGGGTTATCCTCCTGGCAAATCCCTATTCATCCTTTGAGATTTGGCTCAGATGTCCCTGCTTCCAGGAAGCCCTCCCTGATATCCCAAGTCAGTGACCCTGGCCTGGGACCCCTGGGAGGACCTGTTGATGGGCCTCTGTCCTTGCCCGCGCGGAGGGCTGCCCCGGGCTCACTCGGTCTCAGCAGCCATCGCGGGACGTGGTACCCAGAAAGGGAGCGACTCCGCTGGGGAGTGAGGGGCAAGGGCCGCACACAAGCCACAGAGGACAGGTGACGGGGAGAAGAGTCTGCCACCTTGGACGAGAAGGCAGGTGGAAGGGCATTCTAGGCAGAGGGAACAGCACGGGCAAAGGCAGGCGGGTGCGACAGCTTGTTTGGGCCCCAGAGGGGAGACTTCGGCGTGGTGGGTGGTGAGCGGAGGGGCCGGGGCAAGGGGGGCCCGGCTGTGCACCTGCCCCCAAAGTGGGCCACTGAGGGTCAGAGGAACACTGTCCTCTGGCTCACCCCCACATATATCTTGGGCCCTCCCGCAAGCCAGGCTCGGTTCCAGGCATCCGGGGTGGGGGTGGGGGGTAGTTGGACGGGGCAAAGCGCCTGCCGTCTAGGAGCTCCTTTCAGGTCCCCAGGGCCAGCTTGC
>NW_027532747.1:2301362-2306882 GCF_008692635.1 Crocuta crocuta | reverse complement strand
GGGGGGGGCACATCGTTCTCCCAAGAGTCCTACAAGGTGCAGGTGATTAGGACATCCGCTTCACAGATGGGAAAACTGAGGCCGGAGACTTGGATCTGTGGGCCCCCAAGCCCCATGACCTACCCCTGCTGACCAGCTTCCCTACATCCCTCTGGGCCCCTCGGTCCTGGATGCCCAGCACCGACTGCAGGGCAGGACCGGACAGGGACAGCCCCTGCACCTGCTGGGAAGGAAGGGTCTGGAAGGGCCCTTGACGCAGCTCTGAGAGCACTAATGGGGTGGGAAGAAGAGGAGGGTAGAACCGTCCCCAGTTCTGGGATGCTGTTGGGTCCTGGCCCCACGGGAACCGCCATTCCCGCAAGCTCCCAAATTCTGCCTCTGCTAAAAGCCCGGGTGGCCCAGAGCCGCCCAGGAGCCCAGGCCCTGGCGACTGCCACTGGGCCTTTGGGACTCAGCCCAGGAAAGCCCTCGGCCCCTCTGCCCAAGCCAGGCCTGATGCCCTCAGCATCTCAGGCAGCATTGACCAGGTGGCTCACCTGCCCACCTGTGTCCCCAACCAGGCTGGGCCACGTCTCTGCCCCCTCCGCCGGGCGCACAGGGGTGGGTGCTCACGAGCCTTGGCTGGGCATGGAGAGCGAGAGGGAGAGAACCACAGAAGGGACCCTCCCTCCCCGGAGCTGGTCTTGGGGTGCCCCGGGAAGGCTGCCTTTCTCTCAAGCCCCAGCTGGGTTAAGGAGGAATCCATCCCGGCTGGGGATACCGGTGAGATGACAGCCAGTGTGGGCCCTTGGGCCTCCCCAGCCCAACCTGGACCTTGACTGTGAGAAGGCAGGCCTGGCTGACCTTCAGATTTTGGGTCTGCGCACCTATAACCTGAGAGATTGGGCCCCGCCTCTCAGCCCAGGACAAGCCGGTCCTTGCCCTGTGGGTCTGGGAAGAGACGGCTGCACTCCAGCACTTTGGCCAGGCGATGGCCCCACTCGGAGCATCCAGTCCCCGGCCACCTGGGCATTCCCCCCCGCGGCACCAGGGGTCAGCGCGAAAGGCCCCCGGGGCTCTCTGCTCTGGTCCCAGGGGCCTGTTCTGGAACAAGCCTTAGGTCCCAGACCCTCAGGGAACGGGTGTCCCGGCCACATGGAGCGTCCCCGTGGAAGCCGATCCCGGCCTTGGGAGGAGGGGGAGCTGACGGAGGGGAGGGGGGGACGTCGAGAGGCCCTCTGCACCCTGGAGATGGGGCCCAGACCTGGCGGCCAGAGCGGGGCCTGCTGCCCGCACGGCGCCTCGGCTCAGACTCCGGAAGGAAAACACAGGAGGGGTGTTCCCAAAGTGGGGGTCAGGGTGGCCAAGGGAAGTCGCNAGGAAGCCGAGCCCGCAATCGCAGAAATCTCCGAGTCGGAGAATGTTCGAATCCGGGAACTGGGAGCCCTACGGGGTTGCAGAACCCGACACTCACACGATCCGAGGGGGATGGCATTTGGNAGAATCCGCAAGGGGCCCCGGATTGGCCGCCAGACACAATCCTCACTCGAAAAGTTGTCGGAGACCACGAGCCCAGACCCCCTCGCAATGACCCTCCTCCCCTAAGACGAAGAATTGGCCGATGGGCCAACGGCTCCCCCGAAGCCCCCCATCGACCCCAGGCCCACCTTTCCCAGGTCCCCATCACCGCGCTCCGCACACTAGATCCCGGCATACAGCAGGCGCTCAATAAACACGGACCCTGCATGCCTAGATCCTACACCAGTCTTTTCCTGCCTCCTCCCTCTGGCTGCGAGTTCCAGGCAGGCGCCCTGTCCCTTCACCAAGGCACCCCCCCAGCACCCAGCAGGCCTGGCCTCCACAGGGCCCCGCGCAGGGGTGGGAGGAGCCGGGCTTTCTCAGGGTCAGCCCCAACCGCGTTCATACCCAACCCCAAAAGTCCAGACATTCCTTCGTCCACAACCACAACGCTCTTCCCCACATTCGTTAGCTCTGGGCCAAGTTCTTGCGGTGGGAGGGGGCAGCCAATGAGGTGAGCCCTGCGCTCTGGGGGCTGATGGCTGAGAAACAGGGAGCCCTCCTCTCAGCAGAACCGCAAGGATAATAAAGGCGCCACCACCCCCAGGCCCGCCCGCGCCGCCCCCCTTCATGGCGCTGCCCATTTGCTCCTCAGGGTGACGGGGAGGCAGTCACTCCCATTTTACAGACAGGGACAAGCAAAGCCCAGAAATGAACCCAGCCAGGCCTGGAACCCGGCCTTCACAGAGGGCTCCCCCCCACCCCCCCAAAGNGCCAGGGAGTCTGTCTTAAATTAATAAGAATGTATTAAAATTTAATTTTAAAAATCCAGCATTAATTATTTATATTGAATGTTTCAGCTCTTCTAAAAGGTCTTGTCTGGGAATTTCCCAAGAAGGGACACTTAGGAGAGGCTGCTGAGTGGCCCCGGTGGTGGGGTGGGGGTGTTGGGGGGGCAGGCTGGCAGGGAAAGAGAGGAGGGGGCCTAGCCTGGGCAGCCCCTTCCTTCACTCTGCTATTCCAGACCCTGAAGCCTGCCTCTGACCCTTCCACGATGTTTCAAATTCTCCCCAGCCCCAGAGCTTGCGCCCTCACCCTTAAAGGTTGCCTCCTCCAGGCAGTCCTCCACGGAGACCCGGAGGAGTTGTTTGGTTGAGGCCTCGATACCAGATGTGTGCTCCCTGGGGCGCGGCCTTTCCCAGCTGTGTCCCAGGGCCAGCCTGGGGTTGGGAGCCTGCACTAAGCTTCGGATGCACATGTGATCAGTGGTCACCGCTGTGTGGGGTTGGGGACTGGGGTGAGCAGCAAGGCTGGCCTGTGGGGAGGGGCTCTGCCTTGGCAACGGTCTTGGTGTTGAGGCCAGAAGTCCATGTCCAGGTCTTGATTCCGCAGTTCATAACCACAAGACCTGGGGATTTTCCTGAGATGCCCCTTCTATGGATCAGAAAAGCAAGGCCGGAGCACAAAATGGCTTGTTCAGAGTCGCCCAAAGTAAGCGGAGGCCTGCCTGGGGGGCTGGGGGGAGGAGGCGGGCAGGGATGCTTGGGGACCAGGAGCATGGGGGACTGTGGGACGTCCAGGGTCCCCAGTGTGAAACGATGGGGCAGGAAATATCCTCAGGGCCCCTCTGGCCCCCCCAGGGATCTGCAGGCCAGTGGGGTCCCCCAGCTCTTCTCCAGGTGCTCCCCCAGGCGTGGCCCCACGCCTCTTCCTGCAGCAGGCTGTGACCTTGCCATTGCCTGTCCTAAACTCTCCCCTCATCCCCCTTGGTGGTCCAGTCCGGCAGCCGCCTTAGTTTCCCCAGAACATGGCCTGAGCCCTGTCCGTGGGCCGCCCGTCCTTGCCTCAGCCCACCTGCTCTGCGCCCTTGCCCGGGGCTGCTCTGCCCGCCCCCAGCCTGGAACGCCCCTCCTCCCCATCCCGGGCGTACTCCGAGCCCCCTGCACAAGTCTGAGCTTCCGGAGGGGCACCCGGGTCAGAAACGGGCCCCTCCACCCTATTCCAGAAATCAGTCTCCTGATTTCTCCTCAGAGTGGCCGCGCGAGGTGGGCTCACAAACCCCATTTTATTTATTTATTTTTTATTTTTTCAAATATATTTATTTATACTTGAGAGATAGAGAGACAGTGTGAACGGGGGAGGGGCAGACAGAGAGGGAGACAGAATCCGAAGCAAGCTCGAGGCTCTCAGCCATCAGTGCTGAGCCTGATGCGGGGCTCGAACTCACAAACCGCGAGATCATGACCTGAGCCAGAGTCAGACACTTATAACTGAGCGCCCCAGGCGCCCCACAAACCCCATTTTAAATGCAAGAGCGGACGGTCCAGGAGACGAGGCCTTCGGCTTGCCTGTGGTTCCTTCCATGGCCACCACCCTCCCAGTGGCACGGCGCGCGGTGACTGGCACACAGCAGGCACCCTCTGGAGGTGAGGGAGAGAGGCAAGTCTCCTGACCTTCTGACCTCAGCCCCAGAGCCGTCTCTTGCTTGGCACACGCAGACCACACTGACCAGCAAGCTCGCCCAGCCAGCTCCTGCCTCAGGGCCTTTGCATTTCTTTCCTCCACCTGGAAGGCTCCGCCCCAGACCTTGCATGGCCAGTGCCTTCCTTCTCTGACCACCCATCTGAAGTAGGCCTTCGCCCACCAAAGACCCTCTGCTCACGCGGGTCTCTGCACGCCTCCTCCTGCCTGCCCGGCCCCACCCCCGACGTGCCTACCGCAGGGCCCCTGGGTTTCAGCCACTGTGTCTCTAACCCCAGGGCGTGGCGCAGAGGGGCCTCTGATGTCAAGCGGTGATGCCCAAACCAGTGTGTTTGCTCTCAATCCCCAGCCACCCCCTGAGCTCCTTCCTGCTCTCCTGCNTGGACTGAGCCCGGCCCCGGGTGCCCCTCCGAGGGTGTGGGTCTTCCTGCCCACCCCTCCCCCACCAGCCATGGGGGGCTCCTGCACTGGACCGTCCCCCCCTCCAAATCCTTCTGTTTCCGAAACTACAGAGAGAAGCCAAGGGAGTCCCTGTCTGGGGACAGGCTTGGTGCCGAGGCCCAGGCCTGGGACACAGGGAGCCTGGGTTCTGGGGCCCCAGCTTTGCCTCCGACTCAGCCTGTGACCCTGGCCCAGCCCCCCCCTCCCCCCCCCCGTTGCCTGGGGCTGGGAGGTGGCCCCTCAGACCTTGACCCTAGTGACCCAACCCCGGGGCTTCCTTAAATGCACTCGGGGCTCTGGCTTCCTCTGTCTCCCCTTCCTCCTGCTCCCTGACTTCACCTCCAGGGGGACACACAAGCTGAAGATTGTGGAGGCCAGAGCATGAGGCTCGGTGCGGGGGGAACGCCCCCCAGGCGTGGCCAAGACAGGGCTCGCCCGTTGAGGACTTGGGCCTCCCATGCCGCTGTGTGACCTCTGCCGAGTCCCTCAACCTCTCTGAGCTCCATCCCTCATCAAGGGAGGATGGACAAATTTCAAAGGACATTGGGAGCGACAAGGTGACCAGGTAGAAGGGACTGTCTTGGGGACAGGGCTTCTCTGGAGAGTCTTTTAGTTTAATCATTTGGGGTGGACGGTCTTCTAAGATGCTCCACATCCCTTCCTTATTCAACATTCACCACGTGCCCTGTTCTAGAGGATTCAGCAGAGAACAAACCAGAGGCAGGTCTGTACCCTCCGGGGGCTGACACTCTGGTATTCGCGCCCGAGGCGGATCACTCGCGAGGTCGGCGCAGCGCCCCTGCTGGCCCGGGGTCTGACGGGACGCGTCCGCTGGGAAGGGAAGGCTGAAGGCTGACGGAGGTCAAGGTGAAGTGTGAGCCAAGCCTGGGGAGGGCGTGGGGCGCCTGGGGAGTCTGGGAGCATCTGGCCAGCAGCGGGGGCAGGGGCGGGGGTCCCGCGGGCCGTGGTCAGCACTTGGACTTCCAGCCCGAGCGGGTGGGGAGCCCCGCGGGGCCGACGGCGGACTGTCGGTGACGCCGCTGTGAGGAGGGGGCACGGAAGAGCGGGTGCGGGGCTCGGAGTCCAGCCGGGAGGCGCCGG
>NW_027532747.1:2297732-2301221 GCF_008692635.1 Crocuta crocuta | reverse complement strand
GGCCGTGGCCCTCGGCATCCCCCTCAGGGCTGGCCTGTTGGCCTGTGCTGGGCACACAGCGGGTCATCCGCGCTCTCCTGTCCTCGCCTGACGGCGCGGAGAGGGGTGAGCGCGTCCCAGAGGTCACCCAGCAAGTTGGGGAGCTGAACTCAGGCCCCGGCTTGGCGCTGCTGTCCCCAGATGGGGCTGGGAGGGTCCCTGTCCCCGGGATCCCGGAGGACCTGGCCCTGGGCGGGGCGACCCACCCCACTCCCACCTTGCCCGCGCTTGGCTGGGCTCCGTGTCGCCTCAGGCAGGGCCTCTGGTTCTGAGCCCTGCGCGGCTGCAAGCTGGCCCCCAGAGCTAAATCTGGCTTACCAGCATGTTGTATTTGGCCTGCAAGAGGTTTTAAAAATTTTTTAAAAAACATTTGAGCCAACATTTAAAAATTGGGAGAGTTTACATTTTAAATTCCATATTTTTGGCTTCTGCTGAAAATTTGCAAGATCTGGCAACTCCGGCCCACATTCCCACGTGGCAACAGTTGGGGAGCTGGGAAGAAGTTACCCCCCACCGAAGAGGCGCCTCGGGGCGGGGGGCCGCTGGGGAGAGGGGCCCCTCCACACCTAACTCACCCGCAGGCTTAACTTGGGGAGACTGAGGTCTGGAGGCTGGAATGACTTGTCTGCATCACTCAGTGGGAGAGTCCCTGGGCCAGGCTCTGGGGACTCCCAGGCCTGGTAGCAGGGGCCTGGTCACCACCCCACCTGGGCTACCTCAGAGCCCCCAGGCTGCCTCTCCTTCCCCGACCCTGACCCTGACCCTGCCCTCCCACTCTCCGTCTTCTGACCACAGGAAATGGCTGGTCTAAGTCATTCGCACTGTCGTTTGGGCCGTGGACAGAGAGGATAAGAGGTCTCAGAGACCTTCCGCAGTGGCTTCTTGTTTGCTAGACGATGAAGGAGGGGACCGGGGCCACCCACGGCCACAGAGGCAGAGGCAGGGCCCTCCCCTGGCCCATAGCGCCCTCCCTGAAGGTGTTAATGGTGAAGCTCCAGGCATTGGCCTCGCAAAAGAGATTTCAAAGCGCAGGCCTGGCCAGGCTGGGAGGGCAGCAGGCGGCACAGTCCGACGAACCACCACCAGGGCCTTCAGCACCCTCGTCACGCCGGTGACTGAACTCCCACCGTGTGCCGGGCACCCGCAGCCGTGACCTCTGCTCCTCCCGCCCGCCCGCGCCGGTGAGGACACCGGGGACTGCTGCGTTCCCGGGGCCCGATCCTGGTCTAGGCAGCAGGCCTGACCCGGCCCGGCCCTGAGCCGCCTATTCTGAGTCTTTGATGTGAGGCTGGAGCTGAGGGGTCCGGGCTTCTGGTGCTCACCGCGGGGTATGGCCCTGGGCGTGGGAGGTTGTGTGGGGCCGATGCCCCCCGCCCCCTCCCTTGGGAGGGAACCCCGCAGGGCCTCGGGTCGGAGCCCTGCCTCCTGGCACCCACTGCTGGGCCCAGACAGGTCCCCGTAGCCCTGGGCCGCCGGGCGCTCCTGGGAGGCATGTATGAGGAGCCTTGAGACAGAACCTCCAGAGGTCGGGATGTCCTGGGGCTCCCCCGGGGCCCAGTGTCCCCGGGGTGAGGGCTACACGGCGTGCAGGGCTCAGAGTGGCACGGGCCAAGGGTCCCAGATTGCCAGGCCCTTTGGGGGGGGGGCCGGGTCACTGTGCTTATCAGGTGCCTGTTGACGCCTCCCCTGTGACAAGGGAGAAGTCATGAGCGTTCCTGCCTTTTCATGGCTGGGGAGACCAAGGTCCAGAGCGGTGGCTGACCTGTCCAGGGCACCACCGGCAGCCAGCAGGCCCCGAGGCAAGGGCTGGGGGGCCTCGAGTGCTAGCAGTCACGCTGCTCTGGGCTCTCCCCGGGAGGAAAAGGCAGGTCGCTGGGGGCCAGAAACACCATGGAGTGGGGGGCGGAGGGGGAGGCCAAGGCTGCCTGGGCCCAACCCTGGCTTCTCCGCATGACCTCTCTGAGACTCGCTTTCCTCCTCTGGACATGGGGAGCAACCTCCTGGGGGGTGCACTGAGGCTTGGGATCAAGAGTTAGAACACCCAGAATTTTGTTTTCCAAGGAACCTCTCCCTGTAGAGAAACCATCGCAGGACGGGCCCGGCTGTGAGCTCGGCCGACCTGGCCCTGCGGCCCCCACTTGGGTCCCGTGCCTGGAGGAGTCAGGATGGACCATGTCTGCAAGAGCCCATAAAAACCCGTCCTGGCCCCAGGGGACACATGGTTTGGGGGACATAGGTCAGCACCAAGGTGGGCGTGCAAGTGCACAAGTTAGTCCCCGGGGCAGGTAAGCGGGCCTCCCATCTCCCTGTGAGTGAGCGCGGGGTGCTGCCGGGGTGTGAGAAAGACACTACGTTTAGACGTGAAGACCTCGGTCCTAGCCCAGACTCCCCAGGGGGCCTATAAAATGGGGAATTAGTAGGGCACCTGGGGGGCTCAGTCGGTTAAGCGTCCAACTCTGGCTCAGATCATGATCTCACGGTTTGGGAGTTTGAGCCCCGTGTGGGGCTCTGTGCTGACAGCTCCGAGCCTGGAGCCTGCTTTCGAGTCTGTGTCTCCTTCTCTCTGCCCCTCCCCTGCTTGGTTCTGTCTCTCTCTCTTTCTCTCAAAAATAAATAAAAACATTAAAAAATTTTTTTAATGGGGAACGCGTAAAAGACACAGACCCGTCTATCTTTCCGACAGGATGGTGACATGTTACTTCGCACGGAGGTGTCTGAGGTTCAGATCCTCAAGGGGATAATCATGAAATCCCGCGGTAAAACACAGAGGGCTCTGCCGATGGGGGCTGACATTACGACCATCATCATTATTGTTGACTCACGCGCACTGTTCCAAACTATTCTGCCGGCCCCAAAGCCAGAAATTTCACCTTAGAGATTCATTCTTTGGGTTCTTAAGCTCTCGGCCGTTGCAGACATTATGAGAGCCGGGTGATGGGCGGACTGGAAGGGGGCTCTGCCAGGACCCCCCGGGGAGATGGCACCTGCAGGGAGGAGGGAGGGGAGGAGGAAGGGGAGCACGCACACCTATGCCCGGCCGCCTGCTGGAGGGTGGGCTGAGGCTGAGACTCACCCGGCTTGGAGGCCTCCGGGGGGAGGCAGCTTGGCCTCCACGCTTGCCGCTGCTGACTCGAGCCCCACTGGTCTCTGCGGCCAGGCCCGGCCCCGCTCGGCTTGCAGCCTCAGGGGCCACCTCTGAGGCTAGGGGAGGACTCAGGGCCAGGGTCTCCTCCAGGGCCACAGCTCCCGTGAGGGGCTCCTGGGCTGGGCCTGGGCCTCGCTCCCTCTGGGAGGGCTCTGGGCTGTGTCCTCTGGGCCCCCGGAAGGCCTCCAGGGTCGCAGGGTCCAGCACTCGGATGGTGACCTCATCCAGGAACCTGGAGAAGGGCAGCCTGGCCTCCCGTCGGCGGCCCAGCCGGGCAAGGGGGCCCCCGGCAGCCCCGCCGCCGG
>NW_027532747.1:2290340-2297612 GCF_008692635.1 Crocuta crocuta | reverse complement strand
GTCCAGAGTGGGGCTCGGTTTGCAGCTTCGAAAGTCCTCTCTGCAGGCTTCCTTCCTGGGGGCTTTGGCCCCGGGCTCGGAGACGGACCTGTGGCCATCTGGCCTGGGGGTGCTGGGGTCAGGGCCCTGTGCCTGGGAGCCAGCCCCCGAGAGCATCCTCCGTCGTCAGTCCAAGGTCAGGCCTCTCCAAGTACCTCGCCGACCCCCACCTCTCTCCTCCCGAGGGGCTGGGATCCCCACGCCCTCTTTGGGAGGGGGTCACGGTCCCCACCTCTCATTGGCCGCTGAATGCCCGCCTGCCCATCGATCCAGGGAGCACGTGGCGGGGGGAGGGGGCTCCCACCCCCTAAATTGATTCTCACTAAGTGGGAGCTGGGCTTCAGGGCTTAGTGAGTGCTACAGAGAAGGTCATGTCCTGAGCTCTGTTTTGGCCTGGGGAGGGAGGCAGCCTGCACTGGCTGAGCACCTGCTGTGTGTGGGGAGGGGGCTGGGCCGGGCCTCACACTCCACTCACAACATCTCTTCGTCTCCTCTGCCAGGTGTGGTGCCGGGTGCATCAATGTGAAGAGGCAGGCAGTACGGAGAGGCCGTAACAACGGCCATGAGAGTGAGCACAGGGCCCGGAGGAGGGGGAATTGGAACGTCATTGATCAGCAAACTGGGAGGGTATGGTGGACATGCTGCTTGCCACTGTTCTCCTATTTGTCCTTAGTAAGGAACTCATTTTATTCTGGGAGGCAAGATACTCAGCTAAAAGACTGCATTTCTCAGGCTCCCTTGCAGCCAGGGGTAGCCAAGGAGATAGAAACTGAAGTTACGGGGTGAGGACCAGACAGCTTGCGGGTGCTTCTTTTGCCCCCATTCCCCACCCTCCTGCTTCTTAACTAGAACGTGGAAGTGATGGTAGGAGCTGTTGCAGCCAGATTGCACCACGAGGCAAACTTGTGGCGGAACCCATACTCAGAGGATGGAGGAGCAGAAAGCAGAAGGAACCCGGGTTCTTGATGACCACTGAGTCATCACACCAGCCCCGGACCACCTGCCCTGGTGCTCTAACTTGAGAGAAATAACCCCTGTCTTACTTAAGCTGTGGTTATTTCCAGTCTCCATTACTAGCAGCTGCGTACAATCGCTCAACAACACAGAGGAGAAGGTGAGGAACAGTGGTCAATAATGTAATGAGGGAAGAGTCTCTGGCACATGGGGACCCAGGGTGGGGTTAAATGGGGAGCAGAACAGGGGAGATTAACCCAGAAAGGCCAGAGCCAGGCCTGGGCACTTTCTCTTTTGTGTGGAGGGGGATATGCCTGTTTTCGGCATCTCAGGAAGCCAGGAGGCAGGACTGCTTCCCAGGATGCACCTGCACAAGTCAGAGGAAGGCTCGNTCCCTGAGGTGGGGGGGGGGCAGGCCCAGGCCTTTGGCTGGCCGGCTGGTGGCCACTGTCACCATCTGGGCTTCTGGTGCTGCTTAGAGCATGGCCTTGACTCTCCTTGGCGGCCTCCTCGTGGCTATGAACCTGGGGCCCCTGCCCACTGTGATGTCTCATGTCAAGTGCTAGGGACCCTTTCTTTTCTGGACTCAGCCGGACACCTCTCCGAATGTCCACAGTGCCCGTGACGGACTGTGTGGAAAGCTCCACGACTGCAGATCCACAGAAGCTGCCTGGACCCTTCCTCCCTCTGCCCTCCCTCCCCGACCAACCAACAGGCCCTGGCAATTCAGCTTCTCGGACCTCACTACATCCCTCTGTCCCCACCATCACCTTGCCGGTCCCAGGTGCCACCACGTCTCACCCAGACACCTGCAATCACCCCTCTCTGGGGCGCCCGACCCAGTGCTGGTCCAGCCTGGTCTATCCCACAGCACACCAGTATGAGCTTTAAAACACAGACCAGAGAGGTGACCAGACAGTGTTACGTGCACAGACACCCTGCAGCTCTGACAGCCCAGGGTCTTTCCTTGAGTCACCAAGGTGTCTTCTCTACCCCGAACACTGCCCCCCGCCACCCACCCGAACTTTCATCAAGTTCTTGAATGTGCTAAGCTCTATCTGGCCTCAGGGCCTTTGCACATGCTGTTCCCCCATCAGAATCACTCCCCCTCCCCCTCTCTTCCCCTCTGTCTCATCACCTAATTCTCATCTAAATTTCAGGGCCCCAGCCAATAGCCTGTCCCCTTGCAGCCCTAGATCAGATCAGGTCCCCTTGCATCAGCTTCCTGTAGTCCCTACTCTTCTCATAACACAGCCTCCGACCACAAGGGGTAGGTGTGCAATTGTTTATTGTCTGTGTCCCCTTAGAATGCAAGCTCTGCTCTATCCTCACTCCTCTGGGCTGAGCACTGGGGGAGCAGGGATCTCAGGCTCTTAGGAAAGTCACAGCACTCCCCCCAATCCCTGCAGTCCCCTGACAGCCCCCCCTTGACACGTGGATACCCCGCAGCAGCAGCCGTCCAGCCCCTGTCCCATCACCATCTCCATCATCATGTCCATCATCATCTCCATCTCCATCATCTCCATCTCCATCATCATCTCCATCACATCACCACCACCGTCTCCATCCCCACCACCATCACCATGTCCATCACCATCACCACCACCATCACCACCACCATCTCCATCATCATCTCCATCATCATCTCCATCACCATGTCCATCACCACCACCATCTCCATCATCATCTCCATCATCATCTCCATCACCATGTCCATCACCACCACCATCTCCATCATCATCTCCATCTCCATCATCATCTCCATCACCATCTCCATCACCACCACCATCTCCATCATCATCTCCATCATCATCTCCATCACCATGTCCATCACCATCACCACCACCGTCTCCATCTCCACCACCATCACCATGTCCATCACCATGTCCATTACCATCACCATCTCCATCTCCATCTCCATCTCCATCACCATCTCTATCACCAGTGGGAGGTGGCAGATGCAAGGTCAAATCCCTCTCCAACACCCCGAACAGGACTCTGAGCAGGTCATGTCCCCTAACTGTCACATGCAGATGGATGCCCAGTTCAGGGGCCGTGGTGGGAAGTGGTGTGAGAACACAGGTGCTGGGTGCCTCCAGCACGGAGCCTGGCGTCCAGTAGGATCTCAGGACTCATGAGCACAGGGCTCCAATGTGTCCATCCCCCACGCGTGTGTGGTCACAGGAGTGTTCCAGGGGCTCTGGCCAGTTGGTCCTCTGAGCTCTTCCCAGAGTTGTCGACTGACTGCATCAGACAAGTTCCCGTTGTCATAACAACCCACTGGCTCTCTGCCGCCTGGGCTGGAGGCCCCAGAGGATGCTGCCGGCTGCTGAGACGTGCAGCCCAGGCCTGCTCACCTCCCAGCAGCCCGCGTTGCTTCTCCTGAAAGGGCTTCACAGCTCCTGGTACGGCAGCCCCTGCCTCTTGACTCATCTGTTCCAGCCACGGCCGGAGCCTCTGCTATGTGCCAAGCTCCGTGCCGGGCACGCACCTGCACCCTGGCTCTCTCCCCACCCGGCCCTGTGAAGTGGGATGGCTGTGAACTCTCCTGCTAACAGAAGCAGAGCCGCAGCCGGGCAAAGCGACTTGTCCGAAGTCCCACGGCTTAAACACAGCAGACCCGGGAGGGGAACCCCCACAGGTCAGGTACTCACCCTGTCTCCTCTCCAGCACCCCCTCAGCCCCTCCCTGCCCCCACAGGTGTGAAGCTGGCCCCCGTGAGCCTGGAGAGAGCAGAGGCGCAGCTCTCCCCATTGCCTGCTGGGCTGGAGCGGGAAGACCTGGTCCTAAAGCAGGTTCCCGTTGTCATAACAACGGGATGCAGGACGGGCAGGGCATGCTGCATGTCCATGAACGGCTCCAAACATTACCTCACGTGCTCTCACAGCAATCCCCCAAGCCAGGACTCGCTACCCCATTCCATGGAGGAGGACCTGGGCTCGGGGGGGTCACTGGTCAACAGCCATGGCTTGCCATAGGCCAGGTACTGCCGTCGCCTTCCTGGGGCGTCCCTCATGCCAGAGCAGAAGTTTCTATTACCATTGCTCCCCTAGGGATGAGAGCCTGGGGGTCTGAGAGTTCTCACACTTGTGTCTTCAACCAGCCCAGCCACAGGCCTTAGCTGGCTTGGGTCCCCAGCATCCACACACACGGTCTGTGCCGTCAGCGTGTGCACCCGGATTCTGTCCCAGCCTTCCTTCCTCGGGAGGGCTGTGCACTTGAGCCACGCAAACCTCCCAGGAAGCCTCCCCGGGCAAGGACTTCCCTGCGGGACTCCCTGCCGGCCACTCGTCTTTACAAGAGGCTACACCGCTATCCTGTCGCACATCACGTAATTGGAGACGCCTAATGGCCCCCTGCCCTCTCTCGAGCTCTGCAGCCACCCCACCTCCCCGCTCTGCCATCACGGAACCGGGGCCCTGGGGGGTCATGTGAACAAGACACCAGCGTCTAGGGAATCCAGATGCTCCTCCCATCCAACCAACTAGGCTTCCACCCATCCATCCCTACAGCCATTCATCCGTTCACACGTGCCCGTTGGTGCACTGATCCACCCTTCTCTGCCTGTATCCACGCATTCATTAGCATACACTCCTGTCACTATCCACCCGCTCTTCCTGCGTTCTTCCATTCATTCCGGTATCTGTCATCTTACTGACGTTCAAGTACCCATCCATCTATCCTGGCCTGCAAGCACTGACCCATCCATTTAGTGGCCATGCATTTCCCCCTGCCTGTATCTGTCTATCCTGACAGGTGCTCTTGTATCCATCCGTCCTGTCTCCATCTGTCCCTCTGTTGACATCTGTCCGTTGTAGACCCTTCCGTCCATTCACCTGTCTCGCCATATGCACCAGAAAGCCGTCTTCCTACCTGCCGGTCCTTTTATGTGTCCGCTCATCGATGTCTCGTTCTGCTCGTCCAGCCCTGTACCCTTGTGGGTTCTTCCACTCGTTCACCCACCCGTCCCCGTCTATCCTGACACTTACGTCCGTCCGTCTCGGGTCCACTCATCTACCCCTCTACCTTCTACCCGTGCGTCCACACATCTGTACGCCTCTCACCGCTGTCTGTCTGCACAGCGCGGCCCACCCATGACTGCTTCTCCACCGGTGCAGAGATGGGTGCATGGGGAGAGTATGCTAGGTGAATGAATACAGAACTCCTTCACTTATTCACTCACTCACTCACTCACTCATTCATTCCTATAATATTGAATCAACAGAGACAGCTCTGGTCAGCTCCTCCCACCAGCTACCATGGGGGGGGTGGGGGGGCTGCTTTGGGGCAGAAATCATTCCCTTGCCTGTGACAGGAGTTGTGCCCGGACACTGAGGCCCAGACAGGGGCAGGGCCTTGCGGCGGTAAATCAGGGGCCGAGGGGGAACCGGAACTCAAGCCTCGAGATTCGTGTCCAGACCTCTCCACAAGGCTGGTGACTGGCCCGGGGGCAGGAGGGGAACCAGGAAGGGACGCTAGGGGCCATTCTAGACCCAACAGAGCGAGCTTCAGAGTCACCCACCGGTGGATTTGTCCCTGGGAACCTTTTCCTGCTTTGAGGGAGGAGCCACCCCACCCTGCCCGGTGGCCATGCCCCTGACCTCCAAACTTCAACTGGACTGAGCCTCTTCTGATCCTGGTGCTCTCCCAGTTTACCCCCGGGCCCTGACCCCTCGTGCACCTTGACACTCCACTACCCTCACCTGTTGGGCTCTGACTCGGCCCTCGGCCCTCACCTCCCCGGATTTGAGGAATTATTTGTGGCGCTGTCTACAGCAGCGGGGGCCCTCCTCCAGAGTGGGTACGATGCCCGAAAATGCTGATGCTGGGCCTGGCACACAGTAGGTGGGCCATGAACAGTGACTGCTGTGGGCCTGACACCCTGCCTGAGTCCCTGCAAGTGAACGGGAAATCATCTAACCAACTGCTTCTGACTCACTTCCCTCCCCGACCTGGAAATGTCTCACATCCCGCCTCAGCCTCTGGAACGTCCATTGCGGGCGGGCAGCCCTCACCCTCCTGGCTCGGCATCCCAGGTGTGAACATCCCAGGTGTGAACGGCCCCAGGTTCTGAGCATAAGGGAGCAGGTAGCCGGCCGGGCTATAAATAGGAGAGGGAAGCTGGGGAGGGTCCTCCCGAGCCCGGCAGCCGGCGCCCAGCACCCATGCGCCGAGCAGCCGGGTGGAAGCCGCATCTGCCACTGTGCTCGCCTTGCGGTGCCGCCCTGATTATAGTGAGAGTCGGGGAAATTAAGGGTTTTCGGGGACGCTGCCAGGGCCCTGGTGCTGCCTCCCCGCCTTGCGCGTCACGGACGCCAGGCAGAGCCGCCTCCATCGGCCCGGCCCCAGCCAGCCAGCGGGCCTGCCTGGGCAGCGCCCCGCGTCCGAGGGGCTTTCTCCCGCAGCCTTCACCGACCCAGGGCACAGACAAGGGTCTCTGCAGTGACCGGCGGGTGGTGGAACTGGGGCCCAGCGAAGGGAAGCGACCTGCCCTCTGCGCGCTTCGTTTCGGAGGGCACTGGCACCTCCGAAGGAGCCAGGCCCAGGGAGCCCCTGCCCCACAGAGAGCCCGGAGGCCTTGACCCCTGCTGTGCACGGGGCGGGGGGCATGGGGGCGCCCCGGGCCCTGCACGTTTCAGATGCTCTCACTGGGCCACCCCCACTCACTCCTGGGGGCCTGCTCGGTCCCAGCCGCCCGCTCGGGAGACTCCACGAGGTCGCCCACTCTGTTTCTGCCCCCGAGGCCCCACACTGGGGACGGGGTGGGGCACAGACGAAGAAGGAAACACCTCTACACCCGGCAGGAAGCGGAAGCGCTAGGGCAGAAATTCCCAGCCAACGCGCGGGGGCTCAGCGAGGATGGGAGCGCCGGCAGAGCGGCCCCGGCCTCAGTTTCCTCGCCTGTAACTGAGGGCAATGGTAGCACCTGCCCCGCAGTCCTGAGCGGGACTGAGGGCGCCCGGGACTGGCGCGCGCCCACGCGCCGCAGCCGCTCNCATGTATGAATGAGTGCCGTGCGTGCGCGCGGGAGGAACGAATGAATGAGGAACTAATGCAAGAGGGGGACGCCGAGGGAAGGCGTGAATGGGCCCTCAAGGCTGGGAAACCCGAGGTGCTGACCTGTCCGACCCATTCATCCATTCATTCCCTCAATCCCCCCCAGCACTTATTGGACACCTACTGTATACCAGCCCTGCTCTAGGGCCTGGGATTACCTGAAGGAAGGGAGCCAAATTCCTGAGCTCCTGGAGTTCACACTTTACAAACGGAGAACCGGCT
>NW_027532747.1:2273885-2290280 GCF_008692635.1 Crocuta crocuta | reverse complement strand
AAAGACGTGACCCGTGACCGGCCCAGCTCGGCCACACCCCCCAGCCTCCCCGCCTCGGTGGCTCCCTCGGGTCGCCGCAGGCACCTGTCTCGCCTTCCTACTCAGGGAATCCCGGCACCTAGGCCCGGGTAGCCGAGGGATGGAGGAGGGGCTTCCTTACTTCTGAGCTCTCCGAGCAGAGAAGCAGCCTCTGAAAGGTCAGCGTGGCTCCGGGAACCTCCAGGCGGAGCACAGCCCTCCCCGCCCCCAGCAGCGCCCCAGACTGTCCCAGTCCCGCCCCGGGACGTCCCCCGAGACACTGAGCAGGGTGATTCTCATGGCCCAAGCCAGCCTGGCGCTTCCTCAAGAAGCGGCCTCGCTCTGAGGCCGTCAGAGCTCCCTGGGGATACCTGGCCGGCCCAGCAGCCCAGCAGCCCAGCAGCCCAGCCGTGCCCAGCGTATGCACCCCGGAAAATGCACGAGGGAGGGCAGAAAGGATGCCGTGTGCTGGAAAGAGAGGTCACAAAGCACATGCACTTTACTCCTGTCCTCACTCAGGACCTAGGGGCTCATCGCTTACACACGTTGATACCGTTCCCAAGCCCGTGGCAGATGAAAAGATGCTGCCAATGAGTATTTGATTGTGGCAAAAGATACAGAACATAATATTTACCTTTGTAACCGTCTTTACGTGTACAGTGCAGTGGCATTTACACAATCTGTCGTGCAATCATCACCACCATCCATCTCATATTTTATGTGGCGTGGGCTTTGCATTCTCCGCCGCTCGGTTAATGAGGGGAGCAGGTTGCTACATTCGGGCACAGGACAGGGCTGAGAATGGGGGCTGCGAGCAAGGGAAGCCAGAAAGGCCATCCGCGTCCAGGCGGACGAGGAGGAGGCAGTTTGGTGCGGGCTCTCCGGATCCCTGTGTCAGCCTCTCTGTGGGACTGGCCTCTTTGTTTGGGGCCTTGGTTTCCCCATCATGAGTCGGGGCAGGTTCTGGGGTGTCCCCTCCTTGCCCTTCTCCTGTTCTGACGCCACTGAGGCCACGCGCCGGGGTGGAGCCCAGCCTGCTGATGCCCCCACCCGCCGCCCCTGATGTCCCTGCCCTCCCAGGGCCTCAGGGGGACAACCAACAGGAATGGCGGATGTGGACGGAGTGTACGTGCTGGCTCCGCCCACATCTTCTGCCCAGACTCTGGTCCTGTTCAGATGGTGCCAGAATGTTCGCCGTCCGCCCTGGCTCTGCCGCTGCCAAGGCTGCAGATGGCTGNAGAAGAAAGCAGCCACTGGCTGGGGGGTGGGGGCTCAGTTAATCCCCGTAATGACCCTGTAGGGGAGGTGGCACTAGCCTGCTTTGGCAGATGGGGAAACTGAGGCCCAGAGAGGCAAAGTCTCTTGCCTAAGGCCACGTTAGCACATAGAGACGGAGCTGGGGTTTGAATACCCTGGTCAGTCTGGTCCGGCGGTCACCCCCATTTGTGTCTCGCCTCCCCTCAGACCCGCCTCCAGGTGTCCCTGAGAAGACCCAGGGGTGCAACTTGAGGGTCCTTGCAGGATGGGCTGGTCTGTGGAGGCCCCTGTGGCTATACAGCCAGAGCCCAGAGCACCAGCAGCATCCAGGCAGCCTTCCTGGAAGAGGTGAGATTTCTGCTGTGAATGCCCTGGGGCTCGTAGGTCCCTTGGCCACAGGGCTTCCTGCCCTCATGTGGGTCTCTGTTGGCCACCCTCCCCACCCCCACCTCTCAATTCCATTCCCTGGTTTTATTTTGTCCACGGCTCCAGTACTCTCCAGCGTCATCTGACTTCTGTATCTGTTTGTGTGTGTACGCTGATCTCCCCAGCTGGAGGGTGCGCGCCTACTCGGAGGGGGGAGGGGCGTGAACAAATGATGGAAGGAGGGAGGGCTGGAGGAGGCTGGCAAGATGCCAGCCTTCTGGTCGGGTGGCCAAGTGGACAGGGAAGGCGGCAGGCGGGGGTCACTGAGCGTGAGCTTCCCGCGGACACACTGCGCACGGGCATCTGTGTCTGGCTCCTCCCCGCCCCTTGGGTTCCTGGCTGGTCGTGCAGACGGGGTCCCGGCCTTCCTGTCCCTGCTCGGCCTCCCGCAGGCTGGAGTTGGGGCAGGTTCTCGGCACATGAGCTCCGGGAACCCACACCCCGGCAGGTGCCCTGACTCCCCCCACGCTGCCCTGCAGGACCAGGGCCGGACTTCTCCCAAGCGAGCCCCGCCCACCCTGCCTTCCCCATCCCTCTCCTGGTTCTCCTGGGAGCACTTTCATAAGAGTCCAGGATTCAGGGGCGCCCGGGGGGCTCAGCTGCTTAAGCGCCCGACTTCGGCTCAGGTCATGATCTCACTGCTCATGGGTTCGAGCCCCGCGCCGGGCTCTGCGCTGACAGCTTGGAGCCTGGAGCTGCTTCGGATTCTGTGTCTCCCTCTCTCTCTGCCCCTCCCCCGCTCACACTCTATCTCTCTCTCAAAAATGTTTAAATGTTAAAAAAATTAAAAAAGAAAACAATCCGGGATTCAATGTCTGCTTCTGAGAGACAACCTAAGGCAGAAATGAAGGGACAGACACGGTCTCCATTTCACTAACAGAGAAATAGGAGTGAAGGCCACATGCCAGGGGCTCCGCACACAGCCCGGCCCCCTTCCCCGAGGCGTGGCCTGCCTCAGGGCTCTGCACGCCACCCACGGTGCTCCGCTTGGGTTGGCTCTGGGCCTCGACTTCCTGCTGTGGCCCCTGTGGCCTCTCCGTGGGCGTCCCCGTGTGGGGCCAGGCGGGCGGCATAGGCTGGGCCGTGGACTTGGGCTCGAACATCGTAAAAGTATTTGTCAAATATGTATCAAAACGGAACATGGAGGATACTTCCCTAGCGCGTCATAGGCAAGCCAGGTCACGAAGAGGAGGTGCTCCTGGGCACCAGGGGGCACGGGACCGTCTCGTCCCACCTGGGACACATCGCCAGTGTCCTGCTCCCCCTTCTTGGCGGCTCGTAGCCCATAGGGAAGGGCAGCATCCGGATTCCTGCTGGGGCGGGGGGCGCACGGGGCCTGGGCAAGGGAGGCCACATGCTGTCTGTCCTGGGGCCTGGGCGCGCTAAGGGACACTGGGCAGGCGGTGGCACCAAGGTGGCCTCACCGAGGCGAAATTGCCACCGAGTGAACGACTCTGGTGCCAACAGACTCACCTGCTGAGTGAACAGGTGTTGAATCAGGCCACATCTGGGGGCCCAGGCTTCTTCGGCGGCCCGTCTGCCGGGGCCTGGTGCAGCTGGCCTTGGCGGCCAGGCTGGGGGAGCTCCTGTGTTCCTGCCAAGTTCGGGGCCTTCCTCCGGCTGCCCCAGCTGCAGCCCGGCCCCTGCACAGTGTCAATGTCCCTGCCCCCGCCCCCCACCGTATCTGGGCCTTTGCACGTGCCGTCCCCTCACCCTGAGATGCCATTCCACGGGGTGTCCACCTGCGAGAGTCCTCATCACAACTCTCAAAAGTTGTCTCCTCTTGGAAGCCTTCCCAGACTGCCCCAGGCCGGCCGCCCCCCCGGGCTGGTCTCCTGCCCCACCCCCTCAACGCATCACACTGAAGGGTCGTACTGGACAAGTGTCCTTCCTTCCTCTTGAGAAGTCTCTGTGGTTGGACAGCCACCCAGGTCATTATGAGCTGCAGTGAATTTGTCCTTGGTTTTCTCGACAAAACCGAGGTAACCCCCCCCCCGCCCCGAGGCAGGGCCGTGTTGGGATGTTAGGAAGACACGGCAGCAGCACCCTGTGGCCTCCTCCTGACCGTTTCTCCCGATCGCAGGTCAGTGCTCCCCGCCCTCGCTGGCAGGCAGAGCTGGGGACCACATCCTTGAAGGGTGTCTGCTGTGCCCGCCCCTCGGGCAGCCTGCCTGTCTCACACGCGGGGGACAGTTGCATTGAAGGCCCCCCCCCCGGGGACCCTTGCACATGCTGTTCCCCAGCATCTCGTGCCTTCCAACAGGCCCCGTAGTCTTCACGGAGGTGCCCCCTCCTCCAGGAAGCCCTCCCTGATCCCTACCTGCTCCATTTTCTTGTGCTTCCTGAAACTTTGTCCTGACCACGGTGGGGGTCACCGCCCAGGGCTTTCCTTCTCTGCCACATCATGGCGCTGCAGGGAGGGCTGGCCCTGGTTTCAGGTGTCTCTCCCAAACCTTCTGTGGCCCGTCACCCAGAGCTGAGGCAGCCAAAGTCGGGGACAGATGTTAGCTGAGCGAACGAATGATGAATGAAGGCCCAAACAAGCAGCACGGAGTGACATAGGACTGCACCTGTGTGACGGAGAGCCTTGGCCCTCTGGCTGACCACACCCCAGGGAACAGCCGTGGACATGGGCCCTCGGGCCAACTCCTCCACTGGTGATGCTGAGCGACTCTGTGCTGCTTTCTTCCCTCAGCACGGAGAGCCCCGGCCAGACTCCACCTGGCCCCTCACCTCCCACCTGCACACGCGGTGCAAGTCTAGGAGGGGCTCCTGCAGAGAGGCTGAGCGCCGGGCACGGGGCCAGAAGCAGTGCCTGAGGTCAGGGCCGACCACAAGCCAGGCTGCCTGGAGGCTGAGCGCCAGCCCCTGGTGTGCTCCCCCGGCACCACCCTGCGTGGTCCGGGCTGACGGTGGAGGCCGAAGCAGGGATGAGTCGGTATGCTGGGCCCAGAGTGGGAACGGAGGGTGCCTGGAGCTGGGTGGTCCCCCACCCGGAGAGGCTCCTGCCTCCCTCCCTCCCTCGACTCTGGTTCCTGCTTTCGGTCTGTTCTGGGCCCTGGACAGGACCCGCAGCACATTTCTCAGTGTGCCCCTGTATTCCTCAAGAGCCTGCAATGGCTCCCGACTCCCTGATACCACCTACCTGGCACTCAGGGCCTTCCGCGGGCTTCCCTGAGTCTCTGATGTGTCTTATACTCTTGACAGCTGTGGAGGCCTCCTGCCCCTTCATGTCCCTTCCAGACTGCCCCCCGCCCCTGTGAGCCCCCAGGCATGCCCGCCCAGCCTCTTTTCCTCTTATCTCTGCTCAGAACAGGGGGCCAAACTCCAGTGAAGGAGAGGCTCACGTGAATGGGCTCTGGGCCCTGGAATGGAGGGCGCGCCCAGGGAGGGGGGGTCTGCGTGCCTCTGCCCAGATGCAGCCCTCAGGACACACGGGTTTCCTCAACGCCTCTTTCAATGACTCTGAACCCTCTTCTCCCAACCAGACGGCGGCCCCACCTGGGAAACCCCCCCACCGCGGACACTGCCGGCCAGCGTATAGGTGGCCTGTGGTTCCCTGAGATGTGCAAACGGCCAAGGGTCAGGCCTCTGGCCTGGGGAGGCAGGAGACCCTGTTCTGGCCCTGGCTGTCCCCAGTGTCCCTCCCTGGGCTCTGTTTCCTCATCTGTAGAATGGGAACCTGCCTTCTCACATGACTGTTTAGAAACTATTCACCATGAGCCGAGGGACAGAGGGGCGAACAAGACAGGCCCCATCCTGGGATCAAATAGCTGGGGGACCCCAATGCTGGGGAGCACCCGTCCGTTCCCGGCACGGAGCGCCTGGCACAGGGAGGCGACGCGGTGGCAGGGCTGAGGTCGCCGGGGACGGAAACCGGGCAGCAGAGGCGCCACTGGTTTTCCCCACTCCGCTGGGCAGGACGAGGATTTCTGCTGATGCCTGTGTTCCAGCCCTTTCCATGCCAGCAGGGGCCCCGCCTCCAAGTCCCGCAGCAGCGGGCAGGCGCTGCGCTCCGGCCGGGGCAGGGCTGGGGCGGCGGCGGCTCTTGCTCTGCCCTCGAGCATCTCTGGCCGGTCTTCCCTGGGCTCCGCACCGGTGACGCCCCCACAAAGCGGAGCAGGGGCCCCGCCCAGGGTGTCACACAACAAAAGTAAGGGACCGAAAAGGAAAGCGCATGGAGCCCCTGCCACCTGTGTCCTCTGTCACTGCTCCTTTTTTTTTTTTAAAACGTTTATTCATTTTTGAGAGACAGAGACAGAGCATGAGTGGGGGAGGGGCAGAGAGAGAGGGGGACGCAGAATCTGAAGCAGCTTCAGGCTCCGAGCTGTCAGCACAGAGCCCGACCCGGGGCTCGAACTCACGAACTGTGAGATCATGACCTGAGCTGAAGTCGGGAGCTTAACCGACTGAGCCCCCCAGGCGCCCCTCTCTGTCACCGATCCTTATAGCAGCCCTGCAAGGAAGGGAGTCTCACCTCACCTTAGAAGGGAAAACTGAGGGTTTAGGTGATGGTGCTCGGGATGTAGAGGCTGGGATTTGAACCCAGACCCACCTCCCACTGTGTCTGAGCTCTTCCCGTAGGCAGCGGCCTCACCTGACCACAAGCAGGGCCAGCCAAGAGGAGGCGCCCCCTGTGCCGGAGGGGCCAGAACTGGGTGTCCGTCTGCCTCGAGGTGGTCAGACTCCGGGTGAACGCAGCCCAGTCCCCGCGGCCGAGAGTGGTGGGGGCGTGGCGCCAGAGCCGGGGTCCCCGAGCCCGGTGAGCCCGCGGGGCCAGGCCCGGGGCACCAGTGGGGTGACTGCCCCAGTTTGTGCAAGATTGTGGGGGGGGTGTCCCAGGACATGGGGTTTTCAGCTTTAGAATGGGACAGTCCCCAGCAAACCACGAGAAGCTGGTCACCCCAGGCAGCATAAAGAACTGTGATGGTTCAAGGCAAAGGTTAAATTGAGAGGTAGTGGGGGCTCCAGCGCGAGTCGGGCTGGGTGGGGGACGGCTTCCCCTGCGGAAGCAGTTGGCTGGGAGGGAGGTCAGGCCGGTGTTTTGTGAGGTGGCCGGAACCTGAGTGCACCCCTGAGGGTTTGGGGGCTTTTGCTGGTGGAACTGCCCCTCTGGGGACCCAGTCCTGGACCCCGCCCCCTCCTCACGGTGGCCTCCTCCAGACTTGAGGACAGGACTCAGGGCCATCTGGGTATCTCCCCCGCCCCACCCCTACTCTCTCACTGCCTGCTTCTCTCTGCAAACAAGCCCCCTGGGGGGCAGAGAGAGTGCCAGCTCCGGAGTCAGCCCGTCTTCGTTTGGATCTCAGCTTGGCTACATCCTCACCCCAGGGGAGACCACGTGTGGCTGAGTCTCAGTTTCCGCCTCTGCAAGGGGGTCTCAGGACCCCCTCCCTGCACTGTGGAGGCCCCAGCTCAGCCCCTGGCAATGCCGCGACGCTCCACGGGTTTAAGGCGGTTCCTAGACTCTGGTCTGGGGAGCGGGGAGCTCAGAAACAAAGGGAGCAAATCCGAAATCCGTCCTTGCTGGGCTGGAGGGCAGGGGCCACCCAGACTCCCACCCAGACTCTGGTCCGTCCCCCCCGGGAACCCTGGCTTCAGTCCCCGGGGCGGGGGGGGGCAGCCCTGAGACCACCCTGGTGGCCCAGCGGCACCTCCCCCAGCGTCCCCACAGCCAGGGACATCAGGGGACCGAGTCCCAGGAACCGGGAACCGTGCGGAAGAAGCTGTTGAAAGGGCCCCTTGTGCTGCTGTTTTTTTACAGCTCTACCGAGGCATAAGAACTTACAGTCAACTGCTCAATTTGCACAAAGCGCACAATCTGAGAAGTTGTGACATATATGTACACTTGTGAAACTGTCACCACAATCAAGGTCGCAAATGTTTCCATCAGCTGCAAACACGCTTACGCCTCTTTGAAAACCGCCTGTCGATTCAGCTTATCGTTGGGAAGCCTTGGATCTGCTTTCTCCCCTGATGGGCTAAGTTGCATTTTCTAGAGTTTTACATCCGTGCAATCACTGGGTATGTCTCTCTCGTCTCTCTCTCTCTCTCTCTCTCCCTCTCGGGCATGTGGTGGCTTCTTCCTCTCAGCCTGACAGTTCCCGCCTTTGTATCCCATGGCATGAACATGCTGTGACCTGTTTACGCAGCACCTGTCAGTGGATGTTTGGGGTGTCCCACTCTTTTGGGTCCGGGTCTTTGTGGAGACTTACTGCTCTAGCTTCTCAGAGTGGGACGGCCGGAGCCTGTGGAAGGTGCATCTCTGACTTGCTCAGAAGCTGTTAAGCTGTTCTTGAAGTGATTGTACCACTTTACATTCCCATCGGTGTAACGTGAGCGATCTAGTCGCTCCCTGTTCTTGCCAGCACTTGGTGTGGTCAGTCTTTTTAATTTAATTAATTAAGTTATTTATTTTAATGTTAATTTATTTTTGAGAGAGAGAGAGACAGAACATGAACAGGGGAGGTGCAGAGAGACAGGGAGACACAGAATCCAAAACAGGCTCTGAGCTGTCAGCCCAGGGCCCGACGCAGGGCTCGAACCCACGAACCATGAGATAATGACCTGAGCCGAAGTCGGATGCCCAACCGACTGAGCCCCCCAGGTGCCCCCCATCTTTTTAATTTTAGCCATTCATAGTAGGTGTGGAGTGATTATGTTCTGGTGGTTTCCATTCTCATTTTCTTAGCGACTGATGAGGTGAAGAATCTAGTAAAGTATCTGTTCAAGTCTTTTGCCTGATTCTTAACTGGATTTTTTTGGGATTGGACACGAGTTCTTTGTCAGATACCTGTTTCATATTCTCTCCCAGTCTTTTTCTTGCTTTTTAACTTTCTTAAAGGTGTCTTTCAAAGAGAAAGTTTATCCTTTTAATTTTGTAGTCTACTTTATCAATTTTTTTCTTTGCTCATTTGTCTTAATTGTGGTGAGAAATCTTTCCTAGCCCGTTGTCTGTTGCTAGTGTATAGAAATACAATGACTGTGACTTCGGCTTAGGACCCCATCTCACGTTTTGTGGGTTCAAGCCCGGCATCAGTCTCTGTGCTGGCAGCTCAGAGCCTGCTTGGGATTCTCTCTGTCTCCCTCTCTCTGCTTCTTTCCTGATCATTCTCTCTCTCAAAAATAAACAAATATTGGGAAAAAAAGAAACACAATGACTTTGTGTTTAGCAATCTTGCTAATCTCACATATTCGTTCTAATAGCTTTTTAAAAATGTTTTCATTTTATTTTTGAGAGAAATACAGAGACAGAGTGTGAGTGGGGGAGGGGCAGAGACAGAGGGAGACACAGAATCCGAAGCAGCTCCAGGCTCTGAGCTGTCAGCACAGATCATGACCTGAACCGAAGTTGGATGCTTAACCGACTGAGCCACCCAGGTGCCCCATAATAGCTTTTTTTTTTAAAATGTTTTTCATTTATTTCTGACAGAGAGAGAGACAATGTGAGCAAGGGAGGGTCAGAGAGAGAGGGAGACACAGAATCCGAAACAGCCTCCAGGCTCTGAACTAGCTGTCAGCACAGAGCCCGACGCGGGGCTTGAACCCATGAACCGTGAGATCATGACCTGAGCCGAAGTCGGACACTTAACTGACTGAGCCCCCAGATGCCCCATACTAGCTTTTTTGTAAGTTCCTTGGAAATTTTTACACAGATGTCATCTTTGTGAAAGAGCAGTTTTTCTTTACAATTTATATATCTTTCCTTTTGTTTTGTTTTGCTTTCTCACCTCGTTGCACCGTCTGGGGCCTCCACAGCAAAGCTGGGTAGGAAGAGAGAGACATACTCACCTTGTTATCTGTCTTAGGGGACAAGCACTGAATCTTCCACTGTTAAGTGTAACTTCCTATAAAGTCTTTTCTTAGATGCCCTTTATCAGGCTGAGAAAGTTCCTTTCTGTTCTTTTTTTTTTTTATATACAACGTTTTTAATTTATTTTGTGAGAGACAGAGAAGGACAGAGTGTGTGCTGGGGAGAGGTGGAGAGAGAGGAAGTCACAGAATCCAAAGCAGGCTCCAGGCCCTAAGCTCCAAGCTGTCAGCACAGAGCCTGACGTGGGGCTCGAACTCCTAAACCACGAGATCGTGACCTGAGCCGAAGTCAGACGCTTAACTGACTGAGCCACCCAGGTGCCCCAGTTCCTTTCTGTTCATACCTGACTGTGCCTTCGTTAGGAATGGAAGCTGGATTTTGTCCAAAAAGTTTTTGCCTCTATTGAGATGCTCATGTATGTTTTTCGTCTGTTAATATGCTGAATCACACTGGCCGTCCAATGTGGAATCAATCTCATATTGCTGGGCTAAACCTCACTTTGAGACGATGATGTTCCTTTTATGTTTTATTGGCTATAATTCGCAAATATTTTGTTAAGAATTTTTGTGTAGATGTTCCCGAGGAGTATCAGTCTGTAGGTCTTTCCTGTAACGTTGCTGTTTGGTATCAGGGCAATGCTCGCTTCAAAAGATGAGGCCCTTCTCTTCCATTTTGTGGAAGAGTTTCTTTTGGACCGATATTATTTCTTCCTTTAGTGTTTGGCAGAATTTGGTAGAAGCCAGCTGAGTCTGGGATTTGCTTTATGGAAGGTTTTTACTGCAGAGGTAACTTATTTCATGGACATGGGGCTATTCAGGGATCTATTTATTCTTGAAAGAGCGTCAATGCATTGTATCCTCCAGAAAATTTGTCTAATTCACCTAAGTTGTCGAATTTGGTGGCATCAAGCTGTTCAAAATATTTTTTAAAAAATATTTTTATTTATTTCTAGGAGAGAGAGAGAGAGACAGCGTGAGCAGGGGAGGGTCAGAGAGAGAGGGAGTCACAGACTGAAACAGGCTCCAGTCTCTGCGCTGGCAGTCAGCACAGAGCCCGACGCGGGGCTCGAACCCACGAACCGCGAGATCACGACCTAAGCAAAAGTCGGACGCTTAACCGGCTAAGCCACCCAGGCGGCCCCAAGCTGTTCAAAATATTGACTCGTTATCTTTTAAGGGTCTGTAGGGCCCATAGTGATGTCCCCTTCTGTTGTCCCTGATATTGGTAATGTATGTTTTCTCTCTGTTTCCCCCCCATCAGTCTGGTTAGAAGTGTATCAATTTTGTTGACTTCTTAAACAATCATCTTTTGGGGGTGCCTGGCTGGCTCAGTCGGTAGAACATGCAACTCTTGCTATCAGGGTTGTGAGTTCAAGCCCCATATTGGGTGGGAAGTCTACTTAATTAAAAAAAGATCATCTTTCGGTTTCATTGATCTTTCTATTGTTTTCGTGTTTTCTGTTTCATTGACTTCTGCTCTTTATAATCTCCTTTCTCCTGCTCACCTTGAGTTTTTGTCTTCTTTTCTCTAGTGCCATAAGATAAAAACTGAGGCCATTAATTGACACTTTTCTCCTTTTATAATATAAGCTTTAGGGCTATACTTTTTCCTCAGACCACTGCTTTGGCTTCATCCCACACACTTATATAGGCTGTGTTTTCACCGTCTTCAGTCATTAATATTTTCTAATCTCTGCTGTGATTTCTTCTTTGACCCATGGCTTATTTAGGAGTGTGTTGTTTACAGTTCTAATGTTTGGTGATTTTCCAGGCACCTGTCTGCTATTGATTTAATTCCATTGTGATAGAAAAACATACTTTATAGGATTTCAGTCCTTTAAAATTTATTGAGTCTTGTTGATTGCCCAAAATATGTTCTATTGGTAAATGTTTATTCTGCTATTGTTGAGTAGAATATTCTACAAATTGTCAAGTGTTGTTCGGATTTTCTATATCCTTACTGATTTTGTCTGCTTCTATTAATTATGGAGAGAATAGTGTTAACTCTCCCATTAATAACTGTGGATTTATTTATTTCCCTTTGTAGTGCTATACTTTTTGCATCATGCATTTTGAAGTTCTGTTATTCGATGCATAAACATTTAAGGTTGTTATGAACTCTTTTTTTTTTTAAGTTTATTTTATTCGTTTTGAGAAAGAGAGAGAGAGCAGAGAGGGGCAGAGAGAGGGGGAGAGAGAGAATCCCAAGCAGGCTCCACACTGTCAGCACAGAGCCTGCTGCTGGGCTTGGACTCATGAATCTCGAGATTGTGACCTGAGCTGAAGTCAAGAGTTGGATACTTAACTGACTGAGCTACCCAGGTGCCCAGGTTGTTATGAACTCTTGAGTAGGAATTGAACTCTTTATCATTATGAGATTTTCCCCTTTATTCCTGGTAATATTCTTTTCTCCTAAATCTGCTTTGTACAATAATATAGCCCCTCCAGCTTTCTTTTGAATACTGTTAATAGAGTATATCTCTTTCTGCATTTTCTCTGTTACTCTATCTGTGCCTTTATATTTATAGTGGCTTTCTTATAGACACTGTACAATTGGGTCTTGCTTTTTCATCCTACCTGACAACCTCTGCTTTTTTAATTAGTGAGTTTAAATAATTTATATCTAAGATGATTATTATTACAGTGTGTTTAAATGTATTATCTTTTTTAATGTTTATTTATTTATCTTGAGAGAGAGAGAGAGAGAAAGAGAGATCAGTGGAGGAGCAGAGAGAGAGAGAGAGAATCCCAGGCAGACTCCATATTGCCAGCACAGAGCCCAATGTGGGGCTCGAACTCACAAACCATGAGATCATGACCTGAGCCAAAGTCAAGATGGTCACTTAACTGGCAGAGCCCCCCAGGTGCCCCTAAATCTATTATCTTAATATTAACTTTCTGTTTGGCCCATCTGTTCTTTGTTCCTTTTCCCCTATTTTCCTGACTATATTTTGATCAATTGAGGAATATTTGTTATTATTCCATCTGATCCTGTTATTGGCTTATCAACTCTACTTCCTTGGTTGTGTACGTGTGTGTGTGGTTGCTGGTTAGTGGCTCAGAGGTTACAGTGTATGTCATTAACTTGTCAGACTCTACTTCCAAATAATACTATATTATTTAATGAATCATAGAAGAGTTACCACAACATACTTCCAATTCTTCCCATTTGTGACTTTGGGTTATTTTGTTGAACAAGTTTCACAATACATTGTTATTATTTCTCCTTTAAACAGTAAAGTATCCTGTAAACAGATCTTAAAAACAAGAGGGGGGGGAGTTTTGTATTGACCCACATAATCGCCATTTCTGGTGCTCTCCATTCCTTTTTGTAGATCCAGATTCCATCTGTTACCATTTTCCTTCTGATGGAAGGGCTCCTTTTGGCATTTTGAGCTGGTCTGCTGGTGATGAATCTCTAATTTGTTTATTACCACCATGATTGAAAGATATTTTCACTGGGTATCAAGTTGTAGGTTGACGGCCTTTTCTCTTTCAAAAAAGATGTCATTTCATGTATCTTTGGCTTGGATTGTTTCCAACAAGAAGTCTGTTGTCATTCCAGTCTTTGTATCTCTGTACATAATGAGCCTTTTTATTTGCTTTTGTGGGTTTTCAGCAATTTATTTCAATATGGCAGGCATAGTTTTGCTCCTTTTTTACTCCCTGCCAGGCGTTCATTGAAATTCTTGGATCTGTCATTTTATAGTTATTATCACATTTGGAAAAAGCTGTGGTCATTATTTCTTTAAATAGTTTTTCCGTCCCCCTCCCTCCCCCTAATTACACATATACTAGACCACTTGACGATGCCCCAAGCTCAATGATGTTCTGTCCACTTCCCCGCCCCCCCCACCCCCACCAATTTTCCTCTCTGTATTTCATTTTGGGTCACTTCTATTGCCATGCCTTCAAGTTCACTAATTTTTCCTTTTAAAGTGTTTAATCTGCTGTTAAATTTAGTGTGTGTGTGTGTCTGTCTGTGTGTGTGTCTGTGTCTGTGTGTCTGTGCCTGTGTGTCTGCTCACACCTTGTATTTTTAACTCCAGAAGTTCAATTTGGGTCTTTAAAATACATTCCAGTTTTGTCTTCTTTATGCTCATGATTTTCTCTGCTTCCTCGGACACATACCTGTTTTACCATCTATTTTTCTCATTCTATCATCTGGTTATTTCTGGATCTGTTTCTATGGATTCATCTTTCTTCCTCTTATAGGTCACATTTTCCTTGGTTTTTTTTTTTTTTTTTTCATTCCTGGTAATTTTTGATTGGATGCCAGGCATTGTAATTTTTCTTTGTTGGGTGCTAAAGTTTTTCATATTCCCTTAAATATTTTTGGCTGTGTTCTGAGATGCAGTTAAGTTACTCAGAGACAGCTTGATCTTTTCAAGGCTCGCTTTTAGGCTTTGTAAGCAGATCTAGGTCAGCCTTTAGTTGAGAGCAGATTTGACCCCATTCCAGAGGAATGTCCTTCTGAGGACTCTGCTCAATGCCCTATTGTTATGAGATCTCGCCACTCTGGGTGGTGGAAAGATGAATAATTCTTATTCCCTTTTTTTTTTTTAAATGTTTTATTTATTTCTGAGAGAGAGACAGCGTGAGCAGGGGAGGGCCAGAGAGAGAGGGAGACACAGAATCTGAAACAGGTTTTAGGCTCTGAACTAGATGTCAGCACAGAGCCCGACGTGGCACTCGAACCCACAGACCGTGAAATCATGACCTGAGCCGAAGTCAGACGCTTAACTAACTGAGCCACCCAGGCGTCCCGAACAACTCTTATTCCTATGTGACCCCCAGGGATTTTTCTGTCTTTCCTGTCTATTGCTCTTTCTTCAGCCTTGTGGTTTTCGTAGGCTCATGCATGGATCTGTACTTACTAATCAGTATTGATCTGTGAAGACTGGAGAAGCACCCTGTGCAGACCTCTGAAGCCGTTAGACACTGTGAATTTCAGATGTCTTGGAGTCTATGAACTCTGGGCTCCAACTTAAGGACAATTCTGGGTTTTGTTTGGGTTTCCCTTCTCGGGAGCATAGGCCGGAAACTCTCCAGGGACAGCTGTAGGGTTATCTTTTCTCAGGGCTTACTGTCCTGGGCTGCCTTTTATCTAGTGTCTGAAAACCACAGTTTCATAAGTGTGCGTGCATTTGTGTGTGCGTGCATGTGTGTGTGTGTGTGCGTGTGCGTGTAGTTAAGATTGGAGAGTAAATCTGCTGTCACTGACTCCATTTTGGCTGGAAACAGAAATGCTTCTCATGACTTCTCAGAAGGAATTGACAGCTGGGCATAGGCTCCCTTTGCCTTCCCCCTTTCCTTTTTCTTGTTACCTGGGATTAAGACATGACGGCTGGAGCTCCAGGAGCTTTATTAGGCCAGGAGGTAACTTACGGGATGGAGACTACACTCTAAGGGTGTAGGAAAAGGGACAGCCCAGATCTTTGATGTTGCAGAACAGCCCCACCACCTCTGCAAAGTCAATGTCTCAGTTTTTTACTTGAGATAATAAATCCTTATGTGTTTAATGCTGAGTTATTCTGTGCTTTCTGCTTTGCTGACAAACCTGATTCTAATGCATACAGCCCCTTATCCCAGCACGCTCTTATTTCCCTCTCAAATGTCCAGTCAAAGAGCGCCCAGAGGGTGTGGACCCACAATGGGGAGTGATGAACCTGCATTGCCCCCATCCCCGGGTCATCTGGCTCTGGGCTGGACTCCTCTTCCACCCTCTGAAAGTGGCCCATGGTGGCCTTTCCTCCCGGCTCCACTTCCTGACTTTGCTTCTGCACCTCAGAGCCTACCCCTAGACACGGTTCTACAGTCCCGGCCCCATCCATCTTGCAGGGTGCGGTGGCGCAGCCGCGGAGCCCTGTGACGAGTGCAGCGGTGAAGGCGGTCCTGTGGGGTGGGCGGGCCGTGGTGGAGTCATTTGGAGACTGTACCGGGAGGGCAAGTTGGTGCTTTGGGGGCGTGGCCCAAAGTAGAGGCGGTGCAGAGCGGTGCCCGGGCATGGCTTGGCGCGAATGATTTGCCCTCACTCCCGTTTCTGCCTCCTGCTGATTCTCGTCCGGCAAAGAGTGACGGACACTGGCTGGGTGTTGTCCAGCGCACGCCCCTCCCCTCCCCCCTGCCTGCTTTTCCTCTTGGCCAGCAGAGCCCCGGCTTGTTCTGACCACCCAGCGTCCTCCATGCAGCCCCCAAGCCCGGCCCAGCGGCACTACTGGCCTGCCCACGGTGGTTCCGGAAGGCGAGCGCGAGGCCCTGGGGTACGCGGAGGAGGTGGCGGCGGGAAGCGAGCCGGAAGGCTTTGGGGAAGCCCGTCTGAGACTCAGAACAGCTCCTCTTCTCTCCAAAGATGCGTCGTATGTGTGGTGATCTGGGCCCACGTGTCAAGCCTGGGAGAGCAGGCGGACGGGAGGGTCCGAGTCCTGGGGACGCTGCTGCGAGGCGCCAAGATGTGCACCCTACACGCCCGTCCTTGGCTGCCACTACGGCTAGCAGCCACAGGCCACGTGGTGGCAGGGGGCGTCCTTGCCGCGAAGCAGGAGCAGAGTCACCACTGCCCGCATCCTCATGAGGCGCGAAGGTCTGGTGGCGGCGGGGACCCCTCACCAGCTCTGGGCGCACTGTGCACCCCAGAAGCGCTCGATCTCCTCCCTCGAAGGCGAGAATGGTTGACAGCAGGAACCATGTGGGTCCCGAGCGGTCCCCACCCCACCCGAGGGCACACAGAGGACTCTGTTATTATCCATAATGTTTCTATATTTTACATTAAAAAAGGGAAAGAGTTAAAACAATTGGAACACAATGTGAGTGATTGTCATTTCTGTGCGGTGGGTGTGCAGCTGCACGCTCTTTGTTCCCGTACTTTTCTGGAAGGAAATA
>NW_027532747.1:2272190-2273791 GCF_008692635.1 Crocuta crocuta | reverse complement strand
CTCCGGTGCAGGACGCGTCCCTGGCTCTGCCCGCGTTGGGGGGGTCGCACCCCTCCCCGCCGCCCTTGTGCAGCTCACGCTCCCCCCTTGCAGCCCGCTGGCTCCTGGCAGAGAGCAGATGGCAGCACCGCGGGCCACCAGACGTCCTCCAACACTTCCCTCCCCGCCACCGTGCCCGGGCCCCGCGGCCTTCCAGCGGCTGAGAGCTGGGGAGCTCCAGGGTGGGGGCAGGCAGGGCAGGGGGAGCCGGGGTCAAGGGGAGGTTCGCTCTCTCTGCTTCTCTCCCAGGAAGCTGCTTTCGGACCCCCGCTGAGTGTGGGTGTTGGGAGCCCGGGGCATGGGGACATTGTCAAGGACCCCAGGGGGACTAGGGGGTCCCACATTACTGCTTGGGATTCAAAAGATGACCCGGCAGGGTCCCAAAGAGCAATTCGCAGGGGCAGGAAGCCTTGACCACCTTCTGCCCAGTGAGTCCCCTGGTCCCGCCTGTCCCTTCCGCGTCTCGCTGCCCCCCACCAGATGCCCGGGGTCCCCACCACGCTGGGTTCGGCAGAAGATGACTGAGGACGGGCTGGCTGGCTTGGCGGCCGCGGAGTCTGTGGGTGGGGGGGGAGCAGGTTTCGGGGGGCCAGGTGGATGCGTGAGGGAGAAGGCAGGGCTGGGGTCTTCCACTCTGGCTGCTTAGAGCAGGGTTCAGATCTCATTCTGGCTCAGAAGGTCTGAGTGACCTTGGGAAGTCACCCTGCCTCTATGTCTATAGAGCTTACCCCTCTGTAAAATGGGTCTAATATTGACGCCCCTGGGCTTATTAGGAAGAGTATAAAATGTCCACCCCCTGCCACCACTGCCGGCCCCTTCTGCCTCTGCGGGCAGGTTGGTCACCGGCCCCAGTAGCGGGCATTAGGGACCCTGCCCTCTGGCTCCGAGCATTTACGTAATCTCTATTTGGCCTCGCCCAGGGCCTCCGGGCCACCAGGCCACCTCCCCCACCCCCACCCCTCCACCCCTGCACTGAGCAGATGACAGCCTGAAAGCTGGGCTCTGACGTCCCAGGGGCAGCATGTCCGTCCTGACAGTCAGCTGCAGCCTGTCCCGTGGGCCAGCGCACGCGTGGTAGCTGTGTCACAGCTACTGTCACCGAAAGAAAACCCGAACTCCTTGCCCACGTCTCTGGAGACGCGGATGTGTTAACTGTGGAAAGCAACGCGGGCATTTCTGGGCCTCGCCGCACCCAGGCCTCCCTGCCTGCCCTGCCTCCCACGCTCTCCCCACCCCACCCCACCCCTGCCCGTTCCCCGCTCCCCGGCGGGGTGTCGGCTGTGTTTGCAAGCAGCCCACACCGGGGACCTGAAACCACACGTGGGGTGGTGTCCCCTTTCTGGCGGCCCTCACCTTGCCTCGGGGACTGCGGCTGCGCCCGGAAGCCCCAGGCCACCCACGGGCCAGGCATTCAGGTGCCTCGCGGCTCCTCCGTAGTATCTGAGAGGAGAGTGACTTGGCTGCAGCCACGAGCAAGAGGCCGGCTGAGCCTTCTGGGCCCTCCCTGCCCCTGGCCTGGCCCGGGGGGGCCTTGCTCCTGGCACCCCACTCAGCCACCCCTG
>NW_027532747.1:2271795-2272157 GCF_008692635.1 Crocuta crocuta | reverse complement strand
CAACCTCAAGCGATGCTCTGTTTGGTATAGGACTCTTCAGGTTGCAAGCATCAAAAACCCAACTCCCGGAGGCTTCAACATAAAGGGAATTCATTGGCTTATGTAACCGAAAATAGAAGCTTCAGTTAAGGCTCGATCCAGCAGCTCAAAAAAAATGCCGTCACCCAGGAGCCAGCCATACGCAGTCTCTCTGTGTGCTTTCATCCGCGGGCTCCAAACGGTGGCCCAGCAGCCCGAGGCGTCCCCTTCCTGGGAAGAGAAACGGAGGCCGCCGTCACACCCCACTCCAGGGCAGAGAGAGTTATTTTTGGTCGCCCTCAACGCATCCTGAAATATCCTCTTATTGACTAGAATCAGGTCAC
>NW_027532747.1:2269303-2270296 GCF_008692635.1 Crocuta crocuta | reverse complement strand
GGGGAGCAGGTTTCGGGGGGCCAGGTGGATGCGTGAGGGAGAAGGCAGGGCTGGGGTCTTCCACTCTGGCTGCTTAGAGCAGGGTTCAGATCTCATTCTGGCTCAGAAGGTCTGAGTGACCTTGGGAAGTCACCCTGCCTCTATGTCTATAGAGCTTACCCCTCTGTAAAATGGGTCTAATATTGACGCCCCTGGGCTTATTAGGAAGAGTATAAAATGTCCACCCCCTGCCACCACTGCCGGCCCCTTCTGCCTCTGCGGGCAGGTTGGTCACCGGCCCCAGTAGCGGGCATTAGGGACCCTGCCCTCTGGCTCCGAGCATTTACGTAATCTCTATTTGGCCTCGCCCAGGGCCTCCGGGCCACCAGGCCACCTCCCCCACCCCCACCCCTCCACCCCTGCACTGAGCAGATGACAGCCTGAAAGCTGGGCTCTGACGTCCCAGGGGCAGCATGTCCGTCCTGACAGTCAGCTGCAGCCTGTCCCGTGGGCCAGCGCACGCGTGGTAGCTGTGTCACAGCTACTGTCACCGAAAGAAAACCCGAACTCCTTGCCCACGTCTCTGGAGACGCGGATGTGTTAACTGTGGAAAGCAACGCGGGCATTTCTGGGCCTCGCCGCACCCAGGCCTCCCTGCCTGCCCTGCCTCCCACGCTCTCCCCACCCCACCCCACCCCTGCCCGTTCCCCGCTCCCCGGCGGGGTGTCGGCTGTGTTTGCAAGCAGCCCACACCGGGGACCTGAAACCACACGTGGGGTGGTGTCCCCTTTCTGGCGGCCCTCACCTTGCCTCGGGGACTGCGGCTGCGCCCGGAAGCCCCAGGCCACCCACGGGCCAGGCATTTAGGTGCCTCGCGGCTCCTCCGTAGTATCTGAGAGGAGAGTGACTTGGCTGCAGCCACGAGCAAGAGGCCGGCTGAGCCTTCTGGGCCCTCCCTGCCCCTGGCCTGGCCCGGGGGGGCCTTGCTCCTGGCACCCCACTCAGCCACCCCTG
>NW_027532747.1:2254464-2269278 GCF_008692635.1 Crocuta crocuta | reverse complement strand
CAACCTCAAGCGATGCTCTGTTTGGTATAGGACTCTTCAGGTTGCAAGCATCAAAAACCCAACTCCCGGAGGCTTCAACATAAAGGGAATTCATTGGCTTATGTAACCGAAAATAGAAGCTTCAGTTAAGGCTCGATCCAGCAGCTCAAAAAAAATGCCGTCACCCAGGAGCCAGCCATACGCAGTCTCTCTGTGTGCTTTCATCCGCGGGCTCCAAACGGTGGCCCAGCAGCCCGAGGCGTCCCCTTCCTGGGAAGAGAAACGGAGGCCGCCGTCACACCCCACTCCAGGGCAGAGAGAGTTATTTTTGGTCGCCCTCAACGCATCCTGAAATATCCTCTTATTGACTAGAATCAGGTCACGCCTGTCGGTGACCAGTCACGGTAGCCAGGACGTGGGACCAACCACGGCCGCTCTCACAGCAGGTCTGGAGCCAGACCGGGCATGAGCTGGACCCTCGGCATGCGACCCCCGGCCGTGGCCTCGGCCCACCCCGGAGGACGCGGGCGCATGTGACGTCTGCCCCCGACCTCAGGCGCCAGCAGCGTCTGCTGTGGGACAAGGCAGGTGTGCTTCCCACCTGCCCTCCCTGCAGACTGAGCCCCCAGGGGCCACAGTGCCCATTGTTCATTAACACGCCCTTTATAAACCCCAGACCCACCTCGACTCCCCACTTCGTCACCTGCTTCCTGGAATCAGCTCCCCAGTGAACCACCTGCATCCAGGGGCCCAGGGGTGACTCTGGGACCCCCACCTGAGACAGGGGCAGAGTTCGAGAAGTATATGCAGCCAAGCACGTGGGCATCGACTTTTATCCAACCCTAGGATGACCGTTCCCTGTGCCGGGCTCGGCGCCCGGGGGCACAGCCGAAGGAGGGAGAAGAGAGGGCCCAGTCCCCTTATCCAGCTGAAGCCCAGGCCCTCACATTGTTTCTATCTGGCCCAAAGTGGGCCCGATGGACACTTTATTGCACTCTCTACCTAATGCCTAAATTCTCTGTACAGCTTCCCTGCTCCAGTCATTCCACGCTGTTTGCATACCCCTAGGGATGGGGAGCTCATTACCATTCAAGCAGTTAGCTTCATTTATAGATGGTCCTGAAATTTATTAGCTACTTACCAAATATTATGTGTTGAATAAATGACTAAACAAAATAACTATTTTAATATCAAATCCCCAAGCACCTCCTTGTAGAGGCAAACAGCCGGAAACATACAATAATGCTGGGAACAAAGGCATTAAGGAGCGCCTCTGTAATCTAGTTCAGGGATAGCAAATTATGACCAGTGGACCAAAGCTGGCCCTCTCCCTGTTTTTAATACATCCTGCAAACTAAGAACGGTTTTTATGTTTTTAAGTGGTTTGGGGAAAAAATAAAAAGAAGACTATTTCACAACATGTAAAATGAAATGAAATTCAAAATCCGGGGTCCATAAATAGAGCTTCGCTGGAGCGTAGCCACGCCGTCATTCACATCTCTTCTGCGGCTCCCTCCCCACCGCGGTGGCGTGAGTGTCTGTGGCAGAGACAGTCTGGCCCACAGAGCCTAAAATATTTACTCTCCGGCACTTTATAGAAAAAGCGTGCCGCCCCTCATCCGGTTCACGCTCACAAGCCATGTCACCCCATTTTGCAGGTGAGGAAACTGAGGCCCCAGGGTCAGGGAGCTCTGAGCTGATGTGTGGCAGGACACGAGGGGCTTGGTTCCTAGAATGGAAGCCTGACCCCAAAGCCCCGGGACCTCCCTCAGCCAGCTCTCTGACCCTTGAGAGCCAGGACCTTCCTCCCGTCCCCATGGGTCCAGCTGCCTGGGACAGCCTGTCCGGCCAGGTGGCCGCTGCCCTGACCAGAGACGCTGCTACGCCGGGGGCTGGAGCCTGGGCGGTCGGAGCCTCATTGATGTGACGGCGCCACACGTCAGAAGAATCAAGGCTGCTTCCCCAGCAAGTGCTGAGGCCTCAGAAAGTGGGTCAGGCCCTGGGAGGGGGCGGTCCGTTTTTAGCTTTTCATTAGGGCCTCATTCATTAATTCCTTCATCTGATATTTACTGAGCAGTTACTCTGTGTCTCCCCCCTCCCCCCACCCCGGCCACAGAGACTGAGGACACAGGTCCGCCGGTGGGGTCGGGGCTCCCAGCCCTGAAGGTGCTTGCAGTCTGGACAGTCCTGGAAAGGAGAGGGAAGTGGAGGCGTGACCCAGGCCGAGGGCAGCTCCCAGCACTGTCTTTTGGGCAAGAGCGGAAGCAGCCAGGCTGGACCCAGAGGGGCCGGCCACGTGGAGCCCGTCGGGTGGAAGGGACGGCGTGTGACAGTGTGTGGCAGGGAAGGTGGTGCGGCGGCAGGGGTGGGCAGACCAGGGGTCTCAGGGCCCTCAAAGCCTCACCCTGGGTGCCGTCGGGTGAGGGGGCCCGGTCCCAGCTTTGGGGCCTCAGCCAGGCCAGTAGACGGCAGCTCGTCCCGGAGCCACAATGTGGAGGGGGCACTGGAGCCCAGGGTGGCCGGAGTCCTGCCTCAGGAGCAGGGGGGAGGGGGGGAGGAGAGGGGCAAGCCAGAACGCCTGGGCCCTGGAGGCCAGCGGCAAGTGGGAGGGGCTGAGGTGGGGTGGGGGGACACATCCAGGCTTTGGGGGGCGTCCCGGCCCCCCCGGGCACTCTCCTCCTGTTTCTGAGCTCTGTGGGCAGAACGGCCACAGAGAAGGACCGGCTCCTTCCGTGGACTGTGGTCCAACGTGTGGCCCGCTGGCTGCCCGGTGGCCCCTGGCATGGAAATGCCCACCCCTCTGCTCACGGGTCGTGTCCGTCAACGCCTCTGGTTTTGGGGTGAGCAGTGGTCTGCACCACCACCGGCGAGGGGGGAGGACAGGTGCTGACTCCACGGGGCGGCCCCGAAAAGGCCCTGGGCCTTCTGGAAGCCTCTGACCCAGCTTCCCCAAGTCATGGCTGGTGATTGTCCCAGAGAGGAGTACCGAGCCGGCTCTCTTTGGGAAGGGCCCTGAGGAGCTCCTTTGTCCCATCTGGGGTGTCGGAGCCTGGACTGAGCCCTCTCTTGGGATACCCCCCCCCCCNCCCCCCCCCCCACCGCTGCCTTCACGCTATGAGCTTGAGGTGGTCAGAGGTCAGGGTGTCTGGTAACCCGTGCTTTATTGTCCTAACTGGGACTCTCGCTACTAACCGTGCTGGGGAGGCAGGGGAAACTGAGGCAGGCTGTGCCCCTCCCCGACCTGTCTTCCCCTAGGGGCCCCGCCCAGGCTCGGCTCTGCCCCCGCACTCCCAGAAGCCTCCCGATGGCCCGTCCTCACCCACAGATCCCGCACACCACTGTTCATTCTTGCCTTTGTTCGTTTGCTCATTCATACGTTCCTTCGTTCCCCGAGGAACCTTGCCAGGCTTTGCCGTGGGTGCTGGGGACACAGCAGCGTCTGCCCTCGAGGGGCGTGCCCACCACCGCAGCTGGACGCGAGACCTCAGTCGGGCGGGCGGATGCAGAGGCTTCAAGACAGGGCGAGGCCGGGAGAGTGGGGTGGGAGGCAGGAGGCAGTGTGGCTCTCAGTGGCAGGGGTGCGGCTGGGACGTGACCCGAGGCTGTCTGGGTGGCCCCGAGCCCGCTCAGGCCCTGGGTCCCAGGCACGCAGAAGCCAGGCTGTGGGGGGCAGGCTTGGGCAGGACAGGGCTCTGCCTCGCGCGGCCTGGGCGGGTGGGGGGTGGGAGTGGCCCAGGCTGCCAGCGTCGTGTAGGTGACCATCTGGACAGGGAGCAAGACCACCTTATCAACAGGACAAGCCTATTCTAGGACATTCTTGCCCAGGAAGATGAGCCTAAGCCCTGCAGACCCTTCCCTGGCTGCTCTCCGCACTTGCTGAGCCCTTGCCGGGCCCACTGCCCGTAAGCGACTCCCTTTTCTGCACAGCGGGTCCCTCAACCCGCCCCCTTCACAGGACAGTGAGTCCCTAGGGGGTGGGGCAGGCAGCTTGCTTACAGGACACCTGTTTGCTCGTCAACAGCCACCTGCAGACCCTCCCCTCTGGCGTCCACCCACCCCAAGCCATCACAGCAAAACCTTTGCCGAATGTCCTCAAGAAACCCAACAGAGTTGCCGTACCCCGCAAGGGGCGGAAAGCCCACCTGTGGGTCCAACAGATGTGGGCACGTGGGTTCATGGCCGCCCAGAGGTGGAAGAAACCCGAGTGTCCATCCACGGGTGAAAATTTATCCACAAACCACACGTGGCATCAGCCTGAAAAAGGAGGGACATTCTGACGCCGGCCCCAGCCTGGCGGCGGCGGGGGTTGGGGGGGGAAGGCCCTGAGGACGTGATGCTGAGCAAGAAGCCGGACACAGAAGGACAAATACCGGATGAGTCCCCTTGCACTACATCCCTAGAGGAGTCAAGTCCACAGACAGACGGTGAACGGGGAGCTCCAGGGGCTGAGGACAGGCACGGGAGTCCCAGTTTGAGGGGAGGGGGCAGAGCTTCAGTCCCGCAAGATGACATTGTTCCGGAGATGGACGGTGGCGACGGCCGCATAGCGGTGTGAGTGTGCCTAGGACCCCCTTAGCTGCGCACTTGAAAATGAGGGGAGGGGGCGTCCGGGAGGGGGGCTCAGTCGGCTAAGCGTCCGACTTTGGCTGAGGTCATGATCTCGCGGTCTGTGAGTTCGAGCCCTGCATCGGGCTTTGCTGACAGCTCGGAGCCTGGAGCTGCTTTGGATTCTGTCTCCCTCTCTCTCTCTCTCTCTCTCCCTCTGTTCCTCCCCCACTCATGCTGTCTCTTTCTCTCTCAAAAATAAAAACATGAAAGTTTTTTTAAAATAAAAAATTTTTAAAAAGAGAAAATGAGGGGAAAGTAAGTGACGGGCACTGAGGAGGGCACTTGGGTGTTGTATGGACACCAACTTGACAATCAATTATATGTTTTTTAAAAAGATGGTAGATCTTATGTTACGTATAGCTTAGCACGGTCAAAAAAAAATAGGAAGAAAACCAAAACAAAACGACCTTTGCCAATCCCTGAAACCCCGGAGGCCTGGAGCCCCAAACCCTCTAGGAACGAACCCCTCAACTCTTCTTTTTGGGACCCAACGAGGACTCTGTCCAGGTAGCAGGTAGCGGGAAGAAGCAGGTAGTAAACCCAGCACTGCAGAGTGGCTGTCCGAGTGCAGACGGCCCAGGAGTCCGGGGGACTGGAGGGAGAGGAGCCCATCCGAGGGTCCTGTGCCCACTGGCGGAAGCCCCCGGAGAGACCCGTAAAGCCCTAGGGAAACCGGAGAAGGGGAGACTGACTNGGACAAAGTTGTTTGGGGTGTGGACTGGGTTTGCTCAGCGGGCAGACTCCTAGACGAACACCCCTTTGTGAATCAGCGGGAAGCCTCCAAGACCTCGGTCCCCGCGTGGAACCAGGAGGAGCTATGTTTGGGCTCAAAACAAAGACCCCTTAGGGACGGTGGGCTTTCGGCAAGCCTGACGCCTTTGGGAACCTTCCTAAAACAACACTGTTCAGAAGGAAGACAAGAGCTCGGTTGTGCCGCCGAGAGAAGTTCAACATGTTCTCACTCGTGGCCCCGGCGCGGCGCGTGCCCTGGCNGGCTCTGGATCCGGCCCAATCTCCCTCTTAATGGGCTGTTCCTTTTTAGTGACTGGTTTCAGATGATGCGTCTGCCCTTTTGAGGGAGGGGCTCCCCCCTGCCCGCCCCCCTCCCCAACCCCCATGTGTCCTGGGGTCTGGCAGGGGAGGGAGAGGAGCACCCTGGGAGGGCTCAGTTACCCCAGAGCGAGGCGGCCTGCCCTGAGCTGCCTGCCGTGGCTGGAGGGGCTCTCTGTGCCCCGGGCCCTCGGGGAAGCCCCAGGCCTCCTCCCGCCAGGGCACTGCCCGACGGTCTTTGGCTTATGACCTTGGTGGAAAGGACTCTGAGTCCAGGAAGGACAGGGTGACTTCCAAGAGTGATCGGATTGTGGGTTCCGGAGAAGCCTCTCAAACTTCTGCCACCCTGTGTCCCCCTGGACCCCGTGAAGCCACCCCATCCACAGGCAGGCGGCGGCTCACCTGTTTGTCACTGTCCCCAGAAGATCAGTGGTGGCCGGGATTCCCAGCAGGCCCACCGCGGCCTCGGAGCCTTCCGGAAACCAGGCTGGAGAACTGACCCGGGTTCCTACATTCAGCAGCAGCGCCTGGCCCTGACCGACGAATTGAGGGGAGGCCGTTGTGTTTATCGATCGCTTGGGGTGAATACGCACACATTTCAGTGCGGGGACGTTGCTACCCCAGCCCCGCTGGGGCGTTAGGTAATAGTTGGTATATGTGCCTCATGGCCTTTCTGAAAGCTAAGAAATTCTAAATTGGAAAAGACCCCTGGCCCTGGGGGTTTGGATGAGATTTGGGACCCGTAACTCCCCTTGTTCCGCAGGGGAGACTGTTGGAGGTGTTGGGACCAGAATGGAAAGCTGGGGTTGGCACCCAGCCCGGTCAGACACAGGCCGGGGCGCGCCGCCCGCTTGCCGTGGACGTGAGGTCCGGTCCGGCTCCCACGCCTGTGCTCCCTCTGCTCCACGGAAACGGCTTCCCCAGCTTCCTCTGGGTCTCCAGCCTTCTGGAAGGCAGAGGGCCGCGTTCAGGTCATTCAGTGCCAAAAACTGGTTAGCGGTCATGGTCACCAGGGTCGTGGCCACAGACAACCTCCTCCAAGCCTCCAGGCCTGGGGCCAGGGAGCTGTCATTCTTGTTTTACAGCGAGACACAGGACTCCTGTCACAGTGCTCACCGGGAGCCCAGCCGGGACGGGAGGCTGGGTCTCCAGGTTTCTGGAAGGTTTGCATCCGTTCCCTGCCCCCAGGGAGCCCTCAGTCTAGTTCAGGGCCGAGATGCGGCAGGCAGAGGGGCATCTGGCGTGAGAAAGGGCGTCTCCAGGGTGGGACGGAGGGCCCTGTGAGCTCAGGCGCCCAGGTCCCCGCCTCGCACTGCACTCTCCCTGCTGCAGGGGAGGGGGGCTGCCTGGGAGTAGGCGGAGAGGATGCAGCTCCCCTGGTGTGTGCCTGGCCGGGAGCCTCCCCCCTGTAATTTAGGGGAACGGCTGGGCCTGGCTTCCCACAAGCGCTAACTTTCAGCTCTCGCGTTCATGTGGAACCTGGAAATTAATTAGCTCAGACAGGAGCTCCGCCGCCCAAGCTCCTGAGAAGATTCCTCGTTAGTAAAACTTGGCCCTTTGGCTGCTGGGTGGTCGGCTGCTGGAAGTCAGACCGTAGATGAGCTGGTGGCAGGCGTGACGGAGCGGCGGGCAGGTCCTGCCTGCCCCAACCCCCACTCGCACCCACCTCCGGAAGCCGTGGGTGATTCCAAAGCCAAGCACCACCACCAGGGCGCCCCCGAGCGTGGGCCTGATGGGGGAGTGGGCGCCTCACAGCCGGCTCCCAGGGACCTCAGGCTACACTGAGGACCTTATTTGGACTGGGCCCAGGGAAGGCTCATAATAAAGTGACTTAGGTGGTGACACTTCATTTCTCTTCTTTCAACATTTTTATTTTTTATTCTTTTTAAACATTTTATTTAGATGCAGGTTAGTTAACATACAGTGTAATAATGGTTTCAGGAATAGAATTTAGGGATCCGTCGCTTACATATAACACCCGGTGCTCGTCCCAGCAAGGGTCCAGCACCCAGGTAGCCCATCCCCCACGCACCTCTCCTCCAGCAGCCCCTCAGTTTAGGTGGTGACTTTAAACATGACCCAAACTAGGAGTCAGAATTAGCCAGGCAACGGGCAGAGGGAACAGCATCCAGGCTGGGGAACAGCCCTTGCAAACACCCTGAGGCAGAAAGGAGCTGGGTGGGAAGGGGGAGCAGCTAGAACAGGGGAAATGTGCGGGGCCCCGGGGGGCGGCAAGGACCAGTCCGGTGGCGCCCATGCGGCCTGCTGGGCATTTGGTCTTCACTTTGAGGACGCCGGATTCTGTGAGGGTTGGGCAAGGGAATGAAGAAGGCCCAGGCATCTTCCAAAAAGACCCCCCNCCCCCCCCCCCACCTCCTCTCAAGCCTGTATCCCGGAGGGCCCGGAGGAGACTGTGCACCAGGACTGGGAGGGCTCTGGGAGGCCGCTGAGGACGGGCAGGCGTCAGGCCATCTTCTGAATAATAGCGACGATGTCGACGATGAACGGCCAGTATTTGCCGCGCCTTCACTATGCCCAGGCACAGCTACGCGAATTTCCTCATTGACGCTGTAGCTGAACTTCATGAGATGAGATGATGACCTCACTGTGCACGGAAAACAGAAGTGCAGAAAGGTGGGGCGACTTGCCCAGGGCCACGGCGACTGGCAGCACGGCCCACGTCCCCAGCCACTGTCCCCTCCCGCTGGTGCGTATGAACGCTGACCACCGCCCACCCTGCAGGTGCAGCTTTGGGGCTGAGCCCCTCTATGAGGCACCCCCACGCGCTGCCCCCCGTTCAAGGCTGCGGCTGATTGATCCAGGCAGACCCTGGCCTTGAGGGCAGCCAGTTTGAGGTGAAGGGCACGCCCTGCAAAGGTGAGTGGGACCAATCAGCGTCCCTCTCTCGGGCGGCCAGAGAAGCAGAGAGAGGGAGTCTGGGGGGACCCGGTTCAGAGGGCCGACGCGAGACTCCAGAGGAAGCCCAGGTCTTGGGACTGGAGAAACCAGACCCCAAGGTGGAAGGGAGGGAGGGAGGGNCAGGCCCCCCCCCCCCAGCCAGGCAGCCCGGCTGCCCCAGGTCCTCTGTGGGGCGGAGACCCCTCTGATTTTACCCATCTCCCTTTATGGAGGGTGGATCCACTGAGGTGTGAGAGGGGGTCCCAGGAGAGCTCTTCCGGGGCACCCGCTGAGCAGGCACACACCCATTTGCCCGGCCCCCTCGGTCCTCCTCTTCCTCCTGCTCAAATCAGGAGGGGACCCGAGGGACAGATGTCATGCCCCGACATCAGGCAAGGAGCCCAGACACCCTGCAGCTCCGCCTGTGTCTTGCTCCCCGAAGGCCACTGACAGTGGCAGCTCAGGGCGGGAGCCCAACGCAGCTCCTTAGGTGAGCCTGTGTCCGCTACACTCTCCGCCCGCCCCCACCCCCGGCCGCCACGGAGGTCAGGAAGGCGCCGCTGTCCTCAGCTGGAGGCCCATGTGCGTTATCGGGAACAGGGGATGACGGCCTCTCCAGGGAGGAGTGAGGCTGAAATGAGGGAGGAAGGCGAGGCCCTGGGCACAGAGCAGGCGCACGGAGTCTAGTTAACAACCAGCAGAGAGGACGCAGCCGCGTGGAGCCCAGGGCGCCCCTTCCTCTGACACCTCCCTGGTCCGCTGACCTCTCTGCCTCCTCCCGGCTCAACCTACCCCACCCCGGCCCGCTGGACCCCATCCGAGGGTCGGGGGTGCGGGGTTCTGTTTGGAGGGTTCTTGAACATTTTCAACTCGGCCTTCACGCTGATCAAGAAAAACCGAAGCGGGAAGGCTGTTGTGTGGCCGACAGAATAAATGATCACCTGCTTTCCCAAGCCGGTGAGGAGGGACCGGGGATCGATCATCTGCTGCGGGGTCTTCCCAGCTGCCGCAGGGCAGGGGCTGTATTGACAGCAGGTCTGTGGCAGTGCCGCATGGCTGTGTCGCCAGCGTCCAGGTGGGGAAGCGTTGGATGGCAGCGTTTGGCCAAAGGCCTCCTCGGGAATGCAGGACCACGGAGCCCTTCGGGGAGGACCCGCATTCTGGCAGTTTCTTTCAGGAGTTACTGGGTGAGAGGGGCCCCCAGGGGTTGCACCTCAGGCCCCGATTGGTGAGGAGACGGCCCTGGAGCAGGGTCGGAGTGGGGAGACTGGGCCTGGATCTCACACACAGGTCTCTCTGGCAGCCCCCGCCTCCCCCGGGTCCAACCCAAGCCAGCCTTTGCTGAGGCCGCGTCTGTGACTCACCTCTTTCCCAGGCCCCCCTCCCCCCATATCAGATGCGAACAGATAACACTGGGGGCCTTGCTGCACCGATGCCCCCAGGCCTGGGTGATGTGCAGGCTCCCAGGGAAAGGGGGACCCAGGGTGGAGACTCCTTAATTACAGAACACTAAAGGCACCGGCGTTTCCTCCAAGTGCCCCGGCCACGCTGCCGTGGGTCCCTGCAATGCTCCCCTGTGCATTCGGGCTAGTTGAGCCAGTGTTTCGGGTTCTGACCCCCCCAGAGGACCAAGGGCCCCCACAGTCTGATTCAGCTCCGCACCCCCCACCTCCTCACCCGATGCCCCTGACCCAGAACTGCTTATGTACCAGCCCACTGAAGCCGCCACGCTCTGCCCCCGTGGTTCCCAGGAAACCCCCTCACATCCAGCCTCCGTGCCTCTGGCCTGGCCACACCCGCGCGTGGGCCGGCCTCTTCCGATCCGACTCACCTCCCAAAGCCGCCTTGGGCCGTCTGCTCCGTAAGGCGGGCCTCTAGGTATGGGGATGCGCGCAGAGGCCACGTGTGAAGGCCGGTGTCCATCCTCGAGTGAGGCTCTGGGATCCACCAGAACCGGAGGGCTCGGGGCCCGAGAGGAGCTGCCCCCAGGCCGGCCCCCGTTCCGCTCTACACCTGCCCGGGCAGCAGGGTGAGACCAAGTCTCTTCCCCGGCTGGGGTCTCCCCGCTGCGCGTCTGACGCCTGCCTCGCCCGGAGGGTATGGCCTCAGGCCGCGAAGCCGCAGCAGGAAAGGGCTCCTCAGCAGCAGGGTGTCCGCCACGGGCACTGCACAACTGGCCCCTTGGTGTCAGCGTACCGGTTACCCCTACTTTTGGCACCTTCAGACATAATAAGATGTTGGGGTCTAAGCAGGACTCACTGTTTCTTTGCAGCTGAATCTTTTTTTTAATAAAAAATTTTAATGTTTATTTGTTTTTGAGAGACACACAGAGAGAGGGAGACACAGAATGTAAAGCAGGCTCCGGGCTCTGAGCTGCCAGCAGAGCCCGACACGGGGCTCGAACCTACGGACCTCGAGATCATGACCTGAGCCGACGTCGGCCGCTTAACCGACTGAGCCGCCCAGGCGCCCCTGCAGCTGAATCTTTTAGCTTCACCTCTTGACACTCGTGCCCTCTCTTCAGGGGCCCAGAACACAGACCTCGTAACGGCCCCTAAATGTGTCCCAAAGACACAGACATGACGAACCGTAGGATCTGGGACAGTCATGCGGATGGCCATTTACCAGAGCTGACAGAGGGCAAGGTGCCTGCTGGGGCCCTGGTGTGTAGCCCTGGGGGCTCGGCGCCATGATTACTTTCCTCCTTCTCATCTGGTAATGGAGGCACAGAGGGGGTGATCACTTGCCCAGCGTCACCCAGCAATGAGTGAGTGATAGAGAACTGAGTTAGGTCCAGAAAGTCGGGCTTCATCCTCTGGATCCACTTTGGCTGATTCTGAATTCCCTTTTTCTTGGACCCTGAATCCTGGCCCTTGTTTTCGTCTCTGTGTGGGGCTGCTGTAAGGGTCGGCAGAGACTGGGTAGCTCAAACCACCCACCGCCCCGGGCAGCCCGGCACCGTGGCTTTGGTCAGGGGGCCGCCTGGCCAGGTGAGACCCAGGGGGTAGCCCTGATGACCTCCGAGTCGCCTTCAGGGCCATACCCCCCCCTCCTCGTGCCCAGTTTTATTGAGAAGTCACACATCACAGTGTCAGGTTAAGGCATCCAGCCCGATGTTTAGGTTTGCATACATTGCAAAATGCCCACTGCATGGGTTTAGTTGATATCCGGCGCCAGACAGGTACGATAAAGAGGAGAGAACAAAATTTCCCCTCGGGAGGAGGCCTCTTAGGATCTCAGGATCTTAGGGTCTCCCTTCGCTTTCTTATGCCTCCCCAGCAGCGTTAGCTACATGTAACCGTATTAAATACCAGTTTGTTTGTTTGTTTGTTTGTTTTTATAGCTAGGAGAGAGAGAGAGAGACAGCGTGAGCAGGGGAGGGTCAGAGAGAGAGGGAGTCACAGACTAAAACAGGCTCCAGGCTCCGAGCTGGCAGTCAGCACAGAGCCTGACGCGGGGCTCGAACCCACGACCCGCGAGATCATGACCTAAGCGCAAGTCGGACGCTTAAGCGACTAAGCCACCCAGGCGCCCCTGCATGTAACCGTATTAACGATATGTAACCGTATTAACGATATGTAACCGTATTAACAAAATGTTCACCATAACTACATGTAACCATGTGTGCGTTCTGTCCCTAGGACTTAGTTATCTCAAACTTCGGCCCCTCCTGCCAGTTCCTGCTCCTCGTTTCCTGAAGAAAAGCACGGGTTTGCAGACAAATAGTGGCCCCGTGCAGCCCTGTGGGATCGGAGCGGTCCACGGAGCTCCCTCCCTCCGCCCCGCCTGGTGCCCTCGCTGTCCCTGCCCGGGCGCCTCGCGCTGTCGGGCGTCCACGGCCTCGATGCCCCGTTCCAGGCATGCAGGCTCCCCGTGTGCAGTACGGAATAGCCGAGATGTTCCCAAATCTTTACCTTCTGGTTCCCTTCGGCTTAACGAATCCAGCACTTTCTTCCTGACCTTTGCTATCAACAGTTAGGGAGAACGAAGCCGTTTCTTCGAGAGATCTCCGCTGCGAGGGGCGCCCGGGCGGCTCGGTCGGGTGAGCATCCGACTCTTGATCTGGGCTCAGGTCGTGATCTCATGGTTCCTGGCTTCGAGCCTGCGTTGGAGCCCAGCATGGAGCCCGCTAGGGATTCTCTCTCTCCTTCTCTCTCTCCTGGCTCCGGCTCTGTCAAANGGACCACTCACTCGCCCGCGTGACGGCGCCACACCTCATGGGCTCTCCCTTACCGTCCACGCAGCCACCAACTTCCTGTCTGACATCTCCAAGAGGTGGAGGCTGTCTCTCTCGCTCTTTCCTTCCTGAGCTCTCTTACCAGAGTCACCTTGGACAGTCCGTCCACGCCATCGGCTTTTTCTGGCATGTGCCTCCAACCTCTGCCAGCCTCTCCTCATTACCTGCTTCCAAAGCCACTTCCACGCTTTAGAATTTATGACAGCAGTGCCCACGGCTCAGTACCCATTTCGGTCTTAGTCGGCTCAGGCTGCTGTAACAAATACTGCAGGCTGGGTGGTTCTAACAATAAACATCTATTTCCCACAGTCATGGAGGCTGGAGTCCAAGATCCAGGCGCCGGCTGATCTGGTCCCTGCTAATGGCTCTCTTGAGGACGGCTGCCTTCTCCCCGTTCCTCGCGAGGTGGCCGCGGGCGGGCGGCTCGGGCAGGGAGAGGAGACGCTGATCCCTTCTTATAAAGGCACCCGTCTCATCATGGGGCCTCCACCCTCGGGCTCTCCTCCAAACCTAACCACCTCCCACAGACCCCACCTCCAAACACCATCCCATCAGGGATGAGGGCTTCCACGTGCGAATTTTGAGGGGACACGCACATTCAGTCCACAGCAGCCCTACAGCCTGTGCTTGGCCCTATTTTACTTCGCCTTTGGCTCGGATCACCCTCTGGGGAGGTGGGAGGGGTTATCGTCACCCTGTTGTACAGATGAGGAGAAGAGGCTCAGAGAGGTTGGACAACCTGCCCGGAGTCACACAGCAGGTGTGCAGACAGACCAGAAGCAAAGTCCGAGGCCTGCTGCATCTTGTCTCCTGGGATACGGCTGGCGCTCTCCACTGCGGCTCCCGTGCCAGCTCCTGATCTGGGAAGGAGGGGGCTTGGCCGGCTGCCGTCACGGCTGGCCCCGGAGGGTGTGCTAAAATTACCCCCAGTTTCTTCTGAGAGGAGGCACAAAGGAAGTGCCCACAGCCCCCACCAGGGAGAGGGAGAAAGGTAAAAGTTACCGCCAAACAGCTAACGGAGCGACAGTCAGCCGGGGGACGGTACGGCCCTCGCACCGAGGCTGAGCTCCAGCCGCACGGTGGAGAAAAGTCCCTGAACCGGCCCCTCCTCCGCCTCCCATCGGCCCCACTGACTGAAGGGCCACCTCCAGCGTGGACCCTGGACTCCCCTGGTGCCCTGCCTTCTCTGCCCCTTCATTCCATCTGACCCCCTCCCCCCTTAGAGCTCCTCCCACAGGGTTCAAACTCAGAATCCAGTGATGAGCACATGGGTCTATTTTATTTTTAACGATGCAATAATTAGTATCCGTGCTTTTTGGTGCCTTTTCTGAGCATCCACTTGATGCCAGGATTTTTTCCTGTGTTACGCAATTGAACCCTCCCAACGACCCTTGCGGACGTCACTATGCCCATTTCATAGATGAGGAAACAGAGCCCGGAGAGGGTAACCGGTTGACTCAAGGCTTCCCAGCTGGGAAGTAGCAGAGTCTAGATTCCAACCCAGAGCTTGCTTACTCCGGGGCCTGGGTCCTCGCCTTCTACATCTATTTGCCTCCCATCCTACAGGCAGGGCCGGCCGCGGGCAGTTAATTTCTAAGACGAAGAGTGCAAGACGTGTGGAGTTGAGGCTGCAAAGCTGCGCGGGGTGAGCGATGCTGTTGGGCCGGTTTTGCGGGGGACAGTGCTCAGATCCTGTCCCCACGGCTGGACGTGGCCAAGTCAAAGCGTGGTTTCAGGAGCCCCCCGGGCAGGCCCGCCCTTGCCCGGGGCTGGTATCCTAGCCGTCAAAGGCAAAGGCCGTGCGGGAGCCAGCCAGCCCCGGGCAGCAGGGATCACAACCCCAGAGCCCTGGGTGCGCCCGCTGGGGGCTGCGCGCCCCCCGAGAGCCGCCGTGAACTACTGATTTGCTCCCTTCCCGCTCCGTCTGCAGACCGTCGGCCAGGAGCAGAGCAGGGTGGTCCCCGAAGGCCACGGTGGGACAGGCTGGCCTTTGTCTCCCCGAGGGCTGCGCCAGCAGGTGCTAGAGGCCAAAGAGCACGGGG
>NW_027532747.1:2252915-2254456 GCF_008692635.1 Crocuta crocuta | reverse complement strand
AAAGCATATGTAACTTTTGAGAAATTTACAAAAGTTGAGAAAGAACTCGCCATTTTTTCTGTTTCCGCAGCCAAGTCCTCTGGTCCAGGGGGCCGACCCCCGACACTTGGCAGGAAAGCCATACCTGGGCGTACATCCTTGCCGCCTGATGTCTCAGCGAGGGGCGGAGACACGTTCCAAACCCAGCACTTTCTGGTTTATAAGATGCCGCACTTACGTCTGTTAGAGATCGCCTCTCTCTCCGTGTTTCCGCGCTGTCTGTTGGACTCCTGGTTGGAAGTTTTTGCTTCGAGTGCTTTTATCAAGGGCCAGGTTCAGGTCGACGGATGTCCCAGGGAGGAAGCAGAAAGGGCAAAGCAGGGCCTGTGTCCTCTGTTCTTTTTTTTTTTTTTTTAAGTTTTGTTTATTTCTGACAGAGAGAAACAGCGTGAGCANTGACCTGAGCTGGTCAGACGCTCAACCGACTGAGTCCCCCAGGTGCCCCTCTCTGTTCTTGAAACCTCATCCTCTGCTGTTATGTGAACAGGGACGGTCTCTCGGATCTCCGCAGGGGTTGAAGGCCACCTGGGACCGTCCAGGCCAGTCCCAGGGTCCCAACCCATCTGGCCACATGGCACGGGTGGGCAGGCGACCTGTTAGAGACACACTTTGTGTCATGTGGGGTAAAGGTGGAGGCTCTCNAGGCCCGGGGTCACGAGCCCGCCCCGTCCCACTAAAGCCTTGGCCCTGGGCGGGCGGAGAGCTCTTCTCCACTGTCCCCTTTTGTTGGTAGAGCACTGGGAACAGTGAGCAGGTGCTCAGGGGCTGAGTCAGGGGGCCTGGCGAGTCATCTCTGAGCACGGGCTCTGTTGTTCCGCTGGGGTCTGAGTGGCGGAGGGTATACTTTGCAGATCACCATTATGAAAGGCCGCAATTGGCCCCTTGGCTTCTGGAGGTACGGATGACTCATGTGGCGCTGGGTGGCATTCTCCGGTTAAACTGTCCACTCGTCACCTCTGTTTCCGCCTCCTGGCACCGGAGACCCCCACCCCCACCGCATTCCCCCAGCCGGGGGCGACGTCCCCTCCACAAGGCTTGGGACTTGAATGAGACGAGCCCATCGTTCCATGGTGGGGAAACCGAGGCTGGGAGAGGGGAGGGACTCGCCCAAGGCTGGGCAGAGTGGGCCGGGTGCCAGCGCCCGTGCCCATCGTGACTTCACCACGCGCAGGGGACGGTGTTCTTGAGGACAGCTGGCTGCCTTCGGGAGGTGCTGTGGGTGGGGGTGAGGGGCCGGCGGCCTCCCCTTGGGAGTGATTCTGGATGGCGTCTGTGCTCTGGGGCTGGGGAGAAGGGACGGGCTCTCCCGCCGGCACCCCTCCCCCCACAGGGACGAGTGAGTGGTTATAACAACAGCTGGGGGCGCCTGGGGGCTCAGTCGGTTAAGTGTCGGACTTCAGTTCAGGTCATGATCTCACGGTTCGTGAGTTCGAGCCCCGCGTCGGGCTCTGTGCTGACAGCTCAGAGCCTGGAGCTGCTGCGGATTCTGTGTCTCCCTCTCC
>NW_027532747.1:2233308-2252717 GCF_008692635.1 Crocuta crocuta | reverse complement strand
CAGGGAAGGAACGCCTCTGTCTCCCCCCACCCCACATCCGGCAGAACGTCACTCTTGTGGGCGCTGCGTGTTCTAGAGAGGGTTTGTCTGGTAGAACTTTCCATAAAGAAGGGTGTGTGCTGTCAGCACGGCCACTGAGCACTTCATGTGTGGCCAGAGTCACAGAGGAGCCAACTTCTTTTTCACTTATTTTCATCTGTTTACATGTAAATAGGCACCTGGGGTGGGGGGTGGGGCGACCACACTAGACAGCAGGGTTCTAGGCCGTATCTGGAATCCGGCTGGGTCTCCCCGAGTCTTCCACGCCCCCCCGTCCCCGCCACCAGCACCTCCCGCCTGGTCCCTGCAGTCTGGGCTCCAGCAGGTCTGCTGAAAACCCTGCTGCGGGGTCGGCGGCGGCCGCAGGCCATTTGTCACCCTGTCCTGCTTCTCCTCGGACCAGACGGGCACACCTCACTCCTTCCCCTGCTTGCTCCCCTGCATTCACGGTCTTGCTTTTCCTGTAGGCACAATCGTGCTCCTACCTCAGGACCTTTGCACTGGCTGCTCCCTTTGTCTTAAGGCTCTTTCCTTAGAGAGCCACCTGTCTCACTGCCTCTCTTCCTTCAGGCTTATCCTCCAACTGCAATGTCTCAGAGAGGACTTTCCTGACGATGACGTGTANCCCCCCCCCCCCCTTCTCTTTTTAGCAGCTATATTTCTCTGCAAAGCACTTACTACCACCTGGTATTGTAATGGTTTTGATTTACTGTGTATTTTCAACCACCCCGGACTAGAATGTAAATTCTTCGAGGGCAGGTTTTTGGTTTTTTAACTCCTTCCTGTTTTGTTCACTGACATACCCCACACTTCCGGGACAGCACTTGGCACGTAGTAGGTACTCAATAAATGCCACATGAATGGAGGAAAAATGACCTCAGTCAATGCTCACTGTTACGGGGGGGAACCTTCACCCTAGGTTACAGGTGAGAAAGCTGAGGCTGGCGGTTAGCTTTTGACCCAGGCATGTCCAACCGGGATGCCCAGGAGCACAGCGCCAAGGCTCATCCGTGAGATGGGGTGTCTTTCCACCCAGGGGCCCTGGTGTCCTTGTCTGGGGCTCGTGTTTGACACCCCTGCGGCCTGCACGGGCTCTGGAGGGACCCACCGCAGCCCCATGTTAGCAGAAGTCTTTCTAGATGCTATGGACAAGCACGTCCTCTGCCTGGCATGCCCGCCCCCCGCAGATGTGGCCGGGTATCGATGCCCTGGGCCTTGGAGCCCAATTTCCCCAGGGCTCCGCAGCCAAGGCTGTAACCCCTTCCCACTCCGTCTCCTCAGCGCAGAAAGATGGACCTGTGGCTCCCCTGTCCGGGTTGCACTGAAGTTCCCAGGCTCTCCTACGGGGTGATGGTGCTTGTCGGCGCCTGGCTCCAGAGAGTTCCCGGGCCCCCTGGGCATAGGGAGGCGTGTGGGTCGAGGCGAAGGCGAGGCCCAGCGGGTGTGTAGCCCACCGTGTTTGGGGACCCGGTGCCTGATGAATCCCTGGCATCATACAATTCCCCTTCCTTCCTGGTTTACCGAGAGTTTTGTCATGAAGGAGTTTTGGATTTTGTCAAATGCGTTTTCTGCATGTGTTACTTTGATCACGTGATGTTTCTCCTTTAGTCTCTTCATGGGATGGATAACGTTGACTGATTTTGGATTGTTGAGCCAGACTTTGAACAACTGTGATGAATTCCACTTGGTCAGGGTCTATGATTCTTTTTATACTTTGTCAGATTCGATTTGCTGATAGTTCGTGGAGGTTTTTGCATCTGTGTTTGTGAGGAGTATCAGTCTGTTGTTTCCTTGTAATGTCTTTGTCTGGCTTTGGTATTAGGGTAGTGCTGACCTCACAGAACGTTAGGAAGTGTTCCTCCGCTTCTGTGCTCTGAAAGAGGTTGGAGAGAACTGGTATAATTTCTTCCTGAAACGTTTGGTAGAATTCATTGGTGCACCCATCTGGGCCTGGGGCTTTCTGCTTTGGAAGGTTATTAATGATTGATTCAATCCGTTATATAGAGGCCTTTTAATATTATCTATATCATCTTGTGTGGATTTCAGCGGATTGTGTCTTTCAAGGAATTGGTCCATCTCATCAAGGTTATCAGAGTTGTGGGCATAGAGTTGTTCATAGCAGCCCTTGATTATCCTTTTAATGTCCGTGAGATCTGTAGGGATATCCCTTCTTTAATTTCTGATATTAGTCATTTGAATTCTCTTTTTTCTTAGTTAGCCTGGCTAGAAGTGTGATTTTATCGATCTTCTCAAACCAACTTCTGGTTTCATTGGTTTTCTCCATTGATTTCCTGTTTTCAGTTTCATTGGTTTCTGCTCTACTTCTTTTTATTTATATTTTTCTGCTCACTTTGGGTTTAATTTGATCTTCTTCTTCTAGTTTCCCAAGGTAGAACCTTAGGTGATTGATTTCAGATCTCCCTTCTTTTCTACTATATCAACCAGATGCTATAAATTTTCCTCTAAGTACCGTTTTTGCTGCATCCCACAAACTTTGACACGTTATGTTTTCATTCTCATCTAGTTCGAGATATTTTTACATTTTCCTTTTAACCAATATGTTATTTAGAAGTGTGTTGTTTAATCTCCAAGTGTTTTGGAATTCTCCATCATTCTTTTTGTTTTGTGCCCAGAATGTGTTCCATCATGGAGAATGTTCCATGTAAACTTAAGAAGAATGTGTAATATGCTGTTGTTGGAGGAAGTAGTCTAGAGATGTCACTTTTAACTAGTCGGTTGATGGTGCTGTTGAGATCAGCTATGTCCTTCCTGGCCTTCTGCCTGTTGGCTCTGTCCACTTCTGAGAGAGTGGTGTTGAAGGTTCCCACTGTGGCAGTGAATTTGTCTATTTCTCTTTGAAATTCTATTCGTTTTTACCCTACATATTTTGACGCTCTGTTGTTAGGTGCATACATGTTAAGGACTGTGATGACTTCCTGGAGAATTGACTCCTTTATCACTATGTAATGTCCCTCTTTATCCTTGATAACATTCTTTGCGTCAAAGTCTGCTCTCCCTGAAATTAATGTAGCAACTCTTGCTTTCTTTTGATTGGTGTTAGCACGGTATGTTTTTCTCTATCCATTTACTTTTAATCTAGTTGCACTGTTATGTTTTAAGTGGGTTTCTTGTAGGCAGCATAGAGTTGGCTCTTGTTTTTTGATCTGCTCTGACAATCTTTGCCTCTCTCTCTTTTTAAAATGTTTATTTATTTTGAAAGAGAGAGAGAGAGCAAGAAAGGGAGGGGCAGAGAGAGATAGAGAGAGAGAGAGAGAGTCCCAAGCAGCCTCTGTGCTGTCAACATGGAGCCCGACTCAGAGCTTGATCCCACAAACTGTCAGATCGTGACCTGAGCTGAAATCAATAATTGGATGCTTAACCAACTGAGACACCCAGGCGCCCCAATAATCTTTGTCTCTTAATTGGTGAATTTAGACCATTGATATTCAAAGAGATTATTGATGTAGTTAGGTTGATATCTACCATATTTGTTAGTGTTTTATAGTTGCTGCCCTTGTTCTTTGCTCCTATTTTTGTCTTCCACTCTTTCTCTGCCTTTTGTGGGTTTTCTTTTTTGAGTAAGAAATACTTATTGTGTTAAGTACTTGGTATTTGGGGATTTATGTGTTAAAGTAACTATTCTTTCCCCCCTCCAGTTTTATTGAGGTAAAAAACTGACAAGTAAAATTGTATAAATTTAAGGTATCCAGCACAATGATTTGATATACATACATATTATGAAATGATTACCACAGTAAAGTTAGTTAACACGTCCATCACCTCACACAGTTACCTTTGTGTGTGTGTGAGAACATTCAAGATCTACAATCTTAACAACTGTCAAGTATACAATACAGTATTGTTGACTATAATCACCAGGCTCTGCTCATTAGATCCCCCAAACTCTTTCATTTTACACTGGAAAGCTTGTACACTTTGACCCACAGACCCTCATTTTGCCCACGCCCCAGCCCCCCTGGCAACCACCATTTTACTCTGTTTCTGTTTGACTTCGATTTTTTTAGATTGCACATTATCAGTGAGGCGGTACAGCGTTTGTCTTTCTCTGTCTGAGCGGTTTCACGTCGCGTGATGTCCTCAAAGTTCATCCATGTTGTTGCAAATCTGCCTTTTGTGGTTTTATTTTTTTTATTTTTTATTTTTTTTTAAATGTTTTATTTATTTCTAGGAGAGAGAGAGACAGCGTGAACAGGGGAGGGTCAGAGAGAGAGGGAGTCACAGACTGAAACAGGCTCCAGGCTCCGAGCTGGCAGTCAGCACAGAGCCCGACGCGGGGCTCGAACCCACGACCCGCGAGATCATGACCTAAGCGAAAGTCGGAGGCTTAAGCGACTAAGCCACCCAGGCGCCCCTGCCTTTTGTGGTTTTAATTAAGCGTTAGATAGGATTCTATTTTCCCCCCTTCCTTCCTTCCTTCCTTCCTTCCTTCCTTCCTTCCTTCCTTCCTTCCTTCCTTCCTTCCTTCCATTCTTTCTTTCTCTCTCAGCTTGTGATTGCTCTATAGTCGGTAACATATATTTACAACTCATCCAAATCCACTTTCAAAAACACCACACTGCCGGGCGCCTGGGGGGCTCAGTCGGTTAAGCGTCCGGCTTCGGCTCAGGTCATGATCTCACAGTCCGTGGGTTCAAGCCCCGCGTCAAGCTCTGTGCTGACAGCTCAGAGCCTGGAGCCTGTTTCAGATTCTGTGTCTCCCTCTCTCTCTGACCCTCCCCGACTCATACTCTGTCTCTCTCTGTCTCAAAAATAAAATAAATGTTTAAAAAAAACCACCATCCTGCTTTATGGGTACTAGGAGCACCTTATAATAACAAGCTAATCCTAATTCCTCCCTCCTGTCTTTTGTACTATTACTGTCATTCATTGCACTTATACGTAAGGATACATAAGGCCGTGTGTGTGGGTGTGGGTGTGATATGATGCATACACAAGCACGCATCGTCGATGCATTTTTGCTATTATTAATTTGGACAAATTGTTATCCATTGAGTCAATTAAACATAAGAAAAATAAGGAGCTCTCTTTTACCTTTACTAACTCCCTTCTGTGCTCTTCCTTCCTTCCTTCAATCCATGTTTCTGATTTATATTTTTTTCCCCTTCTCTCTAAAAAACTTCTTTCAACATTTCTTGCAAAAAAGGTCTTTGGGCAACAAACTCTCTCCGTTTTTGTTTGTCTGAGAAAGTCTTTCTTTCTGCTTCACTTGTGAAGGGTAATTTCACAGGATACAGAATTCTAGATCTGTGGTTTTTGAATATTCCGGTCCACTCCCTTCCTGCTTGTGCGATTTTTGAGCAGAAGTTGGATATAATTCTTACCTTCACTCTTCACAGTATGTGCTGTTTTCCTCTGGCTTCTCTCAGGATTTTTAAGTTGATCTCTGATTTTCTGTAGTTTGAAAATGAAATGCCGGGGTGTGGTTTTTTGGGCATCTACCCTTCCTTGGTGTTCTCTGAGCTTCCCGGACCTGTGATTTGGTGTCTGACATTGACTGGGGGGAAGTTCTCAGTCACGACTGTTTCAAATGATCCTCTGCTCCGGCCTCTCTTTCCTCTCCTTCTGGCCTGCCCGTTACACGGTGTCACACTTTGTAGCCGTCCCGCAGCCCTGGATACTCTGTTCTATGTTTTTCGGTCCTTGTTCTCTTTGCTCTTTGGCTTCGCAGGTCTCTGCTGAGATGTCCTGAAGCTCAGAGATTCTTTCCTCGGTCGTGTCCAGTCTACTAATGAGCCCGTCAAAGGCACCCCTCCTTTCTCTTGCCGTGTGTTTGATCTCTCGCATTTCTTTCTGGTTCTTTCTTAGGGCTCCCATTGCACACCTGTGTCTGCTCGCCGTCTACTTTACCCGCGAGAGCCTGTAGCATATTCATCATTGTTCTAAATGCCCTGTCTGATCGTTCCAACATCCTGCCGTGCCCGCGTCTGGTTCTGATATTTGCTCTGTCTCTTCAGACTGTGTTGTGGGTTTTGTTTGTTGGTTTTGTTTTTTGGTTTTTTGCCTTTCAGTATGTCTCGCCATTTTTTCTTGCTAGCAGGACATAAGGAACTGGGTAGAAGGAGCCGCTGTGGGCAGACTCCAGCGACACGGTGAGGTGTGGGCGGGAGAGGAGGGTCCTATAGCCCCGCGAGCAGGTCCCGGGCTTTTGGCGAGCCTGTGCCTCTGGACGGTGAGCTCCCTCAGGTGGGCCAGGCTGGCTAGAGAGGGCTGGAGTTGTGCACTGCTAAAACCCCGGCAGGTTAGGCTCCGGGAACTGGTTCCTACCAAGGGCAGACGTTGCCGAGAAGAACAGAGCGATCTGTTGTACCTCACGACGCTTCCAGAAACGTGAAGGGAGTTTTCTCTGATATTCCCTGTGAGAACTGGAAGTGAAAACCCCCCTCCAGCGTGAGGGGCCTCTGTGACGGGTGCCCCTGGAGTTTTGACTCAGACCCGTCCACACTGAGCCTCCAGCAATTCAAGAATCACAGCTCAGGTGTCCACCAAGTTCTCCGCACACCCTCCCCACCCCCCAAGCCACGGCCCTGCGTTCACCGGCTGGTGTTTCACATTTGGGGGCAGCAGTTTGCCCTGTGACCTCCCTTCTCTTGTGGATCTAAGAAGAGCTATTGTTTTTTTTCCAGCTTGTTCAGGTTTTTACTTGCTGTTCGGATTGAGCAGCAACTTCCAAGTTCCTTCCTCACCCGACCGGAGATCAGAAGTCTGCGAGTCGGCTTTTAGCAGCTTGCCTGGCTTTGGGGTGGAGGGTGGGTTGGCTGGGGTGTCTGTGGGCGGAGTAGTGAGGGGCTGGTGCAGGTCCGGGTGAGGGACAGGGAGACCCTCTCCTGTGCCATCAGTAGACCCCAGCCGAGTGGCCCCGTGGGTGCTCTCCAGGGCTCTGGCCACATTTCTGGAAGTCCCTGGGCTTCCGGGCCTCACCACCACCTGTCCCCACTAGTTTCCCGCCTTGTCTTCCCCAGAGACCCCACCCCCTTCCCCAACAAGAACCCTCGAGGCCAAGCCACTGGGCAGAAGGGCCCGGTAAGAGGAGGAGGGGGAGTTGGGAGACATTTCAGAACTGCCGACCTTCCCATTACGGTGTCAGGCCTCGAAGGCGGGACTTGGGTGTTACCTGCAGGTCCCCAGGGCCGAGGGCAGAGCCCAGCACGGAGTCAGGCCTCCGTGAACACCTGCTGAGTGTTCGCAAGAGCGAACACATCCAGTGAGGCCACCGTCAGGATGCTGGCTGACACCCGGAGTGAAACACCCTCCCACCGCGTGCTGTACCCCTGCTCGGGAGCTCCCGTTCTCGGGCACCCTCCTTCTAGGAGTTTCTGCCCGCAACAGGGGACACCGCACCGAAGCCCGGGTAAGTTCCGGAAGTGGGGGGCGGGCTGTGTCCCTCCNGCTCCCCTGGGGTCCAGCCGCCGGGCCAGCTGCTCCGCTAGGTGCAGCCAGAACCGGGCCTGGGGCCTGTGGTACTGTCAGAACCGCAGAAGTGTTTTCATTTTCACCTCTTTTGAAATCAAAAGAAAAAGGGGCACCTGGGGGGCTCAGTCAGTCAAGCACGAGGGGGTGGAGGCAATCCCGGTCCCGACAATGAATCTCACTGCTGGAGCCCCGACCCCGGGAGCCGACCCCCGAGGGGTCAGGCAAGTAAGTGGGTAATTCCAACCCAGAGGACAGAGGACGGTGACGGAGAAGGGCTGGGGATTGGGCCAAGGGTCTGACCCACAGGTGGGAGGCCCAGGCACAGGGAGCAGGTGCGCAGGGGTCTGTGTGGGAGGAAGGGCCTTGAATGCCCACCTGCAGCCCGGGGCCCTGGAGCGTCGCCTGCTAGCGTTTGCGGGAGGGTTTCAGCGCAGTCACGCCACGTGCCCACACCTTCTTTCCCTAAAAATAGAGCGTGGCTGTTCCTTGTCCTCAAATGCCTGCTGATGCCCACTGCGGGCCTGGCCTTGTGCAGGGTTCTGGGGACAGAGCGGTGGCTCAGACCCAGGTCCCCAGCTTCGTCGGGGACACGCGCGGGTAAGAGGCTGTTGGCAATGTTTGCAAAGCGCTGCAGGGGCCGAAGGAGAGCTGTGTCTCTTGCAGGGGCGGGGACCATGGAGGGCCGTCCGGGGCGCCTGGAGAGTGGAGAGACGTCCTGAGCAAACGCACAGGGGCCAGGGAGGCAGGGAGCCCGTGGGCCAGGCTCCGTAGGACGGCCAGGGCCATGTCGCCGGGAACGCCCGGGCAGCAGCGGGGCGGGCGGCAGAGGGAAGGAGGAAGCGGGTGGGTGGCCTGCTCGGGGGCGAGCTCCGTCTTGGACTGACTTTCTCCACGTACGAAGCTGCTTTCTGGTGAGACGGGAGACGCGGGCTGAGGAGGAAGGAAAGTGGGACCCTGGGGGTCCCCCGGAAGGGACCTGCCAGGTTAGTGGGGGAAGTGTAGGAACCCCCTGCCTCAGTGGGCATCTCTGCAGCAGCGGGACCCGCGAGGGGCAGACACGGGCAGTGTGTTCCGGAGATGATGCCCGAGGCGCTGAGATGGGATGGTGGGGAGGCTTTGCCACGAAGGAGCTTTTCTTTCTTTCTTTTTTTTTAAGTTTATTTATTTTGAGAGAGACGGAGACAATGTGAGTCGGGGAGGTGCAGAGAGAAGGAGAGAGGGAGGATCCCAAGCAGGCTCTGCGCTGCCACCGCAGAGCCCGACGCGGGGCTTGAACCCACGAAACCGTAAGGTTGTGACCTGAGCCAAAAGCAAGAGTGGGACGCTTAACCGACGGAACCACCCAGGCGCCCCTATGAGCGAGTTTTTCCAAGGAAGTCCCTCCGGGAAGTGAGGACATGGCCCTTACTCCCACGGGGTCCCTGGGGGACAGAGTGGACTGTGTGGCAGAGCTGACCATTCACGCGGCCGGGGGCAGGGGCAATGGCTGAAGGCTGGCCCAGAAGGAGGGTCACTTGGCATTCGGGGTGCCCCACGCCGCCACTGGGGGGATGGCTGGAGCAGCCCAGGTCAAGGGCGCCGGTGCACGCAGCTTGGATCAGTTGGGTCGGCGTGCTGGAGACACTGAGGGCCAGGAGGGTGTGGGGGGACATGGTGCCCCAGCAGAGCACCGGGCACCGATGAGACCCTGGTCCTTCCCAGCACTGAGTGGGAGGTGCGTTGCGTCTGGGCCGCTTGGCTTTGGGCCCCTCTGAGCTTCCTGAGTCCCCAGAAGGAGCGGCAGAAAGAGCAGGAGGGACACAGACCCGGAGAAGCCGGGGGAAATGGGTCGGGACATCTGTGTGACTTGATAGACCCAAAACTCAGAAACCAGGTGGGTCGTGGCCAATTGTGTGCCTGCCAGCCTGGCTCTTCTGATGGATCGAATAGTGTCCCCTGCTCCCTCCAACTGACCTCCATCTGGAGCCTCACAATGTTCCTTCCTTTGGAAGTAGGGTCGCTGTAGATGCAATTGAGTTGAGATGAGGTCATGCTGGAATGTAGTGGGCTCTGAATCCAACGCCTGGTGGGTCACTCGAAGAGGGTGCCCAGGGAGGCCGAGGAGGCACAGGAAGGAGCCCATGAAAAGCTGGAGGCAGAGGCTGGAGGGCTGAGTCTGTGAGCCGAGGACGGCCGGCCGCCACCGGAAGCTGGAAAAGGCCAGGAAGGACATCTCCCCGGATCCCTCAGAAGGAGCGTGGCCCCGTGACCTCTGGATCTCAGACTTCTGGCCTCCAGAAATAGAAGAGAATACATTTCTGTTGTATAAGCCTTCCCTTTTATGGTCATCCGTTAGGGTGGCCACAGGACACTAACACAGACCCCAGAGGCCCTCCGAATCCTTAGCCCCAGGGGGCCCTGGGCAGAGACATGACTGCGGGACCCCGAATGGACTGAGGCTGGGAACAGCGTGCAAGATCATCGGCTCCGTTGTAGGAAAGCGCACGCCGCTTCCTGGCGCCCCTGAGATGCGGGCCGAGGCCGAGGCTGCATGCGCAGGGTCCCCTGTCTCGGCCCGGGAAGGGGGAGGAAGGCCCGCCTGCGCCCTCCGGGCCACGTCCCCTGTTCCCGGGCTGGCGTCATCCCTGACCTCTGGGGCAGCGCTGGAGGCCGGTGTGTGAGCGGCCACCGCGTCAGCCGCCCCACATTAATATTTGATGGTGTTGAATGTCTTTCTTCTGAGACAGAGAAAAGAGGCCATTACACGTGGGTAATAAGATGCGCTGGGCTGTTCGGCGAGCTCCTGGCTGTCTGGGGCCTGAGGAGGTTGACGGTGCTGTGAATAATTCATCCACCTGTAATGATTTTTCTCGCACGGTGTCCCTCTCAGCTGGTGAGAGCTTGGCTTCCTACTCCCTGGCAGGCTAGCCCGGTGCCGGCTCACTCTTGGTCACACCAACCTGGGTGTGAGAGGTAGACGCTCCCCCTTGCTACGTGATCTAGGTCTCAGGCCTCAGTTTCCCCAGCTGCACCATCAGGGGAGCTGTGAGCTCTGCCCCTGCCCCTCTCCCCCCCAACAGGAGGTGCAGAGAAGCCAGGCCTGATGGCTCAGAGCCTGGAGTCTGGGTGCTCCGTGCGCTGTGTGACCCTCAGCAAGTTGCTTCACCTCTCTGGGCCATGGCTTTGCTCTGTTCAGTGGGCTTCGGAGCCCTACATGGGGCTCTATCTCTGCTGCTTCAGCAAAGCGTCTCTGCGTCTTCCTGGGGTGGGCACGGCATGACCGGTGCCCGTCTCATCCTTCCGTCCCCGGCGGGCTGGCCGCTGCTGTCCCCCGCGCGGGCCGTGCCAGAAGCCAGGGATGGGAGAGCAGAGGAGAGGGAGCCGCCGGCTCTGCCCCGGAGGGTCTAGAGTCCTGATCCTGGGAACAAACCAGCACGTGGTGATGATGACAATGGTGATGCTGGTGACGATGACGACGGTAGTGACAACAGTAAGAAGAGCAACAGGGTGTGAGGTGGAGGGCAGGCTCGCCGCTGTGGCCTCTCCAGCCCTCCTAGAAGGGACCTGCAGGTTTAAACATGCTTTTCATGCAGTCTTTGAGTCAAACCCTCCAGGGGTTCCCGCTGACCTCACATCCCATCTGCGCTGGCCTTCGAGGTCACACACGGCCTGTCCCCACCCCCGTTTCAGACCCCTTATCCCACCATTTCCTGCTCTTGGTCTGCAGCTCCTGGCTGTCTTTCTGCTGCACAAAAATGCCAAACGCATTCCCACCCCAGGGCCTTTGCAGTTGTCTGTGCCTGGAATGACCCCCCGCCCCCATCTTCCCCTGAGCTCCCCCAGTGTCTGAACAAGCGTCACCCCTTCAGGCATTCCCTGTCTGGTTGGCCACCCGAGCTCGGGCTCCACGGTGCCCCACAGTTAAGGACGGGAGCCCAGGGCTGAGTGGGTAGGACTGTGGACTGGGGCTCGCGTGTGGACCAGCACAGGCCACCCTCCAATGTGTTCCGTAAGGAGGCTCACGCCTTCGCTAAGGGGTGGAAAATACATTTGTGAACAGCACCTCCCTCCTAGGCATTGCCTAACACCCCACCCATGGGCACCGTGCGTCAAATCACCCTGTGAATTGGGCGTCAAAGCACCTACTGGTGTCTGCAATTTTCTAGTGTATTCATTTCTTTGCCTGTTTAATGTCTGTCTATCCCCATAGGTTGTAGACTCATGGGGCAGAGACCAGGACTCATGTGCGCCTGTCCCTCAGAAGTACAGGGCTGTCACCCGGTGACCACCCCTCAATGAGTGCCTGCTGCAGATGGAACCATTCTAAGTGACTCTCCCACTTCTTGGAGCTCTGTTCAGTGTATCAGCCAGGCTGCAGTCGGGAGACAGAACTCACATAGTAATCGAACAAAGACTGTTTAATACAAAGACTGATTCGAAGAAGGGCTAGTAAGAAGCAAAGAGAACTTTAAAGGTGGAGAGATAGGAGATGTAAGAGCAGGTATTACCCTAGGAGCATCCAAGGAAGACGCCCCTCCTCCCTGGCCGACCTCCTGACCCAGGGCTGAGATCCTGACCTGGTTGCAGGGGGCGTGGCTGGGCTCGGTGGCGGTGGCGGTGGGACTACACTAGCAATACTTGCTGGGAACCTGCTCTTTAGGGAGATGGAGGCTGTTCATGGGGAGACATCTTGCTGTAGGCAGCTGGCTACAAAACCATCTAGAGAGCCCAGGGAAGCTGCTGGCAGTGGCACTGTGGGAGCTGGACCCTACAGAGGCCGCCTGCACTGCAGGGGCCTGGAGCCAGGAAGCCCCGCGTGGCACAGGAGGCTGCCCAGCCGGCACACCGGAGCCAGGAAGGAAATTCCCCTCCTCCTGCATTGTGTTTCCACGGCTCCTGCTGACAGAGCCTAGCACTGTGCCAGCAGGAAAAGGCAAATGTTCGCAGAGCCCTGCTCAAGGGTCACAGAGCAGGCAAGAAAGGGCAAAGTGGGAGCTCAGGGATGGTAAACTGATAACCACACACTCCACCCCTCTGGCTGCTTGACCTCCCTCTGAGCACTTCACATGTTGGAATTCCCGTGTAACAATACCACACTTTGCCTTTCCACCCGGCGAGATCCAGCCATACCTCTTACCCATGATAAAGCTCTTACCCTCTCCCTGGAACGACGTGACAGAGGGTCCCGATGGACATTGTTGTATTGGGAAGTATTACCTACTTCCCAAATTCAGCTGCAGACCCACTGAAGGCGTTCTTACCTGCAGACCAAGCTATACAGTTGACTTCCAACAACTTGAGTGTGAACTAAAAATGGGAAGGGGCAAGAAGGAAACAGCAGATGCAAATAAGCATGCACACACACACGTCAGGCAAATAGGAGGCAGGCTGAGCGACTGCACCCTCATTTCTGTGGTTTAATCACAAGGCCCTAATTGATATGGGCAGCTTCCTTCTTCCACTACCCATTTTGTGCTCCTCCTGTCCTTAGCCACAACCTCGGTGGGTCCCCAACCAGAGCGGCCACCCACACCGTCCTTCCGGAAGGCTCTGCGTCCTCAGCCGCCCGGCACTGTTTTGGGCGCTGTAGTTTTCCACCAGCCAGTGCTGCTGCATGCGGAAGTTCCGGGCGGTGCCCTGCTAGATCGTCTGCTGTCCCCAGCCAGCACTGCTCGTCCCCGCACTGGCCCACTTTCCCGCGGGCAATCAGGATCAATTGTCCCAGCTGGTGGAGCAACTTCTATTTTTTTCATGTTAGTTCAGCGGCTTCAAAATGGCCAGGTGGTAGGTTTCCATCTTCCAATCGGTGACACCGTCGCTGCGTCTCCTGGCAGAAGGGTTGGCCTGACTTATGGGTCTCCAAACCCCTGCTTCTGGAAGCATCTTGCTCTCTGCTATGCCCCTCCACCCTCCCCCCCGCACCGGGATGAGGGACTATGTGAAGTTCATTGTCCTGGTTGTGAGGGGGATTCTTCCTACCATACCTGCCCTCATGTCGTGGGTGGGAGAGCCAGTGTGGGGCCCTGATGGTTGCTAAGTATGTCTATGCCAACTGAACATTTAAGAACTGGAGAAATCACCGGGGAGTGGTGAGGCCATGGACCAAGGGGCAGGCTGTGAGCCAGACCTGAGCGAAGCCTCCGGCGCTCACTGTCCCTCCATGGAAATCAGGGCGCCATCTCTGTGGCAGCGTCCTCGGGCTTGTGCCCGGCTTACAAAGCAGGGCAACCGTAGAGATTTCCTTGGACGTGGGCGCTCTGTTCACAATGTGTTCTCCATCCCTTAGCGAAGGGGGCGTCTCCTGAGCCTCCTTAGAGAACACAACGGAGCTGTGGGTTTCACACGCGAGTCCCAGTCCACAGTCCCCCACTCTTAGCTCTGGGTCCATGTGGGTCCAACCTCATTAACTGTGGGACACCGTGGAGCCCGAGCTCTGGTCCGTCAACCAAATAAGCTGCCAGAGAAACTTCCAGGTGCTGGTGGGCAGACCGTAGACAGCTCTCCGTGACCCCTGCCCCTTGGGATTCACACCTTAGTGCAACTGAGCATGGGCAGGACTTGCAACACACTTCTAAGCAATTCGATATGACAGAGGCAATGGGGTGTCACTTCTGTGATTCGGTTGCATAAGACGGTGACTTCTGCCTTGCCAGCAAACTGTCTCTATTGCCCCTTCAGCTTGCACACTTGGGGAAACTAAGTGGCCGCACTGCACCCATGAGGGTGGCCTCTGGCCAGAGCAGCCGGCTACACACCGAGGCTCCCAGTTCAACGGCCTGCGGGGACCTGAATTCTGCCGACCACCATGTGAGCATGGTTTAGCCCACTCACAGGTGTTCCTTTAGCCTTCGGATGAGACCTCAGCCCAGTGCACACCTTCAGTGTAGCCCGATGAGAAACCTTGAAGTAGACGTCTAAATTCCTGAGCCATCAACACCGTGAAATAAGGAGAGCATCCTGTTCTGAATCTCTGAGTTCGTGGTAATTGGTCACATGGCGATAGATCATTAAAACCCAGTTACACGAGCTAACATAATTTTTAAGTTTATTTATTTTGGGGGGGGAGGAGAGAGAGAGAGAGAGAGACCGAGCCCGGGAGGGGCAGAGAGAGAGGGAGGGGGAGAGAAATCCAAGCAGGCTCCGCACTGTCAGCTCAGACCTGATGTGGGGCTCAAAGTCATGAGCCGCGAGATCATGACCTGAGCTGAAACCAAGAGTCGGACGCCTAACCGAATGAGCCCCCCAGGCGCCCCCCCGCCGCAGCTAACATATTAATCCAGCATCTCTCGTAGGTGCAGCTGTGTTCACCGTATAGGACCTGCTCTGATATTACATTCCCCCTTCTTAGTCTAATGCCTTGTCAATCCACTCCCCCACACGTTCCTGAGAATTCTGCCAATTATATAGCAGAAAGCCTCGCAAATCCTCTGGGCACTAAGCCTCTGATGGTTGGGGTATGTGCCTGCCCTCCCGGCATCTGTTGAGGACGGGGCTCTGGGGAGGGGCCGGCAGCAACACAGAGTGAGCGTGATGGCTCTTGAGGACAACGAGCCCCTCTTCCCGCCCCCCACCCCCACCGCTGGGGAGCTTTCACGGGGCTTTAGGCAGAGGAAGGCTTGCTCTTCCAACACAAGGAGAACTATGTCCCCCTGGTCAGGGGGGCTCAGCGTGACGGGGGACGGGACGGTGGGGGAAGGTTCATGCCTGACAGTCTCCTTCGGGTCTGGTCAGATGTCCCCCTTCCAAACTTCAGGATCCTCTTCTTTACGAATCAATGCCCTGACTTTCTCACGAGGCACTTTATTTATGAGTCCAACTGTTATTTCAGCAGCCCGCACAATTACATTTTGTATTTGATTCTTAGCAATATCAGCCTTGCAGCTAAAAGAAATTAGAGCTTCCTTTCAGAGCTGTCATGGAGGCTTGCGGGCTTGCGGACCGTGACTCGAGCGGCGCGCCGACATGTGAGCTTGTCACTCGCTCTTCGGAAGCGCTCCAGTGCGCTCGCCAGAACCCTTGAAGTCATCATTACTGCCATAGCGGTCAAGTTCAGCACCCGCTGGGGCTCCGGGGCGTGAGCCGCTTCATCACAATCAAGCACAGGTGAGGGTCTGATTAATTGTGAGGTGAGCGCGCGTATGGATTCCTGAGGTCCCGTCCCTGTAGGCAGCTCAGCACCGCGTTCAAGCCCGAAGCCACGACCAAACCAACCCCCAAGCCCCATCTATCACGTGTGGCTACTCCTTGTACTAATTTTTTATCAGTCAGGGTCCAGTTAGGAGCCAGGAACTACACGGGAGTCTGAACAGGGTAAGTGTAACATAAAGAATTATTAGCTAGAACAAGGATTGGGACAGAGGGGACTGGCGAAGATAACCCTAAAGGACATCCTAAGATACAGCAGCTGGAAAGAGCCATCGCTACCCCTGGGATTGCGAGAGAGAGCACCCAAGACCCCCCACCTGGGCCCACATGGAGATATTGTTGGGGGAGGGGGTTGTAGTTCATTGAATGACAAAGTGGTTGCCGTGGCAGCGGTGGAAGAACGGGTTGGAAATCTACCCTAGGAACTTGCTGGAAATCTGCCCTCTGGGGTGCCGGGGAAAGCCGTCCACGAAGTGTCCCGTCTACATTACAAAGGCACCTGGGTGAGGTGCTGGGGGAAGGTTCTAGCAGCCCAGGAGGTGCCGTGCACCCTGTAAGGAGCCAGGCACTGTGGGAGTCATACCCCAGCAGGATGTGTGCGCTGGAGAAGCCCGGGGGCTCTGGGTCCCTGTGCCTGAGCCCCTTGTGCCCCAGAGGCCGACGCAGAGGAGTTAACAGGCTCCGGGAGCTTTCCCGGCCGCACACCAGAGCCAGGAAGGACGACCCCTTCCCCCTGCAGCGGACAGCTCAGCACAGTGCCTCTCGGAGCAGGTGATAAAGGGCGGACTCGGGCCCGACAGGCAGGACGTGGGTAAACGGGCCCAGAGCGAACCCACCGGGGCCCGTGGAGAACCGGGCTGTTTGCTCACTTAGACCTTTCGGGTTTTTCTCACTGTATTCTGGAGTTTTTGTTCACTCTATTATGCTTTTTTGTTTTCCGTCTTGGTTATCTTTTGCTCCTTTAAATGATGTTCTCATAGCTGGTGCATCACATGCTGAGTTCCCTGGGATACGATGAAAGCAACTGTGTCTTCCCCGCCTTGCGGACCCGGCTGAAGCGCACGGACAGCAGCCCTGTCCTCTTGTGGAAGTCCTGCGGGGAATCCTTCTGGAGGCTTCCGGAGGAAGCCGGGCCCTCAGGTTAATTGCAGCAACTTCAGGGATTAAGGTCTCTGAGAGGAGCGAAAAGTCCCCCTCACCATCCTGGTCCCCGTCAGCCTGTGTCTCAGGTCTCACACAGACTCTTAAGTCCAGTTTGGGCTGCATTGCGTTCCTCCAAATTCACATGGTGGCCTCCTGACCCCCAGTACCGTGACCTTATCTGGAGACATAGTCTTTACAGGGGTAATAAGTAAAAATGAGGCCGTTAGGGTGGGCCCTGAGGCAGTAGGAGTTCCATCCCTGTACGGCGTGGCGGGCTGGACACCGAGACCCCGTGGTGGGAGATCGCCGTGGGAACCCAGAGACTGCCATCCACCCGCTGAGGAGGGAGGCCCAGAACTTTCTCCCTCAGCCCTCAGAAGGAACCAACCGTTCCAACACCTTGATTTCAGACTTCCAGCATTTTCCAACATTTTTGTTGTTTAAGACCCCCGTCACCCACTCTCCAGCTGTGTGACCTTGAGCAAGTGGCTCAGCTTCTCTGTGCCCACACAATGGGCCTCCTCACTTCAGTGAGTGACACACTCGAACCTCAGGGAACAGCATGTAGCACCTGCTGCAGACGCTCCCGGCTCGCCTGGTCAGGAGAGGGAGGTGGGCAGGAGCTGGCTGAGGCGGGGGCAGAGGCCCCGGGGGCCCAGGCCAGCACTTGCATGGCCCGGCCTAGGACCTAGTGGCTGGCACCCAGGACGGACAGGCACTCCCGACCCTCCGTGCCGCTGAGCCTCAGCCTCTCACCTCCTGCAGCCTTCAGCCGTCACCGGGTGTCCGCACGGCCCTGTGGGGCAGGCGGGGGTGGGCAGGGCTCCTGAGGGCTGGGGCAACGGCGGCTCAGGGAGGAGAAATGATCTCCGATCGCCCGGTGAGGACGCCTCTGAGTCAGAACTCGAACCCAGGCCTCTAGACTCCAAATTCAGTGCCGCTGCTCTGTGAGACACTGCCTCCTGGTGGCCGCCTCAGCCAGGAGCAGCTTCTGGGGGGTGGGGGGAGGGTCAGGTACCACCCCGGGGAGCCTGTCCTCACCCTGGGCTCCTCTGCTGCAGCAGCCACTTCTCTAGGACATCTGGGGGCTCCCATGGATCGTGCGTGGCCCCACTATGTGCTGAGGACTGAAAAGCGTCCTGTTTCACACTCATCACGGCACTGCGGGGTGCGTGCCGGCACCCCGTTTCTAGGAGGGCTGGGGGGTTGACAGGGGAGGACCCCAGTCCCGGGGAGGCAGCACACTTGCCTGAGGCCACACGGTTGGGGTGGGGCGCTTGAATCAACACCAACCAGGAAAGTTATGCCTGAAGCCGGGTCCCTTGTCTCCAGGAAGCCCGGCTACTCCCCTCCCTGGAGGCAGGAAGGGGTGCAGAGGAAGAGGCCCTCAAACGAGTGCCAGTCCGGGCTGGGCAAACAACAGGGTGATGACAAGAAACGGGGTGCCCACACTCCGGCCTGCGTTTTGGGCGGACTCTCTGTAGAAGCCTGGTTGGGCAGCGGNATGACCCTTGCCACCGACCGCTAGCTAAAGATCAGAGCCCGAGCAAATGCAGCCCGGCCTCCGAGTGATGGGCTGGGGGCTCGGAGCCTCAGCCCAGCCCGGCGGGGCCACAGGGCCAGAGGACGCCTGGCCCAGCCTGGCCCGGGATTAAACTTTTGGCAGCTGCTTTTCACGTTGCAAAGGAAAGAAGGCGGGCAGAAAGGGAAGGCGTTGTTTTCAGGCCTCTGGCTTCATTTGCATAAGGTGGAAAATGTTCCCATAGAAACAACCAGAGTCTGTAATTTTTGAATAACGATTTCTGCACAAAGCACAACCCGTCTTTTTGCGAAAGGGGATTAAGACGTTCTCCGCAGCGTTTCCACCACAACAAAAGGCAAAGTCATCCAGATCTGGGGGAGCGGCTCCCGAGGGGAGGGCCTAGCTCCAGCCTCTGCCCTCCGCAGGCCTCAGCTTCCCCACCTGTGAAATGGGGCGGGGGAGGACTGCGCAGAGCCTGCGGTGATTAAACTTCATGCGCTTCCCGCGGGGCGGGGCCGCGGTGACATCCCCGAACCCGGCCTGCAATCCTGCTGAGTTTTCCTGGGCTTTCCAGAAGCGGCTGGGGCAGAGGCCCCGGCCAGACCCCACTGCGGACACGTCCAGCTGGTGCCGCCGGCTCAGTGGAGCCGAAGGCAGGCGCTGCGCCTGGGCGCCTCTGCCCCCTTGTGGCCCGAGGGCACTGCGGCACCCAGAGCCCCAGTGCCCCAGGCCCCCAGCAACGCCCCGCCCCCCCTCCCCAGGGCTCTGCCAGGGGCTGGCGTCCCAGGGCCGTGGGGCCGGGTCAGGCAGGGAGACAAATCTCCCAGATCATCCTGAGCCTGGCCCTCCTCCCCAAGTCTCTGGGCGCATCAGTCCCCAGAAGTGCTCCCTGGGGCGCGCTGGGAACGCAGAGTCCCTGGGGCCCTCCAGGTCCCACTTGGGAGCCAGGATGTGGAGGCTGGGCCCAGGGGGACTTGTCTGTGCCCCCCATGTTACAGATGGGAAAGCTGAGGCCCTGAGAGGGCCTGCTGTTTCCATGGCCAGTCCCCCCCCACCCCCACCCCGGAGGCCCTGCTCGCTGGGTCCCTCCTGAGGCCACAGTGACCGGGCAGGCTGGGTGCACTCACGGAGGGGCCCAGGCGTCCTTATT
>NW_027532747.1:2215618-2233301 GCF_008692635.1 Crocuta crocuta | reverse complement strand
TCATGCTTCAGGACAGCGGAGCAGGCAGGAAGCTGCGCGCCGAGCCGGAACGAGCCTTTAGACCGTCTTCCCCTTTTATTTTTCCAAACCACACATATTCCTTGATTAAAAACTATCGACTCCACTGGATGGTGGCCTTTCGTGGGCCAGGTGCGTCTGGGCCCCCACCTCCTCCAGGAGGCTTCCGGGATGTCCCACTGCTCACCTGGGCACCAGGTGGCCCAGCGTGGGGCTGCGTCTCTCTTTTCTTTTCTTTTCTTTTTTTTTTTTTAATTTTTAACGTTTATTTATTTTTGAGAGAAAGAGACAGTATGAGCAGGGGAGGGGCAGAGAGAGGGAAACACAGAATCCAAAGCAGGCTCCAGGCTCTGGGCTGTCAGCACAGAGCCCTATGCGGGGCTCAAACCCGCAAACTCTGAGATCATGACCTGAGCCAAAGTCGGGTGCTTAGCCAACTGAGCCCCCCAGGCGCCCGTTGTGTCTCATTTTTGAGAGGTGGCACGTGGTGAGGTCACAGCATTGGAAGACCCCGGCGTGGCACCTGGCCCGTTGCTTGAGGCCTTAGGCAGGGACGGCCACTGAGGGTGCAGGTCAGAGAGAGAGGTCCGGACCCGGTACCAGGGGGCATGACCTCTGGGTGCTCAGAGGGGGGCTGTCTCTCACCCACTGGGGTGCAGAGTCCTGCCATGCGGGTGCAAACCCCGCCCCCCTCCGTCTACCGGAAGGTCCACCCCTTGCTGAAACTGTTGAGTGGAGCAAGGCAGAAACGGCCTTTAGTCGGCTTTTACTCAGGCATCGTGGTGGGAGGGGTGGGGGGGGGGGCAGGGGCCACACGGACGGGGCCAGTGTAAGATCATGAGTAAAAGCTTGCCAATAGACGGCCAACACCGCATCTGCTGTGTGACCTTGGGAAAATGGCTTCCCCTCTCTGAGCCTCAGTTTCTCTCATCTGTGAAATGGGGCTTTTGTGAGGGCTGCTGATTAAAAGTGAGTATCTGTGAGCAGCGNGAGGAGGAGGAGGCCTTCCCCACCCCCCCGCCCCCCAGCTGGAGCCTTGGAAGAGAGCAGCTGCCCGGTGGGAGTGGACATGGGGTCTGCTGGCCCCTTGACACGGGGTGGGGGGGCTGCTCCTCCAGCTGCGGATGGCTGAGGGGAGCAGTGACCCCGAGCATGGCGTCCCCATTCCCTCGCCCACATCCCTGACAGATTTGTTGGTGAAATGGGGAGACTGCCAAGCTCAGGGTGTCCTTACGGAGATTCGGACCAGTGGCAAGGTGGACACATTTGGAAACCGGGTGGCCCGTTGGGACGCGGGACTTTGTGTGACGTGCGTAGGTCAGGCCCCCGCACTCTGTGGGAGGCGTGGGTGTGAGGCCGGGACACTCCGGGGAAGGCAGCTGGGCCAAGGCCACATGGTGGGGAGAGGGTGCAGCTTGGATGGGGGGGCCGTGGCGCGGTCTGATGGCATCTCAGCTTATACAATCTGGGGGTCCCTCAAGGTCAGGTCAAGGGTGAATATTCAGAAGGAAAAGGGAAATCACAATAGCGGCCTGCTTTAAAAGTCTGAGAGTTATCACGGATGTCAGCGTGGCCGGGACCAGATCCACCCGGCTGTGACTCAGACCGTGACCTCTGACTCCTTCTCCAGTGCTCCCCCGGCTGGAGCAGCCCCCTGAACGGCGCCTGGTGTGCTGTGAATCGAGTTTCTTCTCTGGGGAATGAACCAAACATTCGGAGAAGGATTTCAAATCGGTTTTGCCCCTCCTGCCCGCACAGCGCCCCTTCCCCAGCAGAGATGTTCTCTCTTAGAGTCGGGGTGAGCAGGGGGCGGGGGCAGACAGCCCCCAAGGCCCGGGTCCGTGTACAGATCAGCTCTGTTCACCGTTGAGGAGCTGCCTCCCCCGGGCTCCGGCAGGCCCTGCTCCCCCAGGCAGATGAAAGCCTAATGGAGTTTTGCGACATGAAAGTCCGTCGGAGGGAAGAGCCTTGAACAGCCCGCATCAAGGAGGAAAGCGGACGAGACCCGCGAAGATCAAAGCACCCTAAAGTCTTTGACGACAAAGGCAGGGCACACTGCCACGGAGGCGACGGGGAAGGACCCGGAAAAGAGGGGTCATGGTTTTTGTGAAAACACAGAACCGACTCCGGGGCACGTGGGGCGGCGTCCCGTGGGGACGGGGAAGAGGGGTTCCTTGCGGGGAGGTGAAGACAGGCCGCTCACGTGTGCGGGGAGGCGGGGCTTCTCGCCGACACAGGTAGGTCCCAGCTCAGGTGGGCCCTTGCCAGAGTGGGCAGGGTCCCTGGGGCGGCCTGGCCCCGGGGAGGGGCTGTGGGGTGGTGAGGGGCCAGAAGCCACAGGTCTGGCGACTCCCTCGCTGGCCGGCTTCAGAGTCCCTTTTGTCTGTGGTGGGGCTGTGTCCAAGGCGGACCCTTAGCCTGGGGGGGGTGTTGGAGGGGAAGGTGTGCAGACAACGTTAGTGACATTTAAGGCAAAATGACCCCTGAAGGGATAAGTGTTTTTGCTCTGGGTGTGGAAGCAAGGCCCCTCCCCCCAGGTCATATATTCATTCAACAAACATGTACCCAGCTGTGTCCCTGCTGGGCCCAGAGACACTCGAGAAAACTAACTGGGGCTGTCACTGCCCCAAGGGGCCCACATCTGGGGCAAAGGCTGACTTGTGACAAACTGCAGTCCGGGTGGGTGTGAGGCCTGTGCCAGGAAGAGGGGGTGCCGTAAGGAGCCTGGGGACCATGGGGAACCCAGGTGGAACGTGCAGACCGGTCTTGGGGCCTGGGCCCCAAGAAGAGCCTCCCAGCGGGAGGACACAGCCCAGCAGATACTTGGAGGTGAGTGGGGAGCACCCCCAGCCCCGGGCCCGGCCAGCCAGGCGCCCATGTGGCCAGCACGAGGGCTGGGCAGGCGCATGAAGGGCCCCCACTGCCCTGGTGGGAGGAGGAGGGACCCCGTGGACCAGGGACCGACCGCAGGGCCTTGCGGGGGGTGGGGGGCTCCATCTGTCACGTGGCTCGGGTACAGGGGGAGTGGAGGCTGTAGCCCCAACCACACAGGGGGGGCTGCTGGCTGGCGGAGGGGAGAGGAGGGTGCAGGAGTCCAGCCGCTTCCGGGAGCCCGGCCCCTCGACGGCACGCCACAGCTTCTGGAGCTTTCCTCCCTCCTCCCCAGTCCGTTCTTTCCCTCCTCCCCTCATCTTCCTCCTCCCCTCCCTCCTCCTCCCTCCCCTCCCTGCTCCTCCCTCCTCTCCCCCTCTTAGTAGGAGCAGCAGCAGGTCTTTGCCCCTGGACAGTAGCGGAGGAGCAGGGGGGTTTCTCACCCCCTCCCCTCCCGTCTAGGTGACTTTTTCCTCCAGATCCTCTGCGCCCCAGCCAGCCCGTGTGTCCCTTCCCAGGCCTGGGTGGTGGGCAGCTCCTGCAGGGAGGGATGAGAGGACACAGGCGCCGCCCCCCTCTCCCCCCCCGGCCCAGTCCAGACATCATGGGTTTTCCTGTCTGAGTTTTTCTGTCTCGGCTCAGACCCATCCCAGTGCAGGCCAGCCCGGCCCGTGAGCACATGGGGCGTAGTGGGGCCCGGCCCGCCCTCGTCCACGCCTAGAGGGCTGCGGGCCGGGCAGGGTGGCACCCCTAGGCCTGGGACGTGGGGGTGACCGGAGGGCCCCTCGCCCGGGGAAGGCGCCCTGATCACCGCTCAGAGCTGTCCACACACAGCTCCAGGGGACCCTGCTTGGAGCAAACCCATGCGCACGGGCCCGAGTTCACAGATGCCCGTGGGAGTCGCTTGGCAACAGGGGGCTGGTTTTGAAGGGAGTTCCCAAGAGGATCAGAGCCTCGGGGGCACGGGGACTCTTGCTAGTGGGGGGCCGTGGCCCCCGGGACAGCCCCNGCGGCTGGGAGGGCGGGAGCAGGGCCAAGACAAGAAGTCCGTGGCCTTGGGGCCCAGCACCGGGCCTGAGGCTCCTATAAGGAGACAGCTGCTCCCCCGCCCCCTCCCAGCTGGGAGCGGAAGTGAGCTCAGCTCAGGCCGAGGATCTGTGCAAGCATCTGTGCAAGCATCTGTGCAAGGCGAGGAAAACCGCCTCCAGCCCCCTCCGCACGAGGCTGAGCGGGGCCCGGGGTCCGGCGCCGGGAGGCAGGCTGACCACCGCACCGCAGGCGCTGCCAAGCCTCGTCCTGCCCGCCCCCCCCAACACAGCTCTACTGTCCTGGAAAGGAGGCCCCGGAGGCCAAGAGGCACCGGGTCAGCCCGCACCGATGCCGGCCAAACGGCAGCGTGGATTTTCCATGTCAGGAGCCAAACCAGAGCTCCGGGCTCCGTTTTCCTGCAAAAGTAAAACAGAAAATCTGGAACCCATCAGCCTGCAGTGTGGACGGAGGGGCGAGGCTGGGAGATGGGCCCTGCGGCTTGGCTGCGGGGCTGGGCGTGTGGCCGGGTACGCGTCCTGCCTTGGCCATCCCCTGCCCGGAGTGCAGGGTGGGTGAACTGGGGGGCCTGAGGGCCGTGGGGAAGCCAGGGACACAAGATGACAAGGGCAGGCCTAGTGCAGGGGGGAGGGGCACCCCGCAGGTGCTCAGGACGTGTCGGCCCTGTGGCCGCCCGCTCAGGGACCCCACGCAGGGACCCAGCTCTCCCTTCAGGTCCAAGGACAGAGGGGCCCAGAGCAGAAGTGCTTGTGGGCTCCGGGCACCCACGGGCTGCTCTAGCGGTTTCTAGGTCCTGCACTCTTTCTTTAGCTGGGACAGCCCCCTTAAAATCTGTTCTACAGTGTGGGCTTCCGAGTAAGAATTTGCTGGAATCTTGTGCCAGATGGCGACAAGGGGCAGCCCCCCAAAGCCCTTGTATATGGGAGTCTTTTATTTTAATTTTTAAAAATGTTTATTTATTTTTGAGAGAGAGAGAACGAGTGGGGGAGGGTCAGAGAGAGAGACACACACACACGGAATCTGAAACAGGCTCCAGGCTCCGAGCCATCAGCACAGAGCCCGGCGCGGGGCTCGAACTCACAAATGGTGAGATCAGACCTGAGCTGGAGTCGGACGGTCAGCCGACAGAGCCCCCCAGGTGCCCCATGTGAGTCTTCTATTTGAGCGGGAGCCCAGCAGACTGCACGGGTGGCTTTGTGGGAAATGGCTGGTTTTAGGATTGTCCCTTAGCCTGCTGGGACCTCCTTGCAGACCTGTAAGGTCTGGGCGCCAGCTGGGGTTCTGGGGACCGTGAGAAGTCAGAGTGGAACAGCCCTGTCCATCCTGAGAGATGGTGAGGGTAGGATAAGGCAGATAGCTCTCTGATGCCCTGTTTCAGAGAGCTCTGGCGCTCCCAGTCTCCTCACCTGTAAAATGGGCATAATAACTCTCTCTTGTCACAGGGTTGCAATGATTAAATGAGATGATGCATCTGAAGTTCTTCGCGTGGGTAGGCGGGCACATAGTAAGTGCTCAGTTAACGGTAGAGATGGTGGTTGCTATTATTTGTGTTATTAACATTCCCAGATCCCCACGGGTTCTCCCTCGGCTTCTCCAAGAACACGCCCTAAGTCAGCCTCACTTGAGTTATTTAGTTGGGCTCATCTTTGGGAGGAACTTGAGGCCAGGAGGCCCAGAGCGGGGGACGTGCCCCATGTCCAAGCTGCTTCTCAGGTTACCGGCTTCCCGTGTGCAAACTCTTCGAAAGAAACAAGGTCATACCCCCGTGTGGGGCAGGGAGGGATCCAAGGGCAGCTTCCATATGTCGACTTGGGGTCCGAGCTGGGCACAGAGGGTCATGGGCACCGCTTTCTGCCTGAGCAAGTGACTTAAGTGATGCTCTCTGGGCTTTCGTTCTAATGCGCTGGGTGTTTACGATTTTCTTTAAGGGCCTCATCAAAGAAAATGCAATAATGATGCTTCCAACTTAACAGCCGTGCTTTAGGAGGGATGAATTATTCACATCAGAGACGAAGCGGGGACTCTGCAAACTGGGCCAGCTGAAGCAATCCCTCCTTGGGACTATTTTTATCTCTGTTCGCAGTCTTTCATCTTGGGAGACTTGCGGCTCGGGAAGTACAGGGGAGCCCATCGCGCGAAGCCCGAGTTGGCAGGATGTCAAGCCTGAAGTATTAGGTGCCTCGGAGCCCCTGCCCGGAGCACACGACGGAGGAGACTTGAGGGGTAGGAAACGGGGTGGTGGCTGCGCTCAGTCCTAGAGGGCTCGTCGAACCCCAGTCCCCCGCTGTGGGGCTGGGGTGCAAAGAACCCTTCCTTTCATCGGCGTCCGCTGCTTCCTGGCATTTGGTGCTGCGTGGAGCTCCTGGGTGAGGACGTGTGGGTCCCTCAGGGAACCCCAGAACAGCCTGCCCGGAGGGAGGGAGGGGCTCTGTGGTTGCAAAGCTGCTCAGGGTCACGTGTAGACCAGTAAGGCCCTGAGCTCTGCAGACCATGCCTGCCCAATGTGCCAACCCCCTGCGTGCCCATTTGCTTTGAAAAGCACCCTATGGGGGCGCCCGGGGGGCTCAGTCAGTTGAGCATCTGACTTCGGCTCAGCTGGTGATCTCTCGGGTTGTGGGTTCGAGCCCTACATCAGGGCCCGCTTTCAATCCTCTGTCTCCCCCCTCTCTGCCCCTCCCCTGCTTGCTGTCTCTCTCTCTCTCTCTCTCTCTCTAAAAAATAACAAACACTTAACATAAAAGCACCTTATAACCCAGCTGGCTCAGTCAGTGGAGCGTGCATCTCTTGATCTCAGGATTGTGAGTTCAAGCCCCACGCTGGGTGTAGAGATTACTTAAACATAAAAACTTAAAANAAAGCAGCCTCCGGCCACGCTGTCCGGTTCAGAAGCCATGAATCTCATGGGGCTGCTGCGTACCTGAAATGTGGTTGGTGCAGATGGAGGCGCCCTGTGTGTGCAAACAACGCTCTGAATTTCAAAGGCGCCGCGCAGAAGAGCGTGAACCGCGCCATCGATCATTTCCTGCGGCGATTACATGCTGGACGGTAATACTTGGGCTACCGTGGCTGCGCTACAGTGTACTGTTGAAACTAATTTCACCTGGTTGTTTTACTTGTGAACGCGGCCACCAAGGATCTTTAATCACCCACGTGGCTCCCATTCATGGCTCGATCTCTATTTCTCTCGGGGAGTCTTGCTCTTGAAGGGAGCGCGGAAGGCGTTCACCCATGGCTGTCTCTTGTGGCTGGAATTACGGAAGACTCTACCCCCCGGCCCCCGAGGCTATTTGTGCATTTTCTAAGTTTTACAAAAACTCTACACCAGCCACTCTTGTTTCATATCAGAAAAGACACGGCTAGTGTTGTTTTAATGAAGCCCAGGGCTCATCGGGAAATCGAACAGAGCGAGGAGCCCAACTGGCTCGGATACAGCATCACCAACTGTGTAGTGAGCATGGAGGAGGGGGGCGGGGGGGGAGGCTTGGAGGCTGCCAAGGTCAAGGCTTGAGGGCACAGCGCCCTGGCTGGGAGGAGCCCAGATGAAGGGTCGCAGGACGGATCTCGGGTGTGGCTCCTAGCCCTCGACTGTGGCCAGACGCTGTGCTGCCTACTTACCTGGACGTGTCCCTCTGTTCTCCACCTCAGTCCCCTAAGATGGGAGCCATCACTATTTCATGTCACGGACGAGGAAACTGAGGCACAGAGCTGGGAAGTGAATCGTGGGGGCCCCCCTGTGAGGAACTCGGGCCCGTGGTGGGTGATCTTACTCTCCCAGCACCAGATTCCTCCCCCTTCCCCCCCCCCCACAGCAGCCCGAGCCCAGAACGCCACCGTCCCAGCCGAAAGAGGCCCCGAGCCCCGTTTGTAAAATGAAATGAAATTGATGTTCCTGGAGTTAGCCTGACATATAATCAACATGAACATTCTTTTTTTTTTTTCTTTTTCAAGTTTTAATTTAAATTCCAGTTAGTGAACATATAGTGAGTGTTGGTTTCGGGAGTGGAATTTAGTGGTTCGTCACTTGCATGTGACACCCGGTGCTCATCCCAACCAGTCAGCATGAACGTTATTAATGAGATATTTTTAATGTCTTATTTTTATTTCTTGAGAGAGAGAGAGCGTGCACGAGTGCAAGCAGGGGAAGGGCAGAGAGAAAGAGAGAGAGGGACAGAGGATCCAAAGCGGGCTCTGTGCTGACAGCAGAGAGCTTGTCGCGGGGCTCGAACTCCCGAACCGTGAGATCACGTCCGGAGCTGAAGTCAGAGGCTTTGCTGACTGAGCCACCCAGGCTCGAGGTATTTCACACTCTTTTTTTTTTTTTTAAATGTTTTATTTATTTCTAGGAGAGAGAGAGAGAGAGACAGCGTGAGCAGGGGAGGGTCAGAGAGAGAGGGAATCACAGACTGAAACAGGCTCCAGGCTCCGAGCTGGCAGTCAGCACAGGGCCCGACGCGGGGCTCGAACCCACGAACCGCGAGATCATGACCTAAGCGAAAGTCGGACGCTTAACCGACTAAGCCACCCAGGCGCCCCTTTCACACTCTTTTTAGGTGATGTCCTTGAAACCTGGTGTTTCATGTGAACTGAGAACACATCTCCCTAAATATTGTCACATTGGGGGCACTCGATGACCACACGCAGCTATGGCTGCTGTATTGGATACCGCAGCCCCAGAATCTGGACACTTAAAGAACCAGCCTGGGATTGCAAATCAGTCCATCCCGCCGGCCACACCTGCACCCCCCCCAGGCCCGGGTTCAAGGGGGGCTGAGGCAGCATCTGGATTCAGCGAGGAGTGCTGTGCGTGATTAGCAATGCCTGCCGTGAACGTGGAGGACCCTGTGCCTCCTGCCTGAGGACTGACGGTTGAGCCAAGCCCACGGTCCCTTGGGTGGGCATGGGGGGGCACCCTGAGGACCGTTTGGTGAGCTCTCCCTTCTCTGCTTTCCTGCAGCTTTTACCGTTTGAATCCGGCCAGGGTCCAGGCACACGCAGATCTCTGCACCTTCGCTTTCTGGCTGTGTGATTCCAGATGAGCCACTTGACTTCTCTGAGCCTCAGTTTCCACATCTGGAAAATGGGCATAATCAGCCCACCTTACCCAGACCATGTGAGGATTCAAGGAGATGAAGCATGTCAAGGGCCGGGGCACGGAAAGCCTAAAGGAAGAGGTCACTCTCTGTTCTTTCTCCCTTCAATTCAGTGTGTCTCGGACCCTCCATTCCCCACGGCACACGGGCAGAGTCTGTTCCCGTCCAAAAGCCTCTCGAGAGGCACTCAGCTCCTTTCTGCGCCTGCCTGGCGACTGGTCTGCCCCATCCAAGGCTGAGTGAGGCCTCTGCGCGCTGCCCCTCTGACAGCCCCTCCCTCAAGGCCATGGACGGCCTCGGCAGCAGCAGGCTAGCACAAGAGCCCATCGTCCCGGCCCACCCCCCCCTGCCGTGGCCGGCTCCAAGAGGGGCCTCCAGTCGTGTCCGCCAGGCGATGCAGTCGATGGAGTCGAGACCTCGCCCGTCCCGTGTGTTTGAGTTGCTCCCTGGGCCGCGGCAGCGCCGGCTCCGCGCAGCGGTCTCCCGTGGCCTGCGCGAGCGAACGCCTCTCTCAAGGCACTTGGCCTCTCTTCTGGGAGGACTTTACATCCAGCAACATCTGGTGGGGAGCGAACGTAAATGGCGAACGCGCGGGCGAGGCAGCGGCTCCAATTAGGAAACAGCCAGCTTTCCCGAAGCCCGACCGGGAAAGCAAGTCTCTGGCCAACAGTTTAATCAAAATGTTTTATGCAAGGCGTATCCCTGACCCTGACAAATCTTCCCCCTCTTGCTGGAAATTAAGCAAATATATTGTGAGCGCGGATTCCAGGGAGCCCGTGCACGGATGCGGGGGCCCGGGGGGCCCGGGGCTATGGGTTTCTAGAAACCGGGATGAGGAGGGACTGGGAGCCAGGAGTCTGTGTCGTTGGGCTTTTCGCAGCTCCTGCTGTGTGCCCGGAGGGGCGGGGGCGCGGGGACTTTGTGGCATCTGCCTGCCCCCCCCCGCCCCCCGCGCAGTGTCCTGTCTCTCCCTGCGGCCCTGTCCTCTGAATCATATCCTGAATTCACGTCTGGCTTTGCTCCCGCCACCCTGTCCCCGAGGCTGTGCCCCAGCACCTGTCTCCCTGGCGGCTGCGGCCGCTGGGTCTTAGCAGCCCGGCCCCGAGGACAATGGCTGGCAGAGCGAGACAGGCCCCAACAGCTGTTTGTGGGAAGACGAGAGGGGCGGGGGGCGGGGGGCGGGGAGGCGCAGGGACCGTCCTTCCAGGGGGGCCCGGGCTCCAGCTGGGGGAGCAGAGCTGTCATGCGGCCGGCGCTCGGCTCTGAAAGGTTCGGTTTTGCCGACCGGGAAAGTGGGCCTAATGCTGGAAGGCTTGGGCTCTGGGTGCGATGAGATTAAATGAGGCAGTGGACACATCCGGTGTAGACCAGGCTCGAGGTGGGGGGTGACAGGAATGGGGGCGCGGAGGAAAGACAGATGGCTTCACCCCGAGAGGGCGCTCCTCAGCGAGGGATCGAGCTTGCCGGCTCCCTCCAGGAAGTCAGGTGGTTTCTGGTGCAGTGTAGACTCCTGGGTCCCGGCGTGGGTCTTTCCAGTGGCTGTAGAAGGACTAGCTGGGAGATGGAAACGATTCCGGTCCCGCAGCCCCACCCTGGCCCTGGGGAGCTCGGTTCTGGGGGGGGGAGGGGCCCTGCCTCCTGGTCTGGGACCAACCGCCCAGGCGATTCCACGTGGGGTGGGCCGTCCGCTTGGAAAAGGCACTAAATATTCGTGCTTTAGCGACAGGAGCCCTCAGCTGTGTCAGGACAGGAAAGCCAGCAGGGAAGTGGGGGGGGTGGGGACGAGGAGGAAAAAGCAGCCCTGGCCACCCCTGCTCCCCGGGGCCGGCGATCCCCCTTGCCCGAGGAGGCTGGGAGGAGTGTGCCCTCCCGGCGACCCCACGCTGCCCACCACATCCCTCCACAGAGACGCCTGTGCCTTCCCCTCGCTCTAAGTTGGTCTTGTTATCTCAACAGCTCTGACTTTCGGGGTGAAAGTCAGGAGCCACCCAGGCGGGCAGTGCAGACTGATGGATTCTGGGGTCAGACAGGCTGGCGTCCTTCCTGTGTTACTGGTGGAGAAAAGGAGCTTGAGGTCAGAATGGCCCTCATCAACGCTCTGGCTTTGGGTGTGAGACTGAGCTCCTCCTCGGGTCGAGCTCGGCTCCATGAGGCACGGGGAGAATTGGGAGAGTAGACAGGGACCGTGCCAGCGGCCGGCAGACCTGGGAGGCCGGGGGGTCTGAGGAGGGGACGATGGAGGGAGGAGGCATGGCGGAATGTTCTGAGGTTGCCTCACACCCCCCATGCCCACCTCCTTCACCCCTACTCTGGTCCCGCCTCTCCAGGCTCACGGCCCCCTGTCTTCAGCAGCCTGCGTGGACAGCGGCCATCATCACGGATCCGAGCAGACAGCGTGGCCGAAGGCCCTGGGTCCCCGTTCTCCAGATGGGGAACTGAGCCCGTGCAGCCAAGGGCACAATCCAGTCTGCGAGATGCTGGAGAAGGGGCGCCTGCGCGGCCTCTGCCGGAAGGAAGACGTCGTCCCTGTTTCTCAGATGAGGAAACTGAGGCTCAGAGATGCAGTAGCTCACCAAGGACGTGGCAGGCCCCGGTCGCCTGAGGCGCCCCTTTGGTCTCTTTTGCGCATTTTGGGGGCATCTTTACAGAATGATGCTTTAACGTAAAAAGGCCTAAAGCCGCGGCCTCACATGGGCGCAGGGAGCCTCCCTGGGTGGTGGACGGGGTGCCGTTGACCCCCTCAGCCTGGGCTGGACACGGACACCTGCACGGCTGTTTAGAGAGGTGGCCGGGCACCGTGCCTGAGATGTGCCCAGTCAGCCCTTGGCTTCCAGGAGGCGGCGGCCCCAGGGACCGGCTTCCCCAGGCCTTCCCCGAGGCCCATGCATTAGCCACGGGGGCAGATGCCGAGCCGCCAGCGCCGGGAGGCAGGAAGCATACCCACGCTCCTCGCCAGCAGATCAAATGTTCCCTGGCTGGGCGGACACGGGGATTAGCGCTCCTGTCCCCCGAGCCCTGGGGCTCGCTGGCATCTCGCGAACACTCTCCCCCCGCCCGCCCCGGCAGCGCCCGGCAGCTGGGCTCTCACGGAGGGGGCCGCTCGGCCCGCAGGACCCAGAGTGCGGTGGCCAGGTCTTCCCAGGGCCCGACCAGCCTGACCACCCGGCCAGTGTGTCCACGCCTGGGCCTCCTCCACAGGGGCCCCGGGCCGGGGCGGGGGGTGGCCAGGGGCAGTGGTGTGCAGAGAGCACTGCTCAAGGCAGGCGAGTTGACACTGAAGAAGGGGGGGTCAGACCAGGAGACAAAGCCCTCCAAGGGGCCGTGCTGTGAAGTGACAGCCTGCACACACCCGCACACGCACACTCACCCTCCCTCTGTCTCTCCCTCACACACACGGGCCCGAGAAGAACGGGCCTGGCGCTGCGTCCAGGGCCGTTGCTGGTAGGGATCATGCAGTCAGCAAATGTGGGGGGAAGCGGGGCGGCCCCCCCCACCCTCACCCATCGTGAGGCAGCCTCAGGGGGCCGGACGACGAGGAAGCCCCTCCCCCACAGCCAGCCCAGCCTTGCCCTCCGGACAGCAGACACACAGGGTGCCCGCCCCATCATCCACGTGGCGAGTCTGTGCTGGGTCCGCTGACCTCGGGGCCGTGGTGCCCCCCCCCGGGGCCCCTGTGGCCCTGGGGCTTGCCTGCTCTGCCCTGGGGACAGTCACCCCGGCTGGGGACCAAGTCGCATGGGGGCTGGGGGTGGGGTGGGAGGTCCAGAGGCCTGCACGCCCAGACCCCCCCACGCTGGCTCCTTTCCCGCATGACCCCCTGGCTGTGGGATGCAGACCTTTCCTCCGGCTCTCAGAAGCCCCAAGCCCCTGGGGGCAGGGGGGCCCTGTGTCTGTCTCTGTGACAGCCTTCTGCTCCAGCTGGCCTGGCAGAGCCCGAGTAGCCCCGGACATGACCTGGGCACAGGGTCTGGGGGAGCCCAGTGCCCCACGGGCCCTCCCCCGAGGGATCTGAGCGGGTGCCCCCGCTACAGGATGAGCTTTTCCAGAAAGCTGCCTTTGCAGGCAGGGGGCTTGTCAACACAGATTCTGTCCCCGACCCCAGGAGGGGAGGCGCCCGTGGGGCTGACCTTCCGCAGTGTGGGGTGGGGGCAGCTTGTGGCATTTCCTGGTGCGGGGGCTCCCAGGGGCTGGTGGCCCCCAGCTCCCTTCATGAGTCGGGGGCGCAGCGGCCCGGCTTAGGTGGAGGCTTTTCGGGGGGGTCTGGCCATGTCGTTCCACGCAGCTGCCCACGTGCCCCTGGTCCTCGATTTTCCGTGCCTCACAAACTGGTGGTGGGCCCAGCGGGGGGGGGGGGCTGCGGCCCCCACGCCCGCATTGGCATCACAAAATTCTTCACGGAGGCCTCCTTGCTGCGCAGCCCCGGCCAGGAGCGTCTCTTCCGCAGAAGGTCCCTGAGGCAAAGCAGCGTCTGGGGTGAACGGCCTTGCGGGGGCCATCACTCACTTGCTGGGGCCTTGCTCTGTCCCTCGTGACCTCCAGGGCTGAAGACCTCAGGGTGCTGGAGCAATTGTGCACGGGATACAAGGTCCCTCTGACAGACACCCCCTCGCCTGGGCACGAGCTGTGTCCTCCCTGCAGCCCCTCCGTTCTACCGGACAGACGGCTTCGTTCTACAGTCCTGGGTGGGGGGGAACGTGTAAGCATCTTACGCAGCCGGAGCAGACGGAGGAGGGGCAGGTACTTGGGCTGGATGCTTGAAGGAGGGCTTCTCAGAGGAGGTGATGTGGGCATTGGGTCCTGAGGGGTGAAGAGGAGTTTGATGGCCAGACGCAGTGAAAAAGAACCTTCCAGACAGACTTAGGGTGAGGAGGAAGCCAGACCACAGCCCTGGAGCTTTGGGAATGAGCATTGTTTTTGGGAGGCCCCTTGAGGACCCTTAGGCCTAGTAAGAGCCAAGAGTCAGGAGGGCTTGTGGGAAGGAACTTTCTGGTGCAACGCCCTTCTTACCCCAGTGCCTGCACACAGTGGGGCTCTCTGAATACCAGGTGCATATACAAATCGGCAATCTCATTCCCTCTCTCTCTCTCCCCCAGATGCACGTGCACGTGCGCGCACACACACACACTTTATACTTCTGCAAAAACACAATGTTGAATGCAAGCTGATATACAGCAAGAGACAACTGGGGGAATCTGCCCCTTCTGGCCTCAGGATCTTTGCATATGCTATTCCCTCTGCCTGCAATACGGTCCCACACCCCACTTCCCCTGCCGGATTTCACAGGGTGCTGTGGCTTGCTCCCACTCCTCAAGCACAGGGCTGCTGTCAGTAAATATTTGTGTCCTGAATTCATGCGCTCAGTACACAGAAGCAGATGTTCGATACTACTCATTAAATGAAGTTTTAGAAATGTATAGGGGTGCCTGGGGGGCCCAGGCGGTTAAACGCCCGGCTTGATTTTGGCTCAGGTTATGATCTCACAGCTCGTGAGTTTGAGCCCCGCATCCGGCTCCGTGCTGAGGTGTGGAGCCTGCCTGGGATTCTCTGTCTCTCTCCCTCTGTCTCTCTGTCTCACAAAATAAATAAACTTTAAAGCAAAAGAAAAGAAACGAAATGTATAGGTGAGTGACTGCCTGCACAGAGGTCCCGGCTGATGTCAGAAGACTGAAGAGTGTCCAGCAAGGAATGGGGGAAACTAGGGAGAAAAATGCATCATCTATCTGTTTAGCAGCCTGTTTCCAAGGCCAACTGAGAAGTGTACGGACAAACGGTCCCTGGTCACCTGCGCACGTCACTGCCTTTCTGTGCCCCGCCCTGCGAGTCCCCTGCTTCTCGGCACCAACTAAGCCATCCTCCAGCCTTGGTTTCCTCATCTGCCGCTTGGGGGCAGTGACGGCCCTGGAGGGTCGAGGTGAGGATTACTTTAGGTGGCTGCCCCCCCCTCCCCCCCGGGGCCGCTGCCTGGAGCTGGGCAGAGGCCCTAGAGGTGGTGGGGTTACTGTGACAGGAGGGGACATCCGCCTGGAGACAGGGCACCGTTCCCTTCCTAGAGATCGTGGTGAGCCTCCCGCAGGGGAGGGGACACCCCGCCCCCCGGTACCTGGCATCCCGGACCGCGTGGACACAACCTGACCCCCCGACCCACCCCAGACTCAGTTTCCCCACCCGTCAAACTGGGGCGGAGTAAACAGGCTGACGCTGGCCAGCAAACTGCGGGCGAGTGTGTTGTCATCTGTACCAAGTGCATCTGCAGAGAAGGAAGGGGTCCCCGCGGCTTCCCGGCATTCTCGGGCGCCCTCGGCGAGGGGGTGCCAGCCCCCCACAGCCGCCCCTGGGACCCAGCTCTGCGGGGGCGGCTGGAAAGGGAGACGCGGGCTGGCTCTCTCCCTCGCTCGCTGCGCCCACTGCCAGCCCAGAAGCAGTTTGCTTTCATTATGAAGGTCACGCGGGCGCGTGTTTGCAGAAGGGCTCGCTTGCCAGCCGCCCGTGCTGCGGGGGAAATTTTCCTTAATTATTTTTTTATAGCCTAACTTTTGTGCGCGAGGCCTCGTTATGATCCCTGCCTTGCTTGGGAGTCGTAAGCCTGCAAGAGGAACCATAAATAAAACTTTACTTAATATTCAAAGTCGGCGAGATGGGATGACGGATGGGGGGAGGGGAGTGCTCTCCTCCGGGTGGGGGGGCATCCCCGGCTCTCCGCCCGGGAAGGCAATTACTTTGAGCTCCTGTAATCAGAAGTGCTTCCTACCTCTGCGTTTCGCTGTTCTAACGTTCTCATTTAAAACCCGGATGGGCGACACCGTAGCCCATTTGTTTCGTGTCGGGCGAGATTGCTCCGGGCCCCGCTGTGTGCCAGGCCCCGGGGACGGCCATATTTTTACCTGGGAATCCGCCTTTGAAACATCGAAGTGTGTCAACTGCGAAGACAGGGCTATGATTTCATCCCCAGCTTCCAGAGCTTCGGGGACGAATACCTGGAATTAATTTTTCCTGAGGAATAGAAGAGCTGTAACTTTTCTCTCTATTATTTCAAACCCGCCAGCCCGACCCTCCCGGGGCCAGAGCGACAGCTGGCCGAGGAGAGGCAAGGGGAGACCCGGTCCTCCCGGCCAGGGGCGCTGTGTGACCTTCTGCCCGTTCCTGCCCCCTCTGGGCCGTAGTCACCTTGCCCAGAAAACGGAGGGGCTGGACGAGACAATGATACTAATATCACTCTTTTCTGAGTCGACAGTTTACTGAGTACCTACCGTGTGCCAGGCACCTTGCAAGACCCCCAATGAGCATTATCTCAAGAAAGTCACGACACCCCGAGACATGGGTCCAGTAACGACTCATTCAACAAATATCGTTGAGGGCCTGCGGTGAGCCCAGCATGGTGGTAGAGAGAGGTGAGGATCCGGCTCTCCTAGCGCTGCTGTTCTAGAAGGGGAGACAGAGAATAAGTATTTAAATAAACAAGAACATTCCAGAGAATGAAGTGGGTGCTTTGGAGAAAATAAAACAGGACGGTGACCAGAGAGAGGTAAAATCAGAGAGATCATCATGACAGCCTGTCTTAGGCTGATATCCAATCAGAGGGCAAAAGACAAGGAGCTGCCCAGACATGTGAAGATTGGGGGAAATAAATATTCAGGTAGAGGGCACAGCATGTGCAAAGGTCCTGAGGTGAGTGCAATAAGCCCCACAGATCTGCTCACTAAACACCCCTCCACTCCCTCTTACCCTCTCTGCTATAACAGAGCCTGAAGAGCTAGAGCAATGCTTCTCAGAGGTCCCGTGGTTAAGACCCTACATGAGGGGCCTCATGGGGGACCCATCCGCACTGGGCTGAGGAGGGAAAGGCAGCCAACGTCAGAAAACAACTTGCTTGTGCATGGAGGCAGGCGGATCTCATCCTGGCATCGCAGGCGCCGAGCAGGGAGGGGGTAGCAGAGGGGACCTGCTGGAACAGTGGGGGTGGGCACGCCCGTCGCCGTGGCGCCAGCCTGCCCCGCCCCGGCCCCCACCCCCCGCTGGCATCGCCCGAGTGCGCCCGTGCGCAGGGCAGGTGCGAGTGCCAGGGACTTCCGCCCTCTACCTGGGCGCAGCCCTCAGCCGGCGTCGGTCCCCACGGTCCCGGCCCCCTGCGGCAGGACGCGAGCTCCCCGCGGGACGGTGGCTGTAGCGGTAGCTGCTGTTGGGCCTCCGTCCTGCTGTCTCCTGCGTCCCCGGTGCGTCCCCGCTCCTGCACCGACCTCCCAGCGACCACCTCCCGAAGAAGCCACGTGTCCTTGAACCCTTGAATCCGGGTCTGCTCCGGGCAGCCCGCAGAGCTGGGCGAGGAGGTCTCTCTTAGCTGTTTCTCTACACGGGTGGCGGCAGCTTTTGTTTCCTTGACCTTCCAGAGGCGTCTGATCCCCCCGAGCCGCCCCTTCCGGTTAACTCGGCCAGTGTGGACTCTGACGGACGCCTTGGCTGTCGCCGTCCTCCACGACCCTTTCCCAGGTGGGGACACAGGGCCCCGGGGGGTCTGCGGCCCGTGCAGGGCTCCCGGCCGCCTCACCTCTATCCCAGACGGATGCTCAGGCCTCGGCCCCGGGCCGGCCCCTCGGGAGCAGAGACCCGTCATCCTCCGGCTAACGTGCGCTGTGAACGAACTGGAAAGGTTAACGGGGCTT
>NW_027532747.1:2213950-2215533 GCF_008692635.1 Crocuta crocuta | reverse complement strand
GGGCTTCCGCAGGCGCCCGGCCAACCGCAGGTAGCAGCTCGGGCAGCCGCCGAGCAGCTCATTAGGTGGCAGACAGATCAGGCGCGGCGCTATCCCGCCGCTGCCAGCGCTCTGCGGGCTCTGCTGATAACGGTGCCGTTTGCTGGGCTCAGAAAACACGCAGCTCACCTGCTCTGTGCCTGCCTGGGGCCGGGTGGCGGGCGCCTNTGGCACGAGGCTGGGGGGCTGAGTGACAGGGAGGGCACAGAAAGGGCCCGGGCTCAGCGAAGAGCCACCACCGGCCCCTCCCGCCTCTGGGCGCCTCGTGAAGGGAGAATCAGGTCTCGTCGGTGGAAGCCCCTGTCGGCCGGGATCATTCCTTTTTTAAAAAATTTATTTCTGAAACAGAGAGAGACAGCGGGAGCAGGGGAGGAGCAGAGAGAGAGGGAGAAACAGAATCCGAAACAGGCTCCAGGCTCTGAGCTGTCAGCACAGAGCCCGACACGGGGCTCGAACCCATGGACCGTGAGATCATGACCTGAGCCGAAGTTGGACCCTGAACCGACTGAGCCCCCCAGGCGCCCCTGGCCGAGATCATTCCTAATTTATCAGCCCGTGCCCTGGCCCACGGAGGAAATCTGACCACATTTCAGAGGCTTAAGTCATTTGAGTCCTGTTAAAAACATCGCCGTCTCCTCCGTGTCCTAGAGAAGTGACCCGGAAGTGACCGTGCCCTCCTTGGTGCCCTGACCCGTGTCTCGCTGACAGCGCTTTACCACGTCGCCTTGTGCCTGGGCAGCGGCCCCAGCGGACCGTGAGCTGCTGAGCCTGCGCCCCCCTGTGGACCCTGCCTTGGGGAGGAGGTCAGGGCGCCGTTTGTTGAATGACTGAATGAGGTGCGTGCGGACATGGAGGAGGAGACTGATGTCGCAGACCCCGCATCCGTCCCAGGACTGTGTGGACCTGGGACTCTGGATTGAGAGCCGTGTGGGCGACACTGGGAACCCAGTGGGTGGGGAGCTGGCGGCTGGCTCTCTGGGGCATCGAAAGCCCTGATGTGTAGCGCTCGCCCATTTCCCTGGTGTAAATGCTCCTGCCATGGCAGGTGGGGGGTGGGCTGCCAGATGCCCAACGACCAGCTCCCAGCAACCTCTTGAGAATGTAACAGTTGATTCTTCCGAGGTAGGGCAGGCCGTCTCCGGCACGTCGTTCATTTCCCCTCGTTTTTTACTCTCCCCGCCTTCCCTGCTTCTTTCCTTCTCCTTCCTCTCCCCTTCTCTTCCCTCTCCCCTCCCCCTCCTTTCACCCTCCCTCCCTCCCTCCGTCTTCCCTTTGCCCCCCAGCATTGCCCGAGGACCCACCTCGGGCTCCTGTCTGGGTGCTGGGTCCCTGNGGGAGGGGGAGGAGGAGGGAGACAGAGAGGAGGAGGAGGAGGGAGAGGAGAGGAGGAGGAAGGGGAGGAAGGGCAGGAAGGGCAGGAGGGGACGGGGAAGAAAAGCCGCGGGCAGCTGGGGCTCCGGGGTCGTGTCCAGAGCCACGAACAGAGAGGGATTGTGCTTCGCGGAGGGAGGCGCAGCGGCCAGAGGAGGGGCCCCGAAGCCCCT
>NW_027532747.1:2212899-2213942 GCF_008692635.1 Crocuta crocuta | reverse complement strand
GGCGGCGCTGCCCGGCCCGGCCGCAGCTGCAGGGCCACGACAGGCCGCGGGGACAGCCGCCAGCTCCTGGGGGCACAGGACGGGTGGAGACCAGCTCCCAAGACGGGGACACACGGGAGGAAGAGAGGGATCAGGGGAGACGAGAGCCGCTCCCGCTGCCTGCCCTCCTCCCTCCCGCTTGGCCTCTGGGAGGCCCGGGGGCTGTTTGGGGGGCGGGGGCAAGCCTGCCTTCAGCTTGGGGAAGTGTTGGGGAAACAAAGGCGAGGCTGATCAGCTGCTGGCTGCATCCGGGGTGCGAAGGGCCCTTGGGTGAGGGATGTGGGGGGACGGACACCCCAATGTCGCTGGTTAGGAAAAACAGGAGACGCAGCTTGCGACTTGGGGCAGATTGGAGGCCGAGAAGACTTCGAATGCCAGGACGAAAGAGGGGCCTGACACAAGCAACCTGGCCCCACCCCCACCCCCGGGGCGGCTCCCAGACGCCCTCCGCTGGGTGGGGGGGACCCTCAGGGGCGGCAGGGGCCGGGCTCCAGGCTGCTTCCCCGCGCTGGGCGCAACCGTCTCCCGGGCCAGACGGGCACACGGGATTAGGAGGGCCGGCGCCCCCGGGGTGTGCAGCCGGGCTCAGCCGGCTCTGAGTGAGCCGTCAATCAGTGTCCCCTAACAGCTCGGCAGGCTGTCCCCCCCATTTAAGGCGGGGGCCCAGGCCGCCGGCAGGAAGATGCCGCAGCCTTAACCACCGTAATTATGAAGTCGTGGTGGAAAGAGATGCTCGTCGTTAATGTTAAGTGAACGGAGCGAGAGACCCGATGCCCTGCGCGGCCCAGCGCGGCGACATCTGCCGGAAACCGCCCGGACACCTGCGCCTTTGCAGGGTGGGGGGCACGCGCGGGGCGGGGCTTTCTGTTTCAAAACCGCAATTAGAAATATTGCGAAACCATCTTTCTATTAAAAATTTTAGCTCTTTTTCTGATCGCCGAAAGTCTCCGCTCACTGCGCAACAGGCAGGGAAATAGGAGGAAAGAGGTAAATGCCAATCCCAG
>NW_027532747.1:2207633-2212778 GCF_008692635.1 Crocuta crocuta | reverse complement strand
GTTTGCTTTGCATTGTTGTCTTTCTGAAACGGGGATAATTTGTCGTATTTTTAAGGTGTTTGCTGCCCACCCCTCCCCACCTCCTTTAATATGTATTCTAAGTAAACAGCCAGGTGTGGGCGGAACCCAGCATGTAAATCTTGTCAATTTGACCTGTAAACCCAANGGAGCGCTTCTGGGTCAATCCTGGGAGCGCGAAGCTGATCGAGGGGACCTGGCTGCCGGGGTCCTAAGGTGAAGAGCCACCACCAGCTGCTCTGAACACAGAGGGTCCCTGGGGCTTCTGCGGGGACAGGTGGGGCCCCGGGAAGAGGGGGAAGCTCCCTTCCAGCCGTGGTTCTCGGGGGCTTAGAAAGGCAGAGACTTGACTAAGGGTTGCGAGGTTTCTGTGCTGGAAAGGCGTTCTTGGGGGGGAGGGAACAGCCACCACAGAAGGCAGGACTGCAGAGGAGGAAAGCGGCAAGCGGCCCCTTGGTTCTGCTTTGGTCCCGGATGCTTTTAGTCTGTTGTGCCGCCTCGTTCTTCAAAGGATGAGGATTTGTTCCTGCCCACGGTTACCGCCCCGCTCCAGAGTGCTTCCTTCGGGAAGCCTTCCTGGGTTTCTAGGACAGAAACAGCTCTCCTTCTCCAGGGCGGCAGCACGTCCTGCTATCCAGATGCCTAATCCGGGTGATTTACTGCTTCACCTGCTCCCCGGGGTGTGAGCCCCGGGGGGCGGGGGGCGGCTCTGCCCAGTGCCCGCCCACCGTGGCCTGTCTGGTAGAAGGAAGGCTTTCAGAGTCTCCAGACCTGTCGACGCACTTGACAAGCAGGGACTAGGGGAGGCCAGACCCCGGCCCGCAGCCCCCTCGGCTCCCCGTTACTTTGCTGCCAAGTTCTGGCTCAGAGAGGAAGTTTGTAGCCAGTCTGGCTTTTCGCTTCTTTCTTTTTTTTTTCCTGGTGACCTTTCCGTGTAATTAAAAGGCAGCTATTCCAGGAGACGAGGCAGCCGAAGCCCAGAGACGCTGATCTCCGTGTACGTGTGTGGAAATTTATTGTCTGGAGCGCAGGATCCTGCTCAAGGCTCCTGTGTGCCAACATCGTCTGCCGCTTCCTCGGGGGGAGGGGCCCCCAGCCCGGAATCCGTCCCCGGTGCAGGCCTGAGGCCCCCTGTGCATGGGGCACATCCTGCGTACCTGCTCACGGACCCGCGTGTCCCCAGGTCCCCCATGTCCCTGTGCCCCCATGTCCCCTGTGCCCCCATGTCCCCGTGCCCCCATGTCCCCATGTCCCCTGTGTCCCTGTGTCCCCTGTGAAGGGGTGATGGCTCCTTCTCTTTTAGGGGGATGAGCTCGCCTGAGTCACCCAGCAGTCAGATGACACGCAGGGGTCTGTCGGCCCCAGGCCAGGGGCACCTCTGCCTGAAAGTGAGTGTGTAGGGTTGGAGGCCATGGACCCCAAGTCCCTCCATCAGGGGCACAGAGCCCCGGGCGGGGGGCGGGGGGAGCACAGCACAGCCTGCCCCCTGGGAGCTGGACCCCACACTCGGGCCCCTTGCTGGCCTGCCTGACGTCTGGGGGGCCTCCTTCACCCTAGAACTGAACCCACGAGGTCACGTCAAGAAGATGTGTGTCCAGCTCGGAGCAGCCCAGCCCAGAGCACGGGAGGTGCGGCTCTCACCTCGGGGAGCTGGGTTCAAATCCTAGCACCCCACTCCTTCATCTCCTGACTCCGGATGATGACACTCTTCCCCCACACACACACACCGGGGCCTCGCCTGCCCCCCACAGGGGCTGTGTGCACAGTGCTGCCCAGCCTACCCTGGCCTACAGAATCCTGGGAAAGTTCGTTTTCTGGATGGAAATCCTTCCTTGGCCGCACCTTCCCGGTGCTGGTCCGGGGGCCCCTCCTGCCCCTGTGGCTCCGGTCAGCGCAGGGGAAACAGCATCCCCCACAGTCTCCGGGGCCTGGGGTGGAGGGTCTGCCGCCCAGCGGCCTGCGCGCCCCCCGCCCAGCCAGGCCGCCGCCCCTTGGCTCTCCGCAGCCCGCAGCTGCTGAGAATAATCCACACGCTGGCCAGGGGCCAGCTCCCCTAAGCCACGGAGAATTGCAATTTAGCGAGTTCCTCAAATCCGAGGAGGCAGGAGCCTAGAGGCCCATCGGACCTTCCTTGTCTCCGTCCACCTCCGCGCCCCATCCACCCCATCTGTTTCCCACAAGCCTGGATTAGGTGCTGGCAGCTGGGCGGGGGGGGGAGGGGGCCCGGGGAGGGAAGGGGAGGGCTGGGGGCCCAGACTAGGGGGCGCTGGTCCTCTGGTCCCAGCCTCACCACGTGGCCCCTGGTAGGGTGCGACACCCCTCTGGGGCATGGGTGTCCCACGTGTGAAGGGGATGGGGTCCTCTGGCCCCTGAGGTCCTGGAGGTGGGCAGCCCCCGCCAGGCAAACGCACACCCCACGCCAGGAAAGACAGGCTGCGGGACGTCTCTTTCCGACAGGCCCTGGGGTGGACCTGAGGCTGGCAGAAGAGCTCAGGCCCCGTGGGAAGAGGTGAGGCGAGAGGGCCTTGCCGATGGGCTTCGTGTGAGCAAAGGCTCAGGGACGGGATTAGGAACATTGTGGGTAAGGTCTGATGGGCGAGGTCTCCAGGGCTGCCCCCGGGCAGGGCAGTGACCCGGGAAAGACGGGCCTCGAAGGCCTGGGCACAGGCCCCTCCCCTGCAATCACAGCCGGGAGACCAGCGATGTGGCATTTGGAGTCACCTAGATGGCCCATCAAAGAATCTGTGAGGTGGGCCAGGCACAGCCATGGCCAGGAACATGAGCGGCCCCTTCCCCAAGAGGAACAGCACAGGCCTCAGGAAGCACGGGGCCAAAGGCCAGATTACTCTCTGCAGCCTCCCTGCAGAGAGCGCAGGCTGCAGGGGCATGCACAGAATCTCAGAATCCCACACAGAGACTTGCTTGCGTCTGGGGCTGGAGAGCTCACTACCTCACCAGGAGCCCATTCCTTTGTGGAGGAGTGCTCATCGTTAGGAAAGAGCTTTCTAGAAACTGCTCTCGGGCCTCAGTGCCTCTGGGGGTGCTAACCTGACCTTCGTGACCACTTTCTTCCAGACCAAGCCTCAGGGCTGCTTTTCTCTGTTCCATGTGGGGTGCGCCTCAGTGCCCTCTTCTGGATAGGACTCGGTTGTCAACTTCTCCCTGAACTTTGCATTAGCACCCCAGCCGCAGTTTGGAACGGACTCTCACCTCCCTAGCTAGGAACACTATGCTCCTGTTAATTAAACCTCCGGCCACTGGTGCCTTTTTCTGGTGCACCCATCACACTGTCGAGTCCCGTACAGAGCGGGGCCGGTCCTTATGGTGGCAGCAGTGGATGAAGCTGGAGGGCAACACGTCCAGCTTAGGGAAACTGAGGCCCAGAGGGGCAAGGCCCTGCTCAAAGCTACAGAAGGCATCCAAGGCAGAGCTGGGAAGAGCGCCAGGGCTCCTAACTTCTGCCTGTCCGCTTAGTACACAGTTCCTCCATCTAGACGGAAAGGCAGGCCTCCATCCATCCCTCCCCCCCGCCCCCTCCCTCCCTTACTTCCTGAGAACCTCTCGGCTAAGCCAGAGAAGGTGAAGCCCATGGCCTTCAGATGGTCGTGATTATGGGTGGAGGGGTGAGCGCAGAGGGGAGGGACCCCGGCCCCCTGTCCCGCTAGCTGTTCCAGGGAATCGGCTGCGCCCAGGGGCCTGGGGGCCAGGGTCCTGCGCAGCTGACCTCGTCCAGCTCACTGTGCGAGCTCTGGGTGTTTCCAGAGATTGCTGGGGCCTGTACATTCCTTTCTGCTGAGGGAGCTCCCGGCAAGCCGGAGAGGAGCCGGCCAGCTCCAGGAGGCTTTGCGGTGGGAAAGGAAGACAGCTTACGTTCCTGGGGAGACGAATGTGCACCAGGTGCCGGGCAGGCACGTCTCCTGCGCCACTCGGGGGAGTGGGCACCACATTCTCCTCTTGCCAAGGAGGGCAGTGGCTAGATGCAGGAGGTGCTCCCCTTCCAGGACGACTGACAAATGACCTAGTTCTGGAGGGGCCGGTGAGTGTCCACCATGTGTCACTGTCATCGTCCGAGCCGCGTGGCCGCATCCAGCAGACCTGGGATTCGAACCCGGGCCCACAGGGGTAAGGACCATGCTGCCCCTTGGAGTGATGGCTTTTCCTGCATTGCTACCAGCCTGGTCCCCAGCCTGGAGGCGCCCAGTGGTCCTGGGGACTCAGTGGGTGTGGAGCGGCGGCCCCTGCCCATGTCCCAGCAGAGAAGGTCCTATGGCGGAGAGCAGAAGCCACAACTGCCCCTGAAGCCGAGCCCCCCACCCCCTCCCTGCTGCCGCCGGAGCCACGCGGGTGTCCTGTGGGCAGCCCGCCGCCGCCGCCGTGGAGGGCTGGCCAGCAGCCCTCGAGTTTCCACCAACTAATAATTTTTACAAACCTCCAGCCTCGTAAAACAGTGCACAGTGGCCTGAACAACCTTGGCCAGGAGCCTTGTGGGAAAGCGGAAGGCACTGGGGCCAGGCACAGGCCATCTCGGCCAAAGGCCACTTCCTGCCTCCACTTGAGATCTTGCCTCAGGCTTCAGACCCGACCGCGTCCCCTGGGGCCCTCGGGGGGAGGCTGCCCTGCCTACAAGACTCGGAGAGGCCCTCAGCCGGGCCCCTGCCCCCCACCAGCCCCGACCGCCCTTCTTCCCGGAGATGTGCAGTAAGCGGCCTCTAACCCAGCCCGTGCTTTCCTGCGGACTGCAGGCCTCTGCACGTGCTGTTCCTTCCGCCCCGATGCCCTTCCTGTCGCCCGGTCAGGGATGCAGAGATAACAGCACGTCCTTCTCCCAGAGGGCCTCTGAGAGCCACGGACACACAGGTGGGGGCTGGGATCCCAGCACAGGGGTCGTTGGGGGGAGGGGCACGGCAGAAAGAGAAGGACCGGGCAACCGGCTGACCGTCCCCCAGGAGGCACGGCCAAGGGCAAGGGCCAGGCCAGTGAACAGCCTGGGAGAAGTCTCCAAGGGGCAGGAAGAGAAGACACAGGCGGTCCCGAAGCCGGAGGAAGGTGTTCTAACTGGTGGGATGGATCAGCTCTCTGGGCATGGGCCGCTGCAGGAGCCACGACCTGGGGGCGTCAGGTCCTGGC
>NW_027532747.1:2203540-2207604 GCF_008692635.1 Crocuta crocuta | reverse complement strand
CTGGTGAGGGTGGGAGGGGGCGGGGGTGCAGAAGCCCTAGGGGAGGGGAGGGGCAGCAGGGAGGCCGAGGCGCTTTGGGAAGAGGGAGTGGGGGGCAGTTACTGCCCGCGCCCTGTAACCCTGGCACTCAGGTGAGCACCTGAGGGCGGAGGGTTCTCCCCAGCCCCTCCTCATCCCTGCGTCCCCCGCCGGGAGGGGCTCCGAGTTCACTGGACCTCCGTGGCTCCCGGGAGCCTGATTTATGGGCCAGACCCGTGTACGCCAAGTGCGTGTTCAATCAAATTAAAAGTGCCTGAGGTCAGAGGAATCATCAATTACCTGTCTCTTGGCAGTGGTCCCACTCAATGCACCAGAGAGGCTGGGAGCGCATCCTTCCCTCCCACCCACAGACGGGCTGGCGTGGGGGCCGCCCGGCCTCCAGGAGGCCCCCGGCCTCAGTGCCCCATCTGTAAGTGGGGGGCAGTGTAGGTAGAAGCACGACTAGAGGCCTGTGTCCCCCGCATTCCCCCTGTGTCTTGGTTCCAGGGTCTTCTGGTGCTTGGCCGTGGAGAGGAGGGGGCCAGGGTGGGTCTATAGCGCATCGAAGGCCCCGAGGACATGCAGTGAGTCTCAACCCGGGCAAGGGTCTTCCTTCACAGACCTCAAAGATCGGCCCCAAGGCTGGACACAGCAGGCCCAGAGGGAGAGTCTGGGAGAGCCAGGGCCTCCCTCCTCTTCTTCCTGCACAGCACTGCCCACTGGGTCTCGGAGTTTCTTCCGGAAACTTCTCCCAGGGTCAAAGAGAGAGGTCCATGTGTCAGTGAGGCAAGGAGTGCTCCCAGCATCATCCTTATTTAAAACACATTTTTTTTGATGTTTATTTATTTCTGAGGAGAGAGAGAGAGAAGCAGCATGAGCAGGGGAGGGTCAGAGAGAGAGGGAGACACAGAATCTGAAACAGGCTCCAGGCTCTGAGCTGGCTGTCAGCACAGAGCCCAACGCGATGCAGGGCTCAAACCCACAAACCGTGAGATTATGACCTGACCTGAGGTCGGACGCTTAACCGACTGAGCCACCCAGGCGCCCCTCATCCATATTTCTAAAATGTGCCGTGTGCTTGCCCCTCCAGGCCACAGCTGTTATATCCACACCGGCCAAAAGGTGGAGGTGACACAATGTCCGCTTTGGATGACGGGCCAGACACGATGGGGTCCCAGCCAGACAGCGGAAGATGCGCAGCCTTAAAAAGGAGGGAGACTCTGACAGGTGCTCCAAAGTGGATGAAGCCTGAGGGTGTCGCGCCGAGTGAAAGAAGCCAGACACAGAGGGACAAAAACTGTCTGCTTCCCCTTATGTGAGGTCCCCAGCGTGTTCACATTTACAGACACGGAGCAGGTGGGGGATCAGGGCGGGGAGAGGGGGGTGGGGGTGCTGTTTCAGGGGACGGAGTTTCAGCGTGGGAAGGCGGGGAGGGGACGGCGTGGATGTGGTTCGTGGCACTCGGCTGCACACGTTACGGTGGTTAAGACGGTAAATGTCACGGGATGCGTGTGTGTGTATTTTTACCACAATATGGAGAGAAGCCAAGGTTTGTATTTCATTAGGAGTTCATTAAATCAGTGTGGTTCGAAAGGAAAACATGCTTCCCGGGGCGGAGAGCAGGGTGGCGCTCGCCAGCAGACCCACAGCCTTTCTCTTTGCTTCTTTCCTCGCCTTCCCTCTGTGCCTGTCACTGCAGCCCCCTCCTTGGGGAAAGGGGGTCTCCGGCGTCCTGCCCAGAGCTCCGGGGAAGGGGCTGGCCTGGGAAGGGAGCGCAGAAGGTAAGGCTCTCGGCGACACCCTTCCAGCCCGGGGACGGAGCTCTCCGTCAGCCGCCCACCCGCCGGGCCCGGAGAAAAACAGACAACTATCGGGTGCGCCAGGGTCGTGCGACCCTCGGCCCCTGCGATAATATCGGACACTTTCGAGACCTCCGTTGTCTCACTGCTTGGCAGACACCAGCCTTTAAGGAGCAAGCGGGTCGGGGATTGGAATTAATTTCCTAAAATTGAACGTCATGTCGAGGAGTCACCTGCTGGCCATTTGGTCTTTGCGCTCCCGACAGCTCATGGCACGCTGCCCCTCCAATCGTTCGTTCTGGGTTGGACCCTACGGAATTGGCGCCCCTGTGGGGCGCCTGGCACAATGAAGGAGCTAGCAACATCCGTACTTTTATTTATTTATTTTTATGTTTTAATGGTTTTTTNGAAGCAGCTCCAGGCTCCAAGCTGCCAGCACAGAGCCCGACGCGGGGCTCAAACCCACGAACCTCGAGATCGTGACCTAAGCGAAAGTCGGACGCTTAACCGACTAAGCCACCCAGGCGCCCCCGTCCGTGCTTTTAACGACAGCCCCCGTGTCAGGGGCAGGAGGAGGGGGTCCTCACCACGAGTGCATTGGGAGGCGTGGAAATGACTTGGCCAGGGGGCGCCTAGGGGGCTCAGTCGGTTAAGCGTCCGACTTCGGCTCAGGTCAGCAGCTCGTGGGTTCAAGCCCCGCGTTGGGCTCTGTGCTGACAGCTCAGAGCCTGGAGCCTGTTTCAGATTCTGTGTCTCCCTCTCTCTCTGCCCCTTCCCAGCTCGTGCTCTGTCTCTCTCTTTCTCTCAATAATAAATAAACTTAAAAATTTTACTGAAAAAAAAAAGAAAGAAAATGGCGTGGCCCCTTGGGAAACGAATATGAAAATGCAAAGAAAGAGCTCCCAGAGTGCGGAGACCGTTCGGTCCAGCCGTCCCGCTTCTGGAAGCGCTGCTCCTGAGAAAACCAGCCGGGAGAAGCAATGCCACGTTTGCTCACGGCCGTGGGTGTCAGAGTCTGAAACCAGAATCGACCCGCCCGGGTAACGATGGCGATGCGACGGAGCCGGCAAGGAGCCAGAGGGAGGCCAAGTTCATGGCCGTCCCGGGCTGTCCCCCAGAGCAGGGCCGGGCAGTGCCCAAGACCCTGGGACAATGCCACCCACATGGGCCCGGCCACGGGAGACGTCCCTCTGGAGAGTGGTACTGGGTGAGTCACGCTGTAGTTAAAATACATCAGGTGCTCTGCTCCAGAGTGAAAACTTCAGGGATTAGGCGTGTCTGTGTGTGTGTGTGTGCGCGCGCGTTCAGGCTTTTCTTGAAAGTGGAGAACAGAGGCAGCTAATGGCACACGACAAGACAGAGACGGAGCAAGCGGACGAGGCTGGGTGGGGGTGGGGTCACGACGTGCCTCCCCCCTCGTCAAAATTGCCTTTCATGCCAAAAGCTCTTCTAACTTCTTTTTAGGTGAAAAAAACAAAGCTGCACCCAGTGTGCGTTCAGACTTGTGGGTTTGGCTTGTGCTTTCCGCCCCTGCCGGGTATTTTCTGAGCACCCACCCCGTCCCTTCCCAGGGCCCGGAGGGGACCAAACCCTCCTGTCCACCCCTCCCATCTCAGACCGCCGTCCTGCTGCCCTGGCGCCGTCGGGCATCGGGGGGAGGGAGGGGTGGGGCATCAGTGCAGGGGGGCCGGGGGCTACTCTGGGCACGGGGCCCGCCCCCAGCTGATGAGCCCCCCGTCTCCGTCCCCCCACCGCGCTGATACCGGCCTCCCCCACAGCGGCGCTCCCCAGGCCTGCAGCCTCCTTCCGGGCAGGCGGGTCCGGTGCCTCCCTCTCTGGGGGCCTGAGGGGCCCCCAGCTGGCAGCCCCCTTCCTGGTCCTCCTAGTTTCCCAGAATGCCTTGCACTGCTCATCACCCTGGGGGTCCCAGAGCACAGGGAGGCTCAGGCAGGGCCTGCCTCCTGGATCTGACATTCGAGACCTATTTTAAATAGATATTAAAATTTTTTTAATGTTTATTTTCGAGAGAGAGAGAGACAGAGCGTGAGCAGAGCCCAATGTGGGGCTCGAACGCACAAACTGCGAGATCATGTTCTTGATTCTAGAAGAGCTGGATTAGCCATGAGGACCAGTGCAGGGGCCGCTCTGGACAGACGGCCGGGGAAGACACAGGGAGGGGCTGAGCGGCCGTCCCGCGTCCTGTGTCCCCAGGGAGTCGGGGAGGAACCTCAGGGTTGGGTCCCTCGC
>NW_027532747.1:2203136-2203521 GCF_008692635.1 Crocuta crocuta | reverse complement strand
GGTTGGGTCCCTCGCGCACCCCCGGCCCCCTGCGAGCGTGGTCTCTGGGACCCACGTCACACACACCCCGCCACGGGGAGACCCACGCAGCGTCGGCCGAGTGGGGACGCGGCATCATTCAGGACCTGCCAGCTGCAGACACACCTGAGCTTCTTGTCAGCTGTGGGGGATTATGGGTCTCTCTCAGGCAGGCGCGGGTGGGGGTGTCCCAGGGGCCCTCCTGTGACCTCAGTGTGGCCGGCTCCTGTGGCTACAGCCGTGGCCAGTTCCACGGAACCCTCAGGGGCCACAGCCAAGGCTCCATCGGCTCCTCTGCAGTCCTGAAGCACCAGGGGACACCTGGATATGTCCCGGCCTCCCCCCTGCACCCTGGGACCACCCAGCA
>NW_027532747.1:2197923-2202978 GCF_008692635.1 Crocuta crocuta | reverse complement strand
CACACCTGGTACCCACCCCCCCATGCACCTCAGCTGGTCTTCCTGACCAGGCCTTCAAATCCCCAGCCCAGCCCTCCATTGTCTGGCTACTTCTATCCCTCCTGAGGCTCAGCCCACCGTCCTCTCCTCCGGGAAGCCCTCCCTGACCACCTCCCTTGCAGAGCTCGGCATCCACGTTGGGGCAAACTCTCTCCTCGTGACTCCCATCCCCACCCCAGTCTAAGCGGGTTCAGCTCAGAGCAGCCGTCCGTTAAGGACTGACAAACGTCTGTGAAGAAATGAGTGAGAGAAGGAGCACATGCACAGCCGTGGGGACGAGAGGGGAGGAGAGGGGCCTCTGCGGGCCCCGGGGGGCGGGGAAAGGGTACAGTCCAGCAGTCCTTTCTCCCACTCCTCATCCTGATCACAGGGCCTCTGATTCACTCCCCAGCGCCCGGCGCCAGTGCAGAGCGGAACCGCGGTCCCTGGGGTTTGCGGCAGGTCCTGCCTCCAGCCCGGCTCCCGCCCCCCCTGCTGCAGGGGGAAGGCCGAGGCCAGCGGGGGGCTGGCGGGCACCAGCGGGGAGGGAGCGACCCCGGCATTTGCTTCCCCGAGGCCCTGAGGTTGCAGGGTGGCTGGGGGGGTTGTGTCCCTGGGGGTGCCCATAGGCCCCCCCCCGGCTGCGGAACCCGAGTGCGCCTGCGCGGGCCTCGCATTAGTATTCCCTGTACAGATGCTGGCAAAGAAATGACTCACACACCGGTTGACTAATTTGAAAGTAAGCTGTTTTTTGCTGCAAGTGGAAAGGTTCAGTGAATCTTAAAAACTAAGCGATGGAGATTTTATTCCTTGTTCTAGAGCTTTCCTTCTGCAGGGAGGGTGGCTCTGCCACCAAATGTCTGTGGTTGGGCTTGTCTGCAGCAGCCACGGTTGGGGGACTGTGGCCAACCCTCCTCGGGATGGTGGGGACAGTCTCCCGGGACAGACCCCACAGGGTGCACCCACTGCCCAGGACACACGATGTCCTGGGGGGCTCGGGGCCCACCTGCCCACACCTCCTCTTGTGAGGGAGGGACCAATGGGGTGCGTCTCCTCCACATGACGGGGGCTTATGGCCTGAGAGGCTCCTACCCCGCATTTTACAGACCGGCTGTCAAGAGGCACAGAGAAGTCAGGAACTCATCTGAGGTCACACAGCTGCTCTGGACAGAAGGCAGATTATAACCAGGCTGCAGCTGCCTTTCCCAACTTAGGTCCCCACCTGGGGGTTAGTGAGGCGAATAGGGGGGTGGGGGAGGGGATGACATTTGTATTCGTCCTGCGGCCCGTGGGGCCTGAGGGAACAGACTGGAACAGACTGCAGCAGTGGGAAGCCCTGGGGGCTGGGGGGAGCGGGGCTGAGAGCAGAAGGTGGCCCAGCGTGGGTGGCAGCGGAGAAGGGGGCGAGGAGGTCAAATTCAGGCTTCTCTCCAAGGCAGACCCAGCAGGACGCCGGCATTGACCAGGAGACCGCGAGGGGAAGAGCCGTAAAGTAGGCCCCTGAGAGCCCGCATGGAGCAACTCACCCGCTCCGGGGCCTGCGCGCCCCTGACCCACCCCCTGCACTAAGTGGTCCATGCCAGGGGCCACGCACCTCCCCTCCCTGACCTTCCTCACCGGCCGCACTGCCCAGGGCCACTGTCCGTCCGTAGCGCGGCCGAGGGAAACCCCAGGAGGGGTCAGACGCCGCCTGCCCGCCTGGGGCCCAGCACGGAGCCTCCTCTTGGGCGCCTGCGCAGGCCGAGGGGTGCGCTGGAGCCGGGGGGACTTGACTTCAGGAAGAGAAGTCACAGATGTGGTGGAGGCCACAGGGTGAGCTCCTGCCTGCACTGCCCTTGGTTTGCTGCGTGACTTTGGGGGAGTGGGTCCGACGCTCTATGCCTCAGTTTCCTCCCCTGCCCTCAGAGTGGGGCTCAGAGCAGCAGCCGGTTGTTTCGTGCCTCTCACTCTCCACACACGGTGGCTGGGACACGTCAGGGAGCCTTGTAACGCATGCCTTCCGCGGCCGAGGCCCCAGGTCGCTGTGCTGGGCCGCGGGGCCAGGCCCAGGCCAAGTGCCCGATAAAGGCCGGCTGGGAGCTGCCCTGCCTCCTGCTCGCCGCGAGTCCCCGGGCGGGCAGCCCTGCCCCTCCAACACCCGGCCGCCCCGCGTGCACCGTGGCGATAACGCGGTCCCTGTCTCCCGGGGACTTCGGGAGGCCCTGGCAAGGTGGCCACTGAGGATGCTTGGCACCGGTTCCTGGCATCCCTTAAGTGCCCCATTAGGGCTCGCTGTGATAATTATGAAGCGGCNTGGAGGAAAGCAGCAGAGCCCCGTCCTCCGCGGCGCCGCATCACAAGCCGGAGATAACGGTCTCCCGAATAGGTTTACCAGAGTCAACCCATTACAAGTGCGGACACGTTTGGAGATAACAGAAGGCTGTGAGTTCTTAATATCCTGCCCGGCGCGCGGGAGGAATATATGAGGGACGGGGCAAGGCGGCCCCGACTGCAAATGGCCCGCCGCGGCCCCCCGCCATCCATCAGCCCGTGTGTCAGGTGGTGTCGCTGGCCCTGGGTTCGGGGGGTATGGTCGCCATAGGGATGGAGTCAAATGCATCCTTTCAGAAATAGATCTGCTTAAAATTCATTAACTCGGACAACTCTGCCATAAGAAGCAATCAATTCCTTGAACTCTATAATCATGTTTCTCCCAGGGATCTCTGCCGTGGCGTCCGTGAAACTAATGAAGACCGTTTGGGTCCCGTGGAAGGAGAGATGAGGGGACACGAGGGAAGAAGTGTAGCCTTGACATTCTGCAGCCGGCTGGGACCCAATTACCTCCTGACGCATCTGTCTCTGGAGCGAGTCATCCGTCACGCCAGCCTGGGTGGGGGGCCCCGGGCGGGGCTGAGGGTGCGGAGCGAAACCAAGATGGCTCTTGCGCGCAAGGAGCCACGGCTGAGCGGGGAGCTGCGGGGACCAGCCCTTGCTCGTCTCGTCCTGCGCGTGGCCTTAAATCCCACCCGCTAGCCGATGGGCCCTGAAGTTACACCGGCGGCCGGGACCTCCCCACTGAACGCCGGACCCCACTACCCAGATGCCCCAGATCCGGCTCTCTCTCTCCACTGGGGTGTCGAGTGGGTGTCCCAAACCCACGCTGTTTGGACGCAGCCAGACCCATCTCAGGTTCCTCCAGGCACGTCTGGCCAGAGACAGGGGGCGCTGTGAGATTCCTGTCTTCCCTCCGTCCCGTCCCACACTCAACCCAGCCGCGACCTGCCTTCCAAGACCAGCCGGGTTCTGGCCACGTCCCCGGGCCTCCTGCGTGCTGCGCTGGGCTGGCCGCGTCTGTGCTGGTGGCACCTGGCTGACCGTGGAAACTCTCACCTGCTTCTACCCATGCCCCTCCCCCTATGGCTACGGCTAGAGGAATCCTATTCACATGCAAGCCACACCAGCCTCTCCTCCGCCCAAACCCTGCAAAGGTCCTGGGTCCTCCAAGACCTTAGGAAGCCCTCCGAAGTCCCTGTGCCTCCCGGTCCGGCCTCCTGTTACTCTCCACCTCCCTCACTCCACTGCAGCCACACTCCTGCCCCAGGGCCTTTGCACTTGCTAGCTTCCTGCTGAGAGCTCTTTCCCTAGGTGGTCTGTGGGTCTGTACTTGGAAACAAGACTTCCCTCGTCTCCTCGTCTGAAAGGGTCCCTTTCTCTGGGCACTTTCCACTAATAACTGTTTGCCATCACTGGTTTGGCCAGCAGAATGTGAGAGCCACAGGGCCGCAGGGGGACGGTTCCGTGGGGTCGCTGCTGGGAGCTCGGGGGCTCACCGGGAACACGGCAGGTCTCAGGAAGTGTCTGGTCAGTGAATGCATGAGTGAAACTTGTCTCTCTTCCGGAAGGCTGTGCTCTCCCCTTCTCATCACAGAGTCTGGAAACTTCTGGTCGTGGCTTTTCTACGGGGGGTGGGAGAGACCCTCTCCCAGCTGACTAGACAGACGCTGGCCCCTATCTGACCCGTCCCCACCTGCTGCCTCTGCCCTTCACAGTGGATGGTGCAGACACTGGCTCAGCCACCTCCGCTTGCTGTACCCTGGCCACATCAGCCCCTGCCCCTTTGCTTCCCTTCTGGAACCTTCCATTCAGCTCTTCCCTTTCCAGCCACCTGTCCCTCTGGACACCCCTGGTTGTCCCTGGGAACACTCATCTCACAATTAAAACCCCTCTCTCTCCCCCACCCCCAGCCTGATCTTTCCACGTCAGCCCCACCCTACGGCCCTGATGGAAACCCGGGGACCCTCAGGGCCTCCCCACCCACCCTGTGGCCCCGGCCCTCGGCCCCCTCCCCTAGAATTCCGGCCACTGCTGCTTCTCTGCCCCTGTCTGTCCAGCCTGAGAACCCCACCACGGGGTTGGGGGGCTGGGACCTTGTGGGGTCCGTGCGGGCGGGGGCTGCTAGCTAACGCAATGAGGTGCCCCTTATGCATGTGATGGACCCCGTTAAGAGGGGCACAAGTCCGATCCAGACTCAAGGCAGGTGCAGGAAAGCCTGGAAGCTTCCAGACTCTGTGCTCTGTGCTCACTGTTGATACAATTCAGTTCGATCCACTTAACAAACATTTACCCATCACACACCGTCAGCCGAGCATGGGGCCAGGCCCCACGGGAGGTGCCCCGATGCTGCTCCCTGCCTCACCCTCCTCCCTGCTCCCCTGCCTGTACCTAGCCGCCTTCCGGAAGCTTCTCCAGAGACACCTCCACCCTCAGCCTCTCTGGTTTCACACCCTGCTGTTCTGTCTACCTACACAGGACACTCCAGAGGTCTTGGGGGGGTGGAGTGGGGTTGGGGCCAGAGCCGCAGGCTTCCTCACTCAGCTCACTCTGTTGGTGGCCTCGCTGCCCTGACCCCCAAAAGGGGCGTTTCCCGGGGGAAAGCGCTTGCTCGGCCCGGGGCTGGGTGGTGGGGGGTCCCAGAGGGCAGCAGCAGCAGCGGCGGGAGACTGCCTCCTGCCCCACACTGGCCTCTTGACCGAGCAGACCCAGGGCTCATATTGGAGA
>NW_027532747.1:2183925-2197762 GCF_008692635.1 Crocuta crocuta | reverse complement strand
CCCCCCCAAGCAAGCTCCAAGTCATCATCGTGATAATGCTAATCAACCCCGATCCGCTCGCCAGGCAGCCACCCAGGCACGTGTGCAAGGGTGTACGTTTGAGTCCTCCCCAGAGCCCTCTGAGGAAGGCATGGATAATATCCCCATTTTACAGATGGGGAAATGAAGACACAGAGAGGTTTAGCATCCTGGCAAGGTCGCACGGCTGGCTAGTGGCACAGCAGGTGGCTCTCTTCCCCCCTGATGATGGGAAGTGAGTTCGCAGCCACCTGTGTGCATCATGGGCTCCTCCGCCCGTTCGCTGATCAAACACTAACCGAACACCCAAGCCCTGGGGATTCAGGGACAAGGGCCCTGCCCCCCGCCCCCAGTGATGATGCGGCCACCCAGCTGGAAGGAAGACATCTAGAGGCAGCACCGCAAGAAGCAGGTGGTGAGGGCCTCTCCCGTGCACGCCCCCCACAATGAGGAGGAATGGGGCGGGCAGAGCCAGCCACAGGCAAACCCTCGTGTGTTTTGTTCTGTCTGGGAGACTTAGGCTAAACCTCCCGGGGGTGGGGGGGTGCGCAGACACCCCAAGGCCCCGACTCACCCGCCTCCGGCTTTGTTTTCCATCATCTCATCTCTCTTGGCCACTTCTAATTTACCTGGCCGCTCTGTGTCACCCCCTAAGCCCTCCTAAAGCCTCTGCCGAATGAAGTGGGGATAAATAGCATAACTGCCATCAGCGTCGGCGCAGGGAGGCCGTGGCTCTCCCGCAAGTCCGGGCACATCGGCCAGAAGGCGATCAGGAAAGCTTTGGGAATTTACCTGGTCCGAGACTTGATTTTTTTCTTTAATCCCAGCCCCAGAGGCTGAAACTGTGTCCCCATCCGCACCTCCCTCTTCTGTCCCCCAGAATTTTCGGAACCAAATGAAAAAAAAGAAAAGAAACGAAATGCGAGTGATGGGGAAGCAGGTCCCTCTTAAACTGCTGAACGAGAGCTCAGCCTTGACGACTGGCCTCCACGTCAGCCGTCTGTGAGTCGCTCTTAATCTCTGACGAAAAGCGAATCTGTCCTCCTCATCCGTGTGTTTTGTCCTTCGTGCTACGGCCTTTCCCTCACATTCTCTCTGAATAAAAATAGCCGCTTGCCCCTGAGTTAGAAAGCCAGGGGCCACCCCGCCCCTGTGAAGCCCCCTGGTTTCCACCTGGAGGGCAGAGCAGCTCAGAACACTCCTCCCCGTTCCTTTCCAGGTTTTTCTAAAAGTGGAGGATTCTAAACTCTGACTGTGGACATGACTGGTCACCTGCCCACCCTTCCCAACAGAGGCTGCAAATGAAGATTCGAGGCCAGGATGAGGGTCCCATCTGGACAGTTCAATATTGTCTACGCTCCCTTCAGAAGCTCACGCCGTTGGAAATCCCAGCCCCGGCCCTTCTACGGCCGAGATCTGTCGTACTGACACGTCTTCATAACCGCAGCCCTCAGCCCCACACCCAGAGGAAGGGCCTGGATCCCGCACATCCTTTCCGCCCGACGAAAAGGACCTGAGTGAAGTCATGCCCGGACTGCTAGTCGAGTTAGTGGAGTTAACGGCGGGCCTGTTCAGCTCGGCCACCTCCTGGCGACACATTGCGCAGAATCTGACCTTCGGGCTGGTGGGCAAGTTCCCACGTCCAGACATCCCCGGAAGTGGTGGAAACGCCTTGAAGGCAGCCGCCTCTGACCCGTCTGGTGATCTTGCTCCGCTGCAGGGGACGGCTCGCCACGCTCTGTGTTCTCAGCAAAACTCTCCGGGGCGCCTCCTTCCACGCACGTGGGACCGGCTTGCAGATGTCGCGGCCCTGGGGGTGCTTTCCTGCTCTTTCTTGTTGGAGAAACCACCGGGTTTTATCAGGTACTGGGTTCACCTCACAAGGATGAAATCCGCCTTTGATTTTATTGATTTTAAAGATTTTATTTTTTAAGTCATCTGTACATACCCAACACGGGGCTCGAACTCATGAGCCCCAAGATCGAGAATCGTGCCCTCCACCACCTGAGCCAACCAGGCACCACGAAGAGCTTATTTTTATTTATGAATTTCAAAAAGTCTTTTAATGTTTATTTATTTGAGAGAGACAGAAACACACGCACGCACACACACACACACACATACACACACACACGCACACAGAATCGGAAGCAGGCTCCAGGCTCCCAGCTGTCAGCATAGAGCCCGATGCGGCGGAGCTCAGACGCACAAACCCAGATCCGGAGTCTTCCACCTGAGCCAGCCAGGCACCCCGGAAACCCACCTTGTAAGCCGGTATCCAAGCACACCCCCCACTGTCAGGCGGCTGCTAGCTATGGGCTCGCGTTTGTGCCCGGGAGAGAGAGCCCTGGTGAGAGGCAGCGCAGAGCCAGCTCCGACCGTGTGGGGGGCCCTGCTGGGCGCCGCGTGGGACGGGCTCTCGGCTTTACAGGCACCCCGTCAACTGGGGAACGTCTTCTTACTGAAGTGAAATTCACATAACATAAAATGCTCCCTTCTTATTTTTATTTTTTTAAATAGTTTATTGTCAAGTTGGTTTCCGTGTAACACCCAGTGCTCATCCCCACAAGTGCCCTCCTCCATGCCCATCCCCCCCCTCCCCCATCCCCTCAGGCCTCAGTTTGTTCTCAGCATTCAAGAGTCTCTCATGGTTTGCCTCCCTCCCTCTCCCCCACTACTTTTCCCCTTCTTCTCCCCCACGGTCCTTCATTAAGTTCCTCCTAATCCTCCTATACGTGCAAACATATGGTATCTGTCCTTCTCTGCCTGACTTATTTCGCTCAGCATAACACCCTCAAGGTCCATCCATGTTGCTACACATGGCCAGATTTCATTCTTTCTCATTGCCATGTAGGATTCCATCGTGTAGATAAACCACATCTTCTTGATCCATTCGTCCGTTGATGGACACTTGGGTTCTTCCCATGTCTTGGCTATTGTGGAGAGTGCTGCTGTGAACACTGGGGTACATGTGCCCCTGTGCATCAGCACTCCTGTATCCCTTGGGTAAATCCCTAGCAGAAAATGCACCCTTTTTAAATGAACAGGCCGGCGGCCTGCAGCACGCTTACCGTATCGCACAGCGCCTCCTCTCCCTGGTTCCAAAGCATTTTCCCCACTACTGACGGGAGCCCTCGTGCCCATTTACAGTCCATCCCCACCCCTCCCCCAGCCCTAGCAACCAGCCACTGGGCTACTTTCTGTCCCTACCAATGCGCCTCTCCCGGGCACTTCATGCCACTGGGACGTACGGCCTGTGGTCTCTGGTACCGGCTGCTTTCACTCAGCCTGTTCTCCAGCTCCCTCCGTGGTGCAGCAGGTGCTAGAACTCTGCTCCTGTCCACCGCTGAGCAGCAGGTCGCTGCGTGGAGGGGCCACGTTTTATCTCTCCAATCGCCCGTCCGCGGGCATTTGGGCTCTTCCCACCTTCTGGCCGCCGTGAGCATATGTGAACATGTGTAAGTTTAGGGACTGCTTTATCATCCCCAATCCACAGATGAGAAAACTGAGGCCCCACGTTTCAGTAACTTGCCCTACCAGCTGGAGGCTGCAGAGCTGCGGCCTTGGGGTCCCAGTGGAGAGGGGCTCATGGCCACACGAGTGAGTCTTTCAAAATAAGCTTTGCATTTTCCCTGCTTTCAACCGTTCTTTCCACGTTCCCGGTCTTTAATCCCTGACCTCCTTCTCAGTCGAAGCGCCGCGTAAGATTCGGTGAACTTTTGAAAGGTAACTCGGGGATGTTCCCAGGGTCCCCACATCCCTTCCGATCAGTGCCCTGTGTCACCCGCGGGTCTCGCTGATGGGGCGAAGGCTTGACCCTCAGACAGGAAGGTGCGTGAGTGCGGGAGCCTGGGCGGTCGGGAAAGGGCGGGACGCAGGGCCACCCGGGGCACATGGGGGCAGGGGCCACAGCCACGCCCAGTGCCCGTCCCAGCTGGAGGCTGGGGGTCCACAGCTCCTTCTGGGGGGGGGACACTGCAGGCTCCTTGCTGGGTGGGCAAAGCCCCTGCCGGCAGAGGGAGGGCCATCCCCTGAGTAGGTAGCCCGTGCCGGCGGTTGGTAGAAAGGCCGGCAAAGGCGGCAGGGACCGGCCGTGAAACGGTAAGTTGGGTTCCTTAGCTCCGGGCAGATGGACTTTTAATGATTCTCCCCATTTCCTACTTGGGGACAACGAGGCCCAGACTGTGCAGCGGCTCAGTGGCAGGGGTCAGCTGGGCCCCCACGAAGGGGTTTTGGGGGACCCTAAATCCAAAAGACGCGGGATTCCAAAAGGGTTTTCAGAAGCAGCGTGAGCTGTGCGGGCCCAGCAGTCCAGAGCTGGGGCGTGGGTGTCATGTGACANCCCCCCGTCCTGTAGAAACGCGGAGTTCTCCGGCCCCTCCATCACCGACACCCGTGACAGAAATGGGTGACCCCACTTTTGCTGTGTCTGTGACTCAGCCCCCTCCCCACGAATCTTGGCGTGAGCGACATTCTGGAAGGTTCTGCAGCCGGGTCCTGCCCACCCTCCCACCAGCAGCCACGGCTGCCTCTCTTCCCCAGGATCTGCGGAAGTTTGGAGAAACTAGGATCGTGCAGAGGGCCTTTTCTGTCTGTGACGGCACGCTTTGTTCTCTTAACAGCCTCACTGAGGTAGAATTTATATATATAATAATCACCCATCTTAAGTGTGTAATTCAATCCTGTTTAGTAAATTTGCAGATTTGTACCAACATTCACCGCCATCTAATTTTAGAGCGTTTCCGACGCTGAAAAGCAACCTCGTGGCCTCCTGATCTGTTTTTTGTATCTTCGCGGCTGGGGGCTCCGCTCCCTGCTCTGTGAATAACGACGGGCCCTCTCTGAGCACTTCGCCCCCCACCAGGTTCTGAGGGGTTTCCAAGGGCACCTGCCCCGAGCTGGCACAGCACATAGCTGGCATAGGCCCTGGCCTGTTGCCTGCTCACAGCCGTGGGAGCGGAGGTCCGCTCCGCTGAGTTGTGGGGTGAGCCGTGGCTCCCCTGAAAGGTGTGTCCACGTCCTGAACCCCCAACCTGTGACTGTGACCCTATTTGGGAAAAAGGGTCTTTGCAGATATGATTAAGGATCCTGCGATGAGACCAACCTGGATTCTTTGGGGTCCAGGGGGCCCCAAGTCCAAGGGCAGGCGTAGCGATAAAAGTGGACCAACCAAACGAACAAAGCCAAGGCTCTGAATAACAGAGCTTGCTGGAAGGGGGGTGGGGGGGTCAGGCACCACGGCCTGATGGCTCCTCATGGGGGGCGGGTCCCTACAGAGCCGTGGCCTGGGGAGGGTGGAGGCAGCTCACAGGGAGTGGGGCGTCCTGTATGATTTGTCAGGGGACAGGTGTGGCTTTCTCTGGTCGGTTCCAAATTGCAGGTGGGCATGAACTTGGGCAGCTGTGAGCTCCTGGTCATGTCCCGGCCTCTTGGAACTGATGGGCACAGAAGTCACTGTTTAGCTGCCTGGACTGTCACTNTCTGCTGTGGCAGGGGACAGAGAGGCCTGGCCACTGCCCCTTTGCATACCGGGTCTCTCACAGGTGTCCTCAGAAGGGACCCATAGAGGGTCCCTCATCAGGGAAGAGGCCAGGAGCAGAGGGAGGTGAAGCTGGAGGCGTGAAGCCCCAGGCGGATGTTGGAAGAGGAAGGAAGGGCCCTCCCTGCGACCTCAGGTGGGGCACAGACTTCTGGCCTCCGTTCTTTTCAGTCACCGAATCTGCCTCGTTTTGCGGTCACGGGGCAGGGGCGGGTGTGAATGCGTGTGTGTGGGTGTGAATGCGTGTGTGGGGGGGTGAATGCATGGGCCGGCACCCGGCGGAGGCGGGCAGGTGGGGGCGGGGAGGCTGGAAGGGCTCAGAGGCAGGAGACAGGGCTCTGTGCTGGACCGAGGCCGCATCCGTTCATGTGCTCACCCGTTATCTGCTCAGGCCCCAAGATGGGGCGAAGGCCCGAGTGCTCGTCCTCGGCCCCGTCAGAGCCCCTCGCCCGTCCGCGGAGGTTAAGGCCTTCAGTCTGTGCACCTGCAAACCCCCACCCCGCTGGCCCCGGAACTCCAGGATCGGGGCTCTCCTCTGTACTAATCCCCCCGGAATTGAGGTGCAACCCAGATGTCACCCAGGGTCGCTGTGGATGGTCTTGTAGTCTTCGCCCTCTCTGTGTACGCCCAGACAGCAAGTTAGCTTAGAAGGGGGCTGGAACTTGGGGGGTCCGGGCAGGGGGAAGTGAGGAGACACACGCAGGGCAGTGTGAGGACTGATGCGGACCCCCAGGGGCAGGCGCTAAGTTCCTAGAAGCCAAAGGGAAGGGGGGAGCAGGCCATGCGAGGTACAAGCGAGTGACCTTGGACAGAACCCCTCAGGCCGACCCATCTGTCTACCAGGCTGGCCGGATCTTGTCCAGGGGCCGGGGGGTGGTCTGGTTTTGTTTGTGGTGGAAGCTCCCCCTGCCCATCAGGGTGCCCCATGCTGCCTGCAGGGGCAAGGATGTGACATAAGAGCCCCATTGAATTCCGGGCTGGGAATTGCCATGACTGGGGGAGAGAGGGGAACTTTCACGCCCTGCACGATCGTGAGCCATGGTGATGACCTAAGTAGGCGGGGGCGGACCCCTCCCCCATCCCCCAGGACCCTCAAAGGTGGCCACTTGCTTCAAAGGAGGAGCGAGACCAGGGCCCCAGGGTGGGCAGGGTTGAGCAGAAAGGAAAGGCGGTTAGGTAAAGAGAGGTCCCCCTTGACATCTCTCCTTGCTGCTGGATCCAGCCATGCCTGATATCCTGACCTCTCCTCCCAGACGTGTTAACAAAGTGCTCACAAAGTGCTTTACCAAAGTGGCTGCTGTGAGGAAAAACGCGGGCTCACACCAGCACCTGCTCTGGGAAGGATGGCGTGGGGGAGGGGTGTTCTGTGGTGCCTGCTGATTCCCGTTTCTCTCATCTGTGGCCTTGATGGCCTTTGGGCTGTGGCGGGGCCCAGCTGCGCTCCCTGAACGTGGGACCCAGCATCCCTTGACGGCCTCGCCCCATGGACAGCAGGGCTGACATTGGGGGTCCTATTTAGGCCTTTGGTACTGCTGACCGCTGGTCACCCCCTGTGTGGGTGTGTTTTGGGGACGTGGCTGTAGTAAGGGTCAGGACAGACAGGTGCTGATCTGTGGGGATCACAGAGTCCTGGGCAGGGGTCAGCAGAAGTCCCCCCAAAACACGGCATGCCCCATCCCCCGTGAGAGGCCACTGAGGTCACTTGTGCAAGAATGAGATTATGTGGGGTTTTTTTCCCCTTAGAAATTACTTTGTTTCTTTAGCGGGACACAGAGGAGGAGACGATCAAGATATTTTTCAACCATTAAGGTTTTGTTTTTAGCCCTGGTCCTTCCCCCACAACAGGGCTCTGGTTCTGTCGACACTGGGGGCTGGAATGTTCGTCGTGGGGGCCGTGCTGGCACGGGTGTGGGCGCCAGCCGCGGCCCTGGCCTCCACCCACCACCCGCCGGAGGCCAGCAGCCTGCCTCCGGTCGTGACAACCCAAAGTGTCTCCAGGCATTGCCAGTGTCCCCCGGAGGGAACAATGTCCCTTAGGTTGAGCACCCGCCTCCCAGGGACTTCGCAGCCACAGCCCAGACAGGAAGCCACAGCAGGAGAGAAGGAGGAAGGAAGTGAAAACTTTTCGGTGATGTTTTCATTGTAGTAAAATATAAAACGCACCACCTTAACAAAGAGAGCGCTACTGAGTGGCTTTAAGTATATTCAGTGTCGTGTAAGCATCTCCACCATCCATTTCTGGAACTGTCCCCCCTGCCCCCCCCAGTCTCTGACTCCAGGCACCTCCTCCGAGGGGGATCAGGCAGGGCCCCGTGACGCCCCCAAGGTCCGTCCGTGTGGCGACAGGTGTCCACACCTCCTCCCTCTGGGTAACACTCAGCTGCGTGACCAGACCGCGGCCGCTCTGTGCATCCACAGGGGACAAGCCGGGACCTCTGCCTTCGGGCTTCTGTGAAGAAAGCCACTCCTCTGCGGGTGTGCAAGGATCTATTCTAAGTCCCTGCTTTCGGCTCCTTGGGGTGCACACCCAGAAGTGGAATTGCTAGAACTTGCGGTGTTTTTACTTTCTGCAGAACTATTATGCTTTTCAGAAACAAATTCTTTTTTTTAAATAAATGTTTATATATTTTTGAAAGAGAGAGCGAGCGAGTAAGGGATGGGCAGAGAGAGGGAGACACAGAATCCGAAGCAGCTCCAGGCTCTGAGCTGTCAGCACAGAGCCCGACGCGGGGCTTGAACCCACGAACCGTGAGATCATGACCTGAGCTGAAGTTGGACGCTCCACTGACTGAGCCCCCGAGGCGCCCCTAGAAGCAAACTCTTGACTTTAGAATTTCAAAACTGGCTTCTGAGGTTTGTATGCAGAGGTGGGGGGAAGCTGGGGGAGGCAGGCAGCGTACGGGGTCGCTGAACCATCACCGTCAACCTCAGGGCTCAGGGGTGACGGAGGGGACACAGAACTGAGGGGTGGCTCTTGCCACTAGCAGAACGGATCCTTAGTAGCACTGAATTACAGCGAAACAAAGTCACACCTCCCGCTCGCATGGCTGGGTCTGTGGTTACACGGGCCCAGGGCTCCCCGCCACCAAGTGCCACCACGGTATTTTCAGCCTGGAAATGTTTGCAGGATGGGAGCCGCCCAACACCCACATGGACCGTGAGTTTCCGCCAGGCAGCCATGGAAGACCTCGCCTGCGGCCCTGTGAGCGCCGCGGGTCCTCCAAGATCAACACGGCCCCCGAGGCCCGCCAAGGCCCCAAACAAGGAGGGCTTGCTGTCTGGGGCCGGCCGGGTGGCCGTCAGGGGCCGCACAGCCCGGCCTTGGAACAAGGCCTCCAGTCAGGCGCGTCCGTCCGCGGCCTCCTCCCCGAGGTGCTCAGCAGCAGGACCAGGTGTGCGGGAGGGACGGATAAAGGCCGTCTGTCTGTCTGACTGGGCCCGTGTTGGCTGTGGCCGGACCTCGGGGGCCCCGCAGAAGGGCTCTGGCGTCTGTCGTCCCCGATGGCGGGGCCGCCACGGTCCGCGCGGCTTTCTCGGGACCCTCGGGGGAAGAAGGGCGCACGCGGTCCCCTCACAGCGGAGGAGCCTGGGCTCAGAGGGAGCGAGGCCCCGTCAGCGGGGACCTCAAACTGGCGCCCGGCTCCCTTTCCCGGTGCTGCCTGCGCCCAGCTTGGCGTCCCGTCTGCTCCTTTCTGGCCTCATTTGTATTGACTGGTGTCACCGTGGCACAGAGGGAGGCCAGGGCGCCGGCGCCGGCGGGGGCTGGGGAGGGGTGCGCAGCAGCTCGGGTCCCTGGGTGCTGCGGCTTCACAGGCGGGCGTCTGGGGAGGCTTGGCTGTCTCCCCTCCTGCCACCCGACCCCAGGGCGACTGTGAAGGGGGAGGCTCGGGACCACCTGACTGCCCCGTCGCTGTGGCTTTCAGCTCTGTGTGCCCGAGAGCACAGCCCTTACCCTCTCTGAGCTTTCTGTCCCTGGACCTGTGGAGCCTTCTGGAAGGAGGTAAGACCAGAGGAAACGCCCAGCGGGACGCCCAGCAGGAGGCGAATGCGCAGTAAGTGGGAGGGGGGGCACGTGGACTCTGCGGGGCGGGTTGGGGGGGACCCTCAGGGCGGCGTCTGCACGGCTCTTCTAAGGTTCTGACGATCTTCCAGAGCCTGACTCCGCCGGGGAGAGGGGCCGAGGCTCAGGGGCCGGCGCAGAGACGATGCGGGCGCCACGGCTCCTGTCCCGCCGGGCGCCCCCTTTGGTGACCGTCTTCTGATGCCACCCAGGCAGTTCCAAGGGACAAAGGGAGCTCGGGTGCTGAGCACACGCCCTACCTGGAGCCCAGGTGACAAGTGGAGGCAGAGACGGGTTCCAACCCACACGGGCTCTGACCCGGCCGACGTGCCGCGAGGGCCGGCCGGGCGCGGGGACAGATGCGGCTGGACTGGGTGCGTTTCAGGGCTCGCGGCGGGGTTTCCTCACACAGTGTGAACCCACAGGGTGGGTCGGGTGTGTTTGAAGGGGCCAGGCGGGGACCCCAGGGCACCCGAGGGACTCGCCAGCTTTCCGTCAGTTGCTGGCACGCAGGAGCCCACAGGGTCTGACACCGACGCTGGGAGGTGGGTGGGAACGAGGTCTGCAGGGGCGCGGCTGCTCTGGCCTTCCAGAGTCCTGGGGGACGGATGGCGGACGGGATGGGACTCTCTCTCCTCTTGCACAAGTGGGGACCGAGGGAGCATTGGATGTGGTGCCCGGCGGGTGCCCAGCCAAGTTAGGTGCCTAAGTTAGGTGCCTTCTGAAGCAGTGGGAACAAACCCGAGCCCTGCTCACTGGTGGGATAACTGTGGGCGTCTGAGGGTCTCTGAGGCTCTGTTGGGAGTAAAGGGCTAAACAAAGCACAGAAGGTGGTGGGTCACTGAGAAGGTGCATTTGAGAGGGACCTGGAAGAGGTGAAGGAGAGAGGTGTTTGGGGCTCTGGCAGAGGACCCTCATTAGAAGGAGCAGCATGTGCAAAGGCCCGGGGGCAGGAGCCTTGCTGGTGTCTGAGCTATAGTCAGGGGCTGGTGTGGCTGGAGGGCAGAGAGGAAGGAGAGAAGTGCTGTCAGGCAACAGTGAGGGGAGGGAGCCAGACTACGTGGTGGGGGGCGTCCTGTGAGAGGTCATCACCTCGATGCAGACCGGATGCTGGAGGCTGACACGGTGGGGGGCGTGGCATAGAGAAAGGAAGATACGATTGGATTCTGAACACATCTTGAAGGTCAAACCCACGCGCTCTGCCAATAGCTCGGATGTGGGGTGTGAGAGGAGAGTGGTGAGGATGCTTCCGAGTGCTCTGGGGGGAGCAGGGGGAGCTGGGAGGTGAGTGCTCGCCCCGCGGGCCCGTGAAAGTGACCAGGGAGAGGTGGTGGAGACACAGCGGCCGGGCTGCTGAGCTGACCTCCAGCTTCCCAGGTGATGGTGGCTCCCATGGCTGCCCCGCCCCCCAACCCCAAACCAAGAGGAACTGAGGCTGGGAGGGGGCGGGGTCTGGGGAGAAGCCCTCGGAGCCTGAAGCAAGGGAAGGCAGGGTCCACCTCGGGCAGACCCTGGACAGCCAGGAGCCTGCGCTCCCCAGAGGCCTCGCCAACACCCACGAACCCACAGGACGCAGCACCACGAAGCTCGAACCGTCTCCTCTCACGCTGCGCACACACACACTCACGCTCACACTCACACTCGGGTCCTGGATGTGGTAATATTCACGAGGTTTTGGTGACCTGTGTTTTTCTCTCTACACTCATCTCTATTTTCTAAATTTTCGAAAACAGGGGCGCCCAGGGGGCTCAGTCATTTAGGCGTCCGACTTCAAGTCATGATCTCGTGGTCCATGAGTTCAAGGCCTGAATCAGGCTCTGTGCTGACAGCTCGGAGCCTGGAGCCTGCTTCAGATTCTGTGTCTCCCTCTCTCTCTGACCCTCCCCTGCTCACGCTCTCTCTCTCTCTCTCTCAGAAATAAATTTAAAAAGTTAAAAAAAAATATGGGGCACCCCCGCCATCCCTGGCCATCGCAACCTTACTTTGTTTCGCTTAAAAGACGCCCAGAGATTCAACTTTGGAAACAGCATTGCAAGGAATGTATTCGAAAGAGAACGCTGTTACACAGGGCGATGCCACCCAGGCCCCCTCTGCTAATCAGCAGCGACGCTCCGCCGTAGGCGTCCTCGGCACGCGCCGTGAGCCATCGCGTAGCCATGGATACATGTCTCTGCTGAACTTATATAAACAGAGGGGAATATTTCTGCGTGAGAACTGACAAGAAACAAGATCACAGATGAAGGCAGGTCCCTGGCACGAAAAACACACCCCAAGGAAAATGAGCAGAAAAAAGGCTGGAAGGAAGTGCAGTGTGGATGTTGCCTGAAATGATGGACGACTCCACTTTCTTCTTCATTTTCGGCCTTTTCTGACCTGGTCTTCCAACGGCGCGTCTTGCTTTGAGAAGAAGAAAGGACTCAAGTGACTTTTCTCTCTAAACGGCCCCCCTGGTCCTCGGCGCCTGCGAAACACGAGCTTCCGGGCCTGATGCCGCCCTTCCTCCTGCTAAGGTGTCCGGTCTGGTCCCTGTTGATGTACAACAGACAGCGAGTCGGGAAGTGCACTGCCCTCCGGGACCCCTCGGGCCAGAGGTGGCCACCACCATCTGTGCTGCCCCCCGACGCGCTGTGGACGCGCCCCCAAGCCTGGGACACGGTGGAAGGTGCCAGNTGGGCGTCAGTTACTGGCCAAGGCCTCTGGGGGGCTCCACCTGCCCTAGGCTTGGCCCACGGTCCCTGTCTTGCCTCTTACCCCTCCCAGCTGGCTCCTTCCCGGAATGTGCGTCCACCCGGAAGCCGAGGACCCGAGAGCCATGGGCTAGGGAGGCCTGGGAATGTTTCTGTGCTTGTTCTAGCCCGGGCGGCCCTGGAGGGGCACAAAGTGACCTTGGGGCACCCCAAATCCCTACTTGTTGGGAACAAATACGTTACAAGTATGNCCAGGCCTGAGCGGGGGTTCGGGGGGTGGGGGCAGTGGTCCTTTTTGCCCCCCTTCCCCCTCCCTCTCCTCTGTCCGTAGGATGGGGTTGCCGCTGACGTCTTCTCTGCCCGTCTCCACCCTCCCACACCTCGGGGGGCGTCTGGGAGCGGCCTGGGCGCCCCTCCAGCCGGGCGGCCAGAACTTGGGCCTTCCCGACGCCAAGGGAGCCGTTTGGTTGGGCTTTGCAGAGGCGCGATGGGAAGGTTTATTGACCAGGCCCCGCAGTCTGGATTCTGTCTAGTGCAGCTGTCTGTGCTCGCTCCCAGGAGGGGTGACAACATCGAGCCACCTGGCCGAGCTTGCTGGGAACGGACGTCAGGAGCAGTAACTGGAAGGCAGGGGGCCACCAAGGGGGCCTGTCGGGGGGCGAGCGATGGGGTGGGGGCCCTGGGTGCATACAGTTGCGGACCCGTGATCGTGAGGCCTCTCTGGCCCCCGCCCCGCCGCCCCCCCCCGCCCCAGTCACCACGGCCCAGGCCTGACCAGCCCTGGGGAGCACCCAGGAGGCCGCAGGAGGTGCCCTGTGTCGCCCCGAGGCCTGGGCTCCGCCACCCCCGCAGAGGAGCGGGGCGGGGCGGGCAGTCAGGAGGAAAGACTCCAATGTATTGTCATCTTAATGCTCGCGCAATGAGGTGTGAAATTCTGTGTTTCCAAAATTCGTTATCAGCCTCGCTCGCTCCCTGTCCTCCTGCACGGGCCGCATTGAGGAAATTCGGCAGAAGCGGTGTGATTGCCTCGACATGAGTTATGACATGCTGGTGGCTCCGTGGCTGGGAGAGCTCGAGGGGGGGATTTATCACTCCGGAGAGAGCCTTCAACAGGCTTCATTAGGCTGAAAACGATAATGAATATGTTCCCTTCACCTGTTTTCATTAATAATGGCTCCCCTCTTATCTTTTTGCCACACGTACCATTCTTTTATGAAACGCATCCGCCTGGGGAAGGGGGGGGACCATGGGGCGACCGTGCCCAGCTCCCTCCCGCACCTGCCTCCCGCCCCTCTGCCTCCTCCATGCCCGGGCCGGCAGGGGGCGCCGCGGGCTCACCGACAGCAGTCGAGGCCGCAGGGGCAGTTGTCCTGCCCTTCAGGGGCCGGGTGGGGCTGGGGCAGGGGCCAGCTAGATGTGCAGGGAGGAGCCTCAAGGCTTCTGGAAACTTCCAGGCCTTTACCTCCTCCTGGCTTCCCCCAGCCACCTTGAATCTTAGCCAAACGTGTTTCTCACACTTTCTTAGAGAAAAGG
>NW_027532747.1:2177891-2183820 GCF_008692635.1 Crocuta crocuta | reverse complement strand
GTGAGCTGTGAGCCTGGGGCAGAAGTCACCTCCACTGCTACTCCGGGTCTCCCTCCTCCGGGCCCTCCGTGGGTCCTCCTGGCCTCCCCATGGTGCCCGGTGGTGGCCTCTCTGCTGTGTCTGCTGTCCCTCCTCCCATGGCGGTCGCTGGAGCCTTTTAAGGCTCCGACCTTGTCTTTCCCCTTCTCAGAGCCGGTCTGAGGCAACCCCCGACTCTGCCCAGCGGCCTGGCCGGGCAGCCCCTCCGACCTTCAGGGACAGCTGCCCCCCTCACTCCAGCGGGTCTCTGACAAGGCTCCCAAAATAGCCAGGCACGTTGGCGCCCTGGCCTTCCTGGCGCAAGCTCGTCTTGCTGGGAAGGCCTCCCCCTCCCCTGCATTTGGCAAACTCATCTGTACCCTTCAAGGCCCATCCCCAAGGTCACCGCCAGTGGGAAGCCTTCCAAAGAAAGGCTCTCAGGCCCTGCCCGGGCCACCTTGGCACTCGGGCAGCTCAGACAGTGGGACGGGGCTTCCTGCTGGTGTAGGGCCGTGCCACGCAGGGGGCTTCATGACGCCGCTGGCTGCCAGCGATCTCTGGCCACTTGGGGCAGAGCGGCCTTCAGTGTCCATCCTGATGTCCTTTCCACCTTGCAGATTGGGCCAATGAGGCCCAGAGTCCCCACAGTCTGTCCGTCCGTCTGTCTGCGCTCTTCTGCACAGTGGATACCCTCTCTTCTCTGAATCCCACCTTCCTCCAGCAACAGGGAGCTCACTCCCTCCGCCCACCGCGGGGCCACACGGAATCCTAGCCGGGATCTGCACGAGGCATCCTGGTCGGGCCGCCCTAGACGCGGGGAGAAGGTGTAGACGTGGCAGGCAACTGCGCTCCCGGGCCCCCCGTCGTGCTGGGCTGGTGGGCCCGCTGGGCCGGCCTCGGAGGCCCGTGGATGAGGGGACAGCCTGGCCTTTGTGTCTTATCTTGCTCAGACCTAGCCTTGTGGTCTGACGAGTGCCGGGCTTGGGCCCGAAGGCGGGACCCCATGGGCGTGGCGGTCAGGACAGGAAGGCTGGCTGGCCCTGGGGGAGGGNTGAGACAAAGGTACCAGCATCAAGACACAGAGGGGACAGGGCCCCCGGGGGCCGATGGCCTTCAGGTTTTGTTATAACCACCGCCAGGCACAGAGTGGGGAGTCGAGCCTGGGCTGCGGGTACGGTAACGGGGCAGCACTGCCCTGGCTCAGAACCCGGTATCGGCACCGGCCTGCCCACACCGCCCCCACCAGCCGAGGGCTCCTGGTGGCCTGTCCCCAGGCTGTGGCCCCTGCCCCCTGGGCCGCGGGGACAACGTGTAGGAGCGCGGCATCTGGGCCCTCTCCCGCCTTGTTCCGCAGTCGCGGTCCTCAGACTTGCTAATTAGTCGGTAAGGACACACCCCAGAAATGAGCCTGTCTTGATGAGGCGGCGCGCTTGCCAGCACTGGGTCCCACTGCTTCCCCGGCAAGGCTCGCAGGAAGAAACCGGCAGCTCCCCCTCTCTCGAGGAAGAGTCGCCGCAGATGTTTTTACAAAGTCCGGGCCAGGGAACATATGAATAAATGCCACGATTCACGTCTGCAAACCCCTCCCCGCCAGCTTCTGTCCTGACAGGCGAGGGGGGCTGGGGAGGAGGCGGGCAGATGTGCGACCCGGGAACGTGGCCAAATGCTTTGTTCAAGGCCGCGTTCCTGTCACAGGCAGAACTAAGTGGCATGAAGAGCTGGGGAAGCCCCGTGACAATCAGGGGCTCCGGGGTGCCCACGGGCCGGCCCACTGGCCAGTCATCGCCTGGCCTCCCCCAAGCAGGTGGCCTGGCTCCGGGGAAGGGGGTGCACTGGCAGGGAGGCTCCCTCACCCTTGGGAGAGGCTTGATTACCCCAAAGGCCAGGGGCCACATTCCTCATTATTGTAATAACAACAATTAGTGGGAGTGGTGATAACCAAGTCCCGGCCCCCAGACTCTCCCTCCAAACTCAGCCCCACAGCCTCGCCAGGGCCCGAGCGGGGGCGCTCAGAGCAGGGGGTCCTTCTCCCCAGCGTTCAGAAGGCACCAGCTGGGCAGTGGGGGGTGGGACCGGGTGCCAGGAAGTGGCTTTCTGCTAACCGGAAGTGAAGATTTGTGTGGACAGTCTGGGGGGGAGGATGGGTATTTTCAGGGTTTGGGGCTCCCCGAGGTCATCTCCAGATGGTGATCACCTCCTCTGTTTTCCTGCAAAAGCAGCACTACCTGAGAAGTGACGGCCGCACCTCTTCTGGGGGGGGAGTGTCTCCCCGATATTTACTGAGCATGTACTTTTCTGCCTCTGGGGGATCAGTCTACAGCTTACAGGGGGGCCCTTCCCCACAAGCGCCCACAGAAGGGAAGAGGACTCTGGTCTTCAGGGAGCACCCCCAGCAACGGGGCGGGGGGCTCTCATCTCTGAGCATCCTTCCCTCTGGCAGGATGAGGAACGTCAGGAGGCCCAGGGCTGATGGTATGGAGCCCGGGCAATTGGGCTGAGGCTTTAAACCGTGGGAGGGGAGGCGGGAGAGCAGGAGGGACTCCTCCCTGTGTAGAGCAGAGCAGCAGCGGGGACAGGTCCCCCAGCGTCTGCCTGGGGGCCACAGAGACAGCCACATTCAGAGAGGAAAGAGTGGACTGCGGGGGGTGGGGGGGCGCAGAACTTGCTGGCTCCCCCAGGGCTTATGGTAACTGGCTACAATTCACCCTCCAGCCAAGGAGGTGGAGAGAGAGGCGAGGGGTCTCGTGGGACCAGGAGAGAGCTGACGAGACATGGGGGGTCGGAACCTGAGCCCCTGGCCGGCAGCAGAGCACCCAGAAAAGAGACCTACACATGGCAGCCACTGGGCAAGAGAGCCGTAGACCCACTTCCCCGCCCGACCCTCGCAGAGGGATGCACATCCATGGGGGACTGCCTGGAGGAGGCAGCAGGGTCCGAGATGGGACCAGGCTACAGGGAGGGGTATGGGGGATGGAGCCAGCCACAGACGCCTCTCTCCACAGCCTCAGAGCCACGTTTTAATTAGTCAAGTTCTCAGACCATTGTTTCCTGTTCCCCACAACACGGAAGATTCGTTCAAAGCTGGGCCAAGTTGAAAATACCAGCGACAGGGGTGTGCAGGGGCCGAGGGAGCCCCACAGGCGGGCCCTCCAGCAGCGGGGAGGCAGGAGCAGCCCCCCTGGAGGGAGTCCCTGCCCACGTCCTCCCCACCGTCCGCTGGAGGGACCCAGGGCAGCCACCTGCAGCTGCGCCAGCCCCACTCCGCCGGTGGGGAGTACCAGCGCGAGACCAGAAAGATGTGGGAACCCTTGTGCTGTTGGACATGGCAATGGGCACGCCAGCAGCCCTGGCAGAAGCCCTCAGGGTGAGTACAGGGGCGAGGAGCCTGGCAGGCATTCCTGGAAGTGCTCCTGGAGGAGGTGGCCCTCAGCACGGGATGGGTGTGAGCGCTGGGCGTTTTGAATGAAACCCAGCATGAGCGGGGCACAGAGGTTAGAGAGCGTGGGAGTTCAGGCGTGTCCTGCTTACGGGCAGATGCTGGCGGCGGGTGAGGCAGCAGCCTTCATGGGACAGGCATGGGGGCGGGCACAATACGGGGGAGGCATCCCCAGGGAGGAGCTCTGTCTTGTCCGGGCCTCCCGGAGAGTTCCAGGGTCAACGGGTCCATGGGCAGGGAGGCACAGAGCGCAAACCCAGCTCCACCTCCTGTCCCAGAGGGGAGGGGACAGGGTGCCATGACTCTGGGGACACTAGATGGCCACCTCCTGGCTGAAACTGAACTGTCATCACTGTCATGAGATGATGCCAGTTGTCATCCACAACCACAGTCCTGGTTGCCAGGCCTCAGTTTACCCACTGGATGAGAGAGAGAGAGAGCGAGAGAGCGAGAGAGAGAGCTCTCCTATAAAGCATACAGTGTCATCCATTCACCTACCCACACATCCATGCATCCATCCATCCATCCATCGTGTCTTCACTCAACAAACTCTCTGGGCTCTTCCCACACGGCTACAGCCCAGAGGAGGACCAGACGTGTGCTGTGCTCTCCAGAGCCTTCACCCCACCTCCCACCGCGTGAAGCCGCTCACTGATGTCTAAAGCAGAGCGTGACAAATGCTGGGTCCGGAGGAGTAAATAAAATCAATACAAAAGCACTTTGACAGTTAAAAGCACAATTAACACCTGGGCTCCACCTCTAGGGACAGCGCTTGGGGGGGGGGCGGGGCACAAGACGGCTTTGGTCCGGTGTACGGCGCCGGACAGGGGCTCACACAGCGCCTCCCGTGCCCCAGACGGCCACTGGATGTGGGAATGCAATCACAGCACGCGTCCCTTTAGTGGAGGTGTCGTTCAGATCCCCATGTCCCTCTCAGGCCAGGAAGTCACGGAGGAGAGAGACCGTGTTCTCCTTATTCCATTAATCACTGATGCCCGCACTCGCCATCTGCAGGTAAGAGCCTGTGCTCTGCCTGTAAACAGCCTCCCGTCTCCCTTCTTTAACTGCAGACACACCTGTGCGTGTGCACACTCACGCACACACACTCACACACACACAGCTTTTTGCAGACCTTTCCTCCACCTTCCCGTTCACAACCACAGCGATCGCCTCCGAGGCTCACCTCCTACGCCCCCACAGCCCCTGCGCGCCCCCCGGTCTGCCCCCGAGGTGTCCCCTTGACCCGTGCCCGGGGCTGACTTCTCAGCCTCCACCTTCACTGATGTCCCTGCGGCCCTGGGGACCAAGGGCCTCACTTTCCTTCCTCCCTTCTTCTTCTTTCTTGGCGTCAGAGGTGCCTCTCCGTGTTTGTAAAGATGGGAGATGGGAGGGGGGTGTTTCTGGGTGTCAAGAAGGGGGCCTGTGCTGACAGGCGCTGCACATTTGGAGCTGGGAGGGGTGATGGGTAGCCAGGCGAGAGGAAGCTCTGGGTCTCTGCCCCCCCGCCATCTTCTGGTGGCTTCTGTGGCCTTTGTGAACACCTCTCCGCTCTCATTCCTTAAACGCCACTGCGCTGCGCCGTGAGGTTTTCTATCCACCGACTCTCTGGATTCCTCTTCATGGCTCGACCGCCGCTCCCCACCACCCGTCCCCCGCGGCAGCCCCAGCCCCCTCGCACCTCGTGGCACCTCCACCCATCCGGGCCACTGGGACCACAAGCCCTGGCCCAGGCAGTGCGGGAAGTCACAGCCGAGGAAAGTCAAGTGGGGAAACTGAGGCCCCGGAGAAGCTCATCCCAGGTGCTACGCAAATCCTGATGCCTGTGACCCGGCCCAGAGCAGGGACACTGCCAACATGGCGCTTTCGCAGACAAGAGTAGTGGCTCGGCTCATGTGGGGGGGGGGTGCTCCCTGCAACCCCGGCCCAGGAGAGCCCTGCAGCTGGGCACTGCTCCAGGTCGGTGGGGGCCGGGGGCACAGAGCCCCAGCCAGGACACCCAGATTCGGAGCTCTGCCCCGAAGCAGCTTTCCAGCCTCAGTTTCCCTGCCCGAGATGGAGGCAGTTGGGTTCGATGATGCTCTGTGTCCCTCTGGCCCCGCCCTGTGCTCCTGGCTCTGTGCCCTCCGCTCGCAGCACAGGAGAGGGGTGGGGGGGGCCTCGTCACCCACCGCCTCCGCCCTCTGCAATCCTGGCTTCCAGTTCAGGTGATGGCGCCCCCTCGCCCCGCAGGCCCCTGGGCGACTGCCTGCTGCTCCCCCCAGCTTCCTCACACCCGGCCCACATCTCTGTAAATAGCCCTTTATTAAACCCTCCCAGAACCAACCTTGCTGCAGCGCCATCTGCGTCCTGCTGGGGCCCTGCCTGTATCCTGGGTGGGGGGTGTGGCTCCCCGCCCCTGTGGCAAGATTCGCGGTCTCCTTGCTTACCCGCTGTCAGGCAGGGAGGAGGCTGGCCACAGACCCCCCCCCCCCCCCC